>NC_091992.1:14659419-14969158 GCF_044704955.1 Pristiophorus japonicus | reverse complement strand
ACTATAATCTTGTCAAGAACCAACTGCTTGATCCCATCTCTGGTATTCTAGAGCAGACCATGCTTGTCACGCTCACTGGTTTGTGCGGCTTTGCACTGTACTGACTGCAGAACCGAGAGGGATTTTTTCTGCAGGCTGCCAAGAGCTGTGTTGGATAATATACTTCGTAGAATACATTACCCCCAATATCATGTGCTTTAAGTTTGCACACTAATCTCTTGTGTGGGACCTTGTCAGAAGCTTTTTGAAAGTCCAAATACAACACATCCACTGGTTCTCCCTTGTCCACTCTACTAGTTACATCCTCAAAAAATTCTGGAAGATTTGTCAAGCATGAGTTCCCTTTCATAAATCCGTGCTGACTTGGACTGATCCTGTCACTGCTTTCCAAATGCGCTGCTATTACATCTTTAATAACTGATTCCAGCATTTTCCCCCCTACCGATGTCAGGCTAACTCCCGGTTTTCTCTCTCCCTCCTTTTTTTTTTAAAAAGTGGGGTTACATTAGCTACCCTCCAATCCATAGGAACTGATCCAGAGTCCATGGAATGTTGAAAAATGACCACCAATGCATCTACTATTTCTAGGGCCACTTCCTTAAGTACTCTGGGATGTGGACGATCAGGCCCTGGGGATTTATCGGCCTTCAATCCCATCAATTTCCCTAACAACATTTCTTGACTAAAAAGGATTTCCCCCAGTTCCTCCTTCTCACGAGACCCTTGGTCCACTAATATAACTCGGTGTAAACATTTTTTTTTGGATTAACATGCCTGTGAAGCGCCTTTGGACATTTTATTACATTAAATGCACTCTTATAAATGCAAGTTGTTCTGTTCCATGTCTGCAGAAGCACTTGTGCCGTCTAATTATGACATGACTGCCAAACTTCAGGCTGCTGCAACATAATCCAATGCACAAAACTCCCTTAATTTCCATGTGATTTTCCTTCCCCCTCCCCTCCCCCATTTTCTCAAGAGGAAAGTAAGTTTAAGCTGAAAAATTAATCTTGATACCAACAGGTAAAGTTCACAACATGTATCCATCCAAATTAATGGACATTTGCATGGAACCCCTATATTGTTTGAAAGTTTTATTTTGCCAGAAAGAAATAAGGACCGCAGACTCAACCTCAATAACTTTTTACCCTCTTATCAAGGATATTCACCTCATTTGGTCCCTGTATACCATGTCCCCAGCTCACACAACAAAAATAGTGAGCCTAATCCCAAGCCTCTATCTATACAGTACATTATAAGAGTGGGGTTCTACTTCTTTATAAAGCAGGAGAGGAAGAAAAAGCGAAAGCAAGCTGGATCGACTCTGCATGGTAGCTCTTTGAACATTCAAAGTTAAATGCAAGGAATTGTGAAGTCTGCTATTTTATGATGCACAGCATAACATACTGCCAAATCTCCTGTATTTGGTTGACATTACCATTGCCGATGCAGTCAAGATTGCCACATTTGTACCAATTTTATTGGAGCCATAGAACCAGCTGTTCCTCAAAGCTTAAATCTGTGCTCCCCCCAACTAAAGTATTCATTTTGCTGGCAGGCAAATTTCAAGTTGTCACATGTAAGTCGGTATTTATACAAGCCTAATATATTAGCTGTGGAAAATGAATTGTATCCATTGCTAAGAAATCACACATGTTACTCCAATAGCTCAAGTGGTGTGGCAATGAGGCAGAGAGAGATTAGGAGGATACGACCACCAGACTTGTTCAGCACAGTTGAGTTGATGTGGGAGCTCTACAATTGGCTTTGGTGTCTCAAGGGCAAGCAGAGGAAAAATCAAGTAAAGGGATTCTGCTCATCACTATTCAGTGACTACTGCAGTCAAATGCATGTGTCTGAGTATCAGGTGGAGGTTGTATCAAGCTCATCTTCAATGCTTCCATGGTTGAGCGATTCACTGATACTCAGCATCTCGGTCTGGGCTCAAGCAGGACAAATAACCACTTAGATGTTGTACCCTGATGCAGCTATAAACTAGTGCAAATCACTATCTTCAAGAGAGAAGGAAAGAAAAGAAGAGCTTATGAACCAATTATTGGCTTCTATACAAAACACCAGCAAATCAATTGCAAAATGATTGGTACTGCAGAAAAGGTTTTAAATTCTGTCAAATTCTCCCTTCCGGGCAAGTTAAATTGCTCTTGCACAGATTACCACCAAGCTCATATCCATCCACTGATGCTATCATATTGTTTTAACAAAAATTGACACAAATATGTTCACAATTCTTGTTATCTACTTTTCAAAGGTCTACTGTTGGCATGACATTCTTTAAACTTCAGTTTCTTAACAGGTCCATCCAAATTATATCTTTTGAAAGATATGAAGACAAAACAGAACATGCAACAAACAACTCTATTTGTTTATAGTTTCAAGATTAGGGTAGATTCACTATAGGTGTCCTGACAAAGTGCAAGTTCATCCAATATATCAACAATTCCTTATTATATTCCAATGAACTGTTAACTCATTTCAGAGCAATAGTTAAAAGTACATTTTTGTCTTTACTACTCTTTTGTTCCCTCATGCCAGGACACTAATTAATTTTGGAAGTCTTACCATCAGCGTATTTGCAAACTTTCTCTCATTTGCAACATTGTGAAATGCAGAAAATCCAGCAGCAGTTTCAAAGGTCTCTCACATTTCAATTGTAAATGGGAAGGCTTGGTAGCATTTTGATCTCGGGTAATAAAGCCTGCTTTGCTTACATAACCTTGCATGAAATTTCAAGAATTCTATAAGCACATTGGCGTTAGGAGCAGGAGTAGGCCATACGGTCCTTCGAGCCTGCTCTGCCATTCACTAAGATCATGGCTTCAACACCTTCCCGCCCGATTCCCATATCCCTTAATTGCCCGAGCGTCCAAAAATCCATCTAGCCCAGTGTCAGCTGTGGCTCAATGGGTGGTACACTCGCCTGTGAGTCAGAAGGTTGTGGGTTCAAGTCCTACTCCAGGGACTTGAGCATATAAATACATAAATCTACACTGACACTCCAGTGTAGTGCTGAGGAAATGCTGCACTGTCGGAGGTGCCATCTTTTGGATGACATTAAACCAAGGCCCCGTTTGCTCTCTCAGGGTAGATGTAAAAGACCCCATGGCACTATTTTGAAGAGCAAGGGAGTTAACCCCGGAGTCCTGGTCGATATTTATCCCTCAATCAACATAACAAAAACAGAATAGCTGGTCTTTATCACATTGTTGTTAGTGGGAGCTGGTTGTATGCAAATTGGCTGCCGTGTTTCCTACATTACAAGAGTGACTACACTCGAAAAGCACTTCATTGGCTCGAAAGCATTTGAGACGTCCGGTGGTCGTGACAGGCGCTATATAAATGCAAGTCTTTCTTTCTTTGAATATACTCAGATTCAGCATCCACAGCCCTTCGGGGTAGAGAATTGCAAAGATTCACAACCCTCAGTGAAGAAATGCACCAAAGCAAAATTCAAAAGAATTTTGAAACTCTATCTCCGGACAGGTTCTCAAGTCCAATTCTGGATTCCGGCAAAGTGGACACAGTAAGTGTAACGATCATTATCTGGGAAAACTCGCAATTAAGGTTGCAAATCCAAACAGTAGCTGACAACAATCTAGTGTGGAGGAAGAAATACACGCTGCCCACTAATAACAACTTGCACTTATATCATACCTTTAGTGTAGTTAAATATCACAAGGCACTTCATAAGTGCTTTATCAAACAATATTTGACACCAAGCCATAATGAAGGGATATTAAGACAGCTAAGTTTTAAAGAGCATCTTAAAGGTGGGGAGAGTGGTCGAGAGGCAGAGAGGTTTAGGGAGGGAATCCCAGAACTTGGGGTCAAGGCAGCTGAAGGCATGGCTGCCAAAGGTGGAGCGATGGAAATTGAGGATATGCAAAAGAGCAGAATTGAAGGAGTGCAGTTATCTCAGAGGGTTGTAGGGCTGGTGTGGGTTACAGAGATAGGGAGAGATTCATTATATTTGCACACAAATGTGACTTGTGAAAACCATGCTGCACAAGCTTTCTGAACAAGGAAGTGTAGTGAAGTAAGCATGTGTGACACTGGAATGCATTCACCAGTCTGTCAAATCAGTCACACTCTCTACTGTCACAGCTTAAACATACTGTAATCTTGAACTAATTAACAGATGGGTGTTAATTTCAAGTCCTGATCTGTCCCTGGAAATGCTTATGAAGTCTCATGTTTAGTGAATGCGCCAGTGTCCAATAGTGATTTTATTATACTGATATTCATATTTGGTAAATTAACAGATCGTCCACTTTGAATAAATTATCCTTTTCTCCGGCACTAAACTGTGAGATCAACTATCCATTCTCAATTGGATGCATGGCTAGAAAACCTTGAACAGGAATTGGCCATTCAGCCCCTCGAACCTGTTCCGCTATTCAATTAGATCTTGCCTGATCAGCATCTCAACTTCATTTACTCATCTTTGTTCCATAGCCCTTGATACCCTTAACAAAAAACAGTCTGTCAGCTATACACACACACTATGTTGATGAATAGTCACAGAACTAAAGCTACAAATTCTGTCTTTAACTGCCTCTTTCCTCCCCAACAGAAACCCCAAAACAAAGAGCTGGAAGTATTGTAATGGAGCAGAGGCTTAGTTGATCTGTCACAGATTGAGACACACCGGTAAAGTCAAGGATGCACAATTTGGAATTGGATAATGCTTAAAAACACATACTCATAACTATTCAGCAAATGTGATATTTTTCTGCCAATTGCCAGCCCATTTCTTCTCCTGCACCCATTTTGAACCACACAGTAGAGAAATTAAAATACTTCATTTGCAACAGTTAGGAAAAACAGCAGGGCCTGCAAATATGGCTAGCCCTCAGATGATGGTCAGTAATTTGTGCCAAAGTAATTCTGTGTACAAACTCAACTTCTACATTTAACACCTAGAAATATATTCAGTCTTCCAGTACTATTAACTGCAACTTGAGCATGCCATGCAAGTTAGCCAATAACCCCTACATTTTGATCAGAAATGAACACATTAATTTAAATCAACTGGATTCCAAGCTGTTAAAGCTACAAAGTGAAGAATATCTATTTTAACCAATTCCACTCTCCAAGATTCTGTAGTGTATACAAGCAAAACCAGTTTCATTTTGTTGTTAGAGAAAAGCTTTAAGATAAACTGCTTCCTAAACATCTAGAGCTTACTTTGAAAATTAACCAGGAAACCAACAGTCTAACGACTGAATGTTGTAACTGTACATACATTTGTGATAAGCAATTAAAATTTTATGATTTGCCAAAGCTCACTCAGCTAATTTGGGATACCATTCACATGTTCTTCTATCGCACAGCTATGGGTAGCCTGCAAACAATCAAGAAATCACAAAATTACTGAAAACTGTCTAATATACTCTTTTCAATTTGAAGATCAGTTAATTTTAAGTTTACTTGGATATTTGGAGAAATGAAACAGACCCAAAAATATCTATTTTTCAACAAAAACAGAAAATGCTGGAAATACCATTGACCTGAAACATCAACTGTTTTTCTCTCCACAAATGCTGCCTGACCTGCTGAGTATTTCCAACATTTTCTGTTCTTACTTCAGATTTCCAGCATTCACAGTACCTGCTTTTATAATATATTTTTCAATTCTAGTTAAAATCTTAAACACCAAAAGAACAACCATTGGAATCAAGCTTAAAATAAATATTGATCTTAAAGATAGGCTTCATCAAGGACAGAGTTAACAAAATGGAAAGAGACCATAAAATCTAACAACCATTCTAGAGAATTCATGCTTACATAATCTTTAAATAGAACCAATCATAATGGCACATCTGATAAGTAAAACACAAGGTTCCTTCCCCACATGAAATTATCGAATCCAAGTCTCATCAGGAAGCATCAAGTGAAAACATGATGAGCAGTATTAGCTCCCAGAGGTTAACCAGTGACACAACCTAGGATCAGATTACATCCTGACCTCAGCTATACAAGGATGCTTGGTCGAGGAAACTGAATCAATCACATGAAAAGCTCCAGTATGTATGAACAATTTCTTGCATCTCAAGTGTTCTGCTACATATACATTGGATTATTTTTATAAGCCATGTGAAGTATTTTCCAATGAGAACAGGTTATAGAGAACATCAATATGGTGTTGCTATTAGATTGCATATATAAATGAGGTGCTATATCAGAAGTCATTCAATTGCTCAACATGTGCCTAGTACATCAACAATGTTTACAATTAATTTCTGTTAACTATCATAGAATAGTACAGCACTGAAGGAGGCCATTCGCTCCATCGAGTCTGCGCTGGCTCTTTTGAAGAGCAATGCAATAAGTCCCACACCCCCACTCTTTCCCCATAACTTTATAATTTTCTCTCCTTCAAGTATTTATCCATATCAGGGCAGGTAATGTAGTTAAATCAAGTACAGTAGGAACTGACAAATCTCACTAAGCATAACTTAAAGTTATGAAACAAATATGGATGAAGTGCAAACATATTGCCCCAGATATATTTTAGGCAAAACAAATTTATATTGGAAAATGGAGAGGTGGTACAACTGCACTTTGAACATTGAAAGTACTGATGTATTGGCAGCATTTCAGAAAGACACTGGTCAGACTCTCCAAGCTAAAATTAGGCCTATTAGCCCCCACTGGGCCATTTGAAATTTTAATGCCAAAAGGACATCTGCCGAATCAGAGTGTAAAGGAAAATTCAAACTTAAAAATGCAATAGTAGTACTGCACTGAGATTGTTTGTAGTTAAAACATCTGTGTCCAGAATAGATAGTCAGGACTAGGAGCTTGAGAGCACCCGAGGTTTCTGCTCAGTCTCCTCCCCCTGTAAAATACTGAACTGTTAAATTCTGCACATGGAGAAATTGGGCCAGTGTTGATAAATTCAGCAATGAAAGTTTTAAATGGAATATCTGATAAACCTTTGAATCCAACATTTTAATTTCAAACCTCACTGAACTGACTAAAACTAAGACAGGCTCAATAGAAAACTCTAAATATAGGGGTGAATGGCAATTTTAGCAGTCCAGGTAACCATTCAGCTCTTATTTTTAGACTTCCATGTTAAGATTTAGAAAAACCACCCCCCAAATCTTACATGTCTGGGCTTCCTGATCAAATGTTGTGAAAACTTACCAAAAGCAAATAATCATTTTAGAAACATATATAAAGAGTAAGAACTACAAATGTTGGAAATACATAATAGTTGGGCCAGTATCTGAAAATAAAACAGATGGATTAATATTTTGGTTTCTGATAAAGGGTCATTACCGAATCCATTAACTTCTCTCCTTTTTAGATGCAAACAGACCCACTATGTATTTTCTATTTGTATTTCAAAGAATCACTTGTTTGATGCTCCACTGAAATCAACAATATCCCCAATATACTCATTCACTAATTAATAAAATAATTCCCATCGAGCAAGTGTTTACAATTATACATTTTAATTTTATATTTTAAGTAAAAAAAAACCAAGATGCAGCAAATAGTTTCTAATCCAATTTTTAAAATATTCCAAATAAATGCACAAATGAAATTATGGGTTATTTTTCTCCCATTGCAGCAAACTCAATAGTTTACATCTTAAATTACTACATTTCTCCAGTTATATATATATAATTTATTGTAAGGCAGTCACGTGTTGGCTTCTCCATGGTCAAGTTAGCAAAATGCTAATTAAATGTCAAAATTATTGAACTGAGATTTCAAAACTCAATACAAGATATCTCAGCGATTAACAACTGAAACTGCCTAGTTTCTTACCAAGCTGATCACAAAGTAAATATAACCACAACATATATAAGCACAAAATAATGCAGTTATTTGTCTTGGTTAGCTGTTATTTTCACATTAAAAACATATACATTATGTTGATCATACTACTCAGCATTAAATTGAAAATTAACATCCTAATTTTGACTGTGAAAGAATTAAATATAAGTCACCAAATTAAAAAATGATTTAACATCCTGAGCACACGCTGAGTTCATGGTGAGAATTCTGCAAAACCAGCAGGGCTGGCAAAGGAAAAAAAAACTGGTTTAAAAAAATGTCGTAATGTTAATCCTGCATCACCAGAAAGCAGGATGCATGTAGCTTATGGCACTGCACCGACCAAGAAAATATGACCACTAAAGCAATGAAAATGGTCATGAGATATTGCATCAGGTTTTCAGGATCATAAAGTCCCAAAGCAAAAAAAAAACGAAATAAGCAGCGATTTTATACAAAGATATATCGATAATAATTGGAATACACCCTGTTTGGGCGTCTCACAAGTCAAGATCCACCCTGCGGTAAAAAAATTCTTGTTTCTCCTCACTCCACCCAAACTCATCAGTACTGCTCATAACCTGCAAGTATGCCCATCCATTCTATTACGCACACTTTTTTATTAATAAAAACAGAAGTGAACAGATTGGACGTGTCTGGACCCCGGGCGTCGGCCACACCAGCAAGAAGAAAAAAACAACCTGCATTTTTCGCAGATAGAAAGGAATTGGGTCAAACTCTGACCAAATACCACCCCCCCCCCCAAAAAAAAACAACAAAAAAAAATGGATGTCCGTTTCTTAAGAAGCCACGTCGACGACTTTATGATATTTCAGGAACTGCGTTTGAAATACATCCAAAGGTCGTAGAAAAAGGCATCGATAACGATAGACCCGGATCATTTGAAGGTCCCCCGTTTTAGTGTTTCACCAACGGCCGGGCGCCATTTTATTACCACACAGCAAGGCAGCGGCAGCAGCAGCAGCCACATAATCTGAAGGAAGCCTTCCTAGCCCCGGCTTCTTTTTCTGCCCCGACCACTGTATTTGACCAACCTCTCAGCCATCACATTAACTTACCCTGAAGAGAGTCGGCTTCGACACGGAGGGCTAACAGCGACCATTCAGACGAGAATCCACAGGAGTTTTTTTAAGGCTGTCAAACAGTAATGCAGCCTTGCGCCCCCCCGCCCTCGCTCAAACTGTTTTTTCTCTCTCTCGCTCGCTCGCCCGGGTCCGTCTCTCCCTCTCCGCCGCCGTGTGGAGTCTGCGCAGAACAAGCTGCGCACATCAATCCGTCCGTTTTTCTCTCTCTCTCTCTCTCTCTCTCAATGTCTGTCTCCACGACCTCCTCCTCCTCCTCCTCCTCCTCCTCCTCCTCCCAGCAACCCACCCCCACCTTCCGAAGTGACAGGGCCACCCGCTGGCCTGGACCGCGCCTGCGCACTGCTCCTGAGCCAGGCGCGCAGAGATTCGGCCACTCCCTCGCTCGCGCGTCGTTCGGGAGGAAGCGAGCACAAACCAGAGCGCGCGTGACGGAGGGAAGGCAGATTGGAATGACGCCACCCGTCTGTTAGCGAGCATGCGCCGTCGGTCGACCGCTGGCGTGAACTCGCTCCGGGAGGCGGGATCCGAATACGCGTGCGCAGTAGGACTGCGCCCTGTTCGATGGACGTTGAAGTGCGCGCGCGTTTGAAAGAATTTGAAAGGTGTTAGTATTGCGGCGAGAAAAATATTATTTTTGTTGTGTTACTGTTATTCGTTTCCATTTACTTCATAGCGTTATTTGGTATTCTTACATCTGAATGGAAGAACATATCTTCCTTAAACTGATTATTTTTCTGATGAGGGTTGTGATAGTACTGAGGAATAAAATGGAAGCCTCTCCACGTTATTCCCAGGTAGGTGAGAGCAGAGATAAAGCAAATATGTCAACGTCAGCGAGGTGGCAAAACAGATAAATGTTTTTTTATTCATTCGCAAGATGTGGGTGTCGTTGGTCAGGTCAACATTTATTGCCCGTAGAAAGACAGACTTGCATTTATATAGTGCCTTTCACGACCACCAGACGCCCCAAAGCGCTTTACAGCCAATGAAGTACTTTTTGAAGTGTAGTCACTGTTGTAATGTGGGAAACACGGCAGCCAATCTGCTCACAGCAAGCTCCCACAATAGCAATGTGATAATGATCAGATAATCTGTTTTTAGTGATGTTGATTGAGGGATAAATATTGGCCAGAACACCAGGGATAATATATTTGCTCTTCTTTGAAATAGTGCCATGGGATCTTTTACGTCCATACCAGAGAGCAGATGGGGTCTCGGGGGTTTAACATCTCATCCGAAAGACAATGCAGCACTCCCTCAGTACTGCACTGGAGTGTCCACCTAGATTTTTGTGCTTAAGCCTCTGGAGTGGGAATTGAACCCACAACCTTCTGACTCCGAAGCGAGGGTGATACCCACCAAGGTACAGCTGACACTGACATCCCTAAGCTGCTTTCTTGGAAACTGGCTTGCTAGGCCATTTCAGAGGGGCAGTTAAGAATCAACCACATTGCTGTGGGTCTCGAGTCACATGTAGGCCAGACCGGGTAAGGACGGCAGATTTCCTTCCGTAAAGAACATTAGTGAACCAGATGGGTTTTAATGATCCAGTAGTTACATGGGGAACAAATTTCCGCCCCCCTGTAAAAACGGCACACCTCCATTAGTTGCGACGACTTTTTAGAATAAAAAGCGCGTCGAATACTTACCTTCTAATTCTCTGAGCTCCTCAGGACGTCTTCGGCCTAGGCGTAGTGCAGCACAAGGCGTGTGCGCGCATGTGCAGTAGCTCCTCACAGTCCGACGCTCTGCAGGCTGTGTGGGGGTGGCCCTAATGAACACTGAATATCTTTACTAAAAGCTGACGCCTGATATTCTTGTCACCTCATGTCGAGGTTTCAGTCGGAGTGTTACCTGAAGAGGCTGCCAAGATTCATAAAAAAACATTCACACATCTGGTGAAGGCTCACTTGGAAGGATGCAGGTTGAAAATGTATAGGTCCAACTGTTTTTGAGACTTTGCAGAAAGATTCAGATCTTTAACTTAAAAACAATCGTTGAGGTGATTTTGCATCAGTATCAAGTCCAAATTACTTCGCTTCACCCCCTCCCCCTCTTCCTTCATTCAGCCTCCGTTCATTCCCCCCTGCCTCCTGTTCAGCCCCTCCCTCCGCCCCCTCACTCCAAAACACAGAGGCGCAGAGGGAAAGAGGCGCAGAGACCGAGCGAGACACTGACAGAGAGAGAGACACTGACAGACATGGACAGAAACACAGAGAGAGGCTGACAGAAACACCTTCCCTTCACATAAAGGTAGGACTTCTATTTTTTATTTGTTATTGATTGGTTGCTTATTACTTTGGTCTTGGTGCTTTAGTGCAGGGTTCCTTCTATTTTTTATTAATTAATTGCTTATTACTTTTTGTGCTTTGTTTAGTGCTTTAAATGCCTGCACGAACGTAACTCGAGGTAAGATTTTTTAGAACTTACAAAAGTGGGCACTTACTCCGTTCTAAGTTAGTTTGGAGTAAGTTTTCGCTGCCTAAACTTGCAAAACAGGCCTAAGTAGCTAGACACACCCCCTTTTGGGGAAAAAACTGAACTAAAACAAAACTAAACTGACTCACTAGAACTGGAGCAAACTAAATGCCGAGAATTGCATTTCTAAGATACTCCAAACTAAATTAGTTGCTCCAAAAAAATTGGAGCAACTCCACCCGAAACTTGGGCCTATGGTCACCGTTACTGATACTAGCTTTTTATTCCAGAATTATTTAACTGAATTAAAATTCCCCAGTTGCTGTGCTGGGATTTGAACTCTTGCCTCTGGATCATTAGTCCAGGCCTAAGGATTACCAGTCCAGTAACATTACGACTATGCTACAATGTTATAAATAGAATGAGTACAATCAGAAGTCCATTGACTGGGTGATTCAGTGGAGAGACTAAGAAGGTCTCTGATTCGACTTCTAATCTGCACTATTAGCTAATCTCAGTTTTTGGAGCAGTATGACAACGGTTGGTTTTGGAAAGAAAGCTTGTATTTATAAACCACCTTTCAAGTACTCAGGATGTCTCATAGACCTTTACAACCAATAGATTACAGATAGAGCTGGAGAGGTTACAGAACTCGGGAGGGCAAGGCCATGAACGGATTTAAACATGTTTTAGAATTTTTATTTTCAGGTTTTGAATGTTCTGGTAGCCAGTGTGGGTCACCAGGGACATGAATGATGAGTGAGCCAGACATGATGGGGGATCGGGTATGGACAGCAGAGTTTTGGATGAGCTGAAATTTATGGAGGTTGGGAAGCTGGCCAGGAGAGTATTGGGATTCTGGAGATGACAAACATTGAATTAGGATGGGCT
Source organism: Pristiophorus japonicus (assembly GCF_044704955.1). Classification (NCBI taxonomy): domain Eukaryota; kingdom Metazoa; phylum Chordata; class Chondrichthyes; family Pristiophoridae; genus Pristiophorus; species Pristiophorus japonicus. The sequence goes on along the minus strand of NC_091992.1, from coordinate 14,956,934 downwards.
GAGGTGGGGCAAAAGTGGGTGATACGGAGTATGTGGTCTTTGTAACTGAGAGAATAAGTGGTTGAAAACTCAGCTCAGGATTGAATAGGACACAGAGGTTGCAAACAGTTTGGTTCAGCCTGAAACAGTGGCCAGAGAGGGGAATTGAATGGATGGCAAGGGTAAGGAGTTTGTGGCAGACGCTGACAACAGTGGGTTCGGTCTTACCAATGTTTAGCTGGAGGAGATTGTAACTCAATCACTAAGACCTGATGTTGGGCTGGCAGTCTGACAATATAGATGGGGAGGACATGGGGAATGTTGAAATTTATGGAGGATGGGACGCCAGCCAGGAAAACATTGTACCATTTGATCTGGAGTTGACAGCGACATGGTTGGGTGTTCCAGCAGTAGATGCACAGAGGCAGGCAGTGTTGTCAAAGTGGAGGTAGGCAGCTTAGGTGATGGAAGGGGAATGGGGCGGAAGCTCAGGTCAGAATCAAATAGGATGCCGAAGATGTGAACAATCTGGTTCAACCTGAGACAGGGAAGAGGTTGGAATTGATTGCAAGTTGGGAGGCTGAAGACAATGGCTTTGATGTTTCCAGAGTTTAACTGGAGGGAATTGCAGCTCATCCAAGGTAAGTAGTCTGACAACAAAGGTATTGGAGGGGGTGAGACAGGTGATGGTTTGGTCGAGCTGGATGTCATCAGCGTACATGTGGAAGATGCCCCCATGTCTTTGCATTATATTGCCAAGGGATAGCATTTCATTAGGAAGAGGAGCATGGCAAGAATAGATCCTGTGGGAAATTCCAGAAGTAACGGTGCAGTGGTGGGAAGAAAAGTCTTTGCTGGAGATACTCTGGCTGCGATTGGATAGGCAAGAGTGTAACTACGTGAGCTGGAGAACAGAGGAGTCATTGGTGAATGATAGTATAGTCGACTGTGTCAAAAGCTGCAGATTGGATGAGGAGCAATAATACACCATGGACAGAGTCATATGTGACTTTCAGTGCTGTTTCAGTGCTGTGGCATGGGCAGGAACCTGTGTGGAGAGATTCGAACATGGAGTTGTGAGAAAGGTGGGCACAGATTTGGGAACTGACATCACGTTCAACATGGACTTCGGAGAGAAAAAGAGGTTAGAGATGGGGTTGCTTTTTTCAGGAGGGAATGGTGATGGTTCTTTTGCATGGGAGAGGGACTGAGGCGAGGGAACATTTATCATGTCAACAGTTTAGTGGGGATGACAGAACAGGCTCGAGGGGCTGAATGGATTACGCCTAATCCTATGTAATGGCAGCTGATGTGATGGACTGATTGGCCTAGTTTCATGCTGTAACATTCTATGATGTAACATTGTCACCAAACTGGTAGCAATACTGCGGAGGAGGAGTTCCTGGAGTGTATAAGGGATGGTTTTCTAGATCAAAATGTCGAGGAACCAACCAGAGAGCAGGCCATCCTAGACTGGGTCTTGTGTAACGAGAGAAGATTAATTCGCAATCTGGTCGTGCGAGGCCCCTTGGGGAAGAATGACCATAATATGGTAGAATTCTTCATTAAGATGGAGAGTAACACAGTTAATTCAGAGACTAGGGTCCTGAACTTAAGATAAGGTAACTTTGATGGTTTAAGACGTGAATTGGCTAGGATAGACTGGCGAATGATACTTAGAGTTGACGGTGGATAGGCAATGGCAGACATTTAAAGATCACAGAGATGAACTACAACAATTGTACATCCCTGTGTGGCATAAAAATAAAAATGGAAGGTGGCTCAACCGTGGCTAACGAGGGAAATTAGGGAAAGTGTTAAATCCAAGGAAGAGGCATATAAATTGGCCAGAAAAAGCAGCAAACCTGAGAAATTTAGAATTCAGCAGAGGAGGACTAAGGGTTTAATTAGGAGGGGGAAAATAGAGTATGAGAGTCGGCTTGCATGGAACATAAAAACTGACTGCAAAAGCTTCTATAGATATGTGAAGAGAAAAAGATTAGTCAAGACTAATATAGGTCCCTTGCAGTCAGAATCAGGTGAATTCATAATGGGCAACAAGGAAATGGCAGACCAATTGAACAAATACTTTGGTTCTGTCTTCACTAAGGAAGACACGAATAACCTCCCGAAAATACTAGGGGACCGAGGGTCTAGCGAGAAGGAGGAACTGGGGGAAATCCTTATTAGTCAGGAAATGGTGTTAGAGAAATTGAAGGGACTGAAGGCCACTAAATCCCCAGGTCCTGAAAGTCTGCATCCCAGAATGCTTAAGGAAGTGGCCCTAGAAATAGTAGATGTATTGGTGGTTATTTTCCAACAACCCGTGGACTCTGGATCAGTTCCTATGGATTGGAGGGTAGCTAATGTAACCCCACTTTTTAAAAAAGGGAGAGAGAAAACAGGGAATTATCGACCGGTTAGCCTGACATCAGTGGTGGGGAAAATGTTGGAGTCAATTATTAAAGATGTAATAGCAGTGCATTTGAAAAGTAGTGACAGAATCGGTCCAAGTCAGCGTGGATTTATGAAAGGGAAATCATGCTTGACAAATCTTCTAGAGATTTTTGAGGATGCAACAAGTAGAATGGATAAGGGAGAACCAGTAGATGTGGTGTATTTGGACTTTCAAAAGGCTTTTGATAAGGTCCCACACAAGAGATTAGTGTGCAAAATTAAGGCACATGGTATTGGGGGTAATGTATTGACGTGGGTAGAGAAATGGTTGGCAAACAGGAAGCAAGAGAGTGGGAATAAACGGGTCCTTTTCAGAATGGCAGGCAGTGACTAGTGGGGAGCTGCAGGGTTCAGTACTGGGACCCCAGCTATTTATAATATACATTAATGATTTTGACGAAGGAATTGAATGTAATATCTCCAAGTTTGCAGATGACACAAAGCTGGATGGCAGTGCGAGCTGCGAGGAGGATGCTAAGAGGCTGCAGGGTGACTTGGACAAGTTAGGTGAGTGGGCAAATGCATGGCAGATGCAGTATAATGTGGATAAATGTGAGGTTATCCACTTTGGTGACAAAAACAGGAATGCAGATTATTATCTGAATGGTGACAGATTAGTAAGAGGGAGGTGCACCGAGATGGGTGTCATGGTATAATCAGTCATTGAAGGTAGGCATGCAGGTACAGCAGGCAGTAAAGAAAGCAAATGGCATGCTGGCCTTCATAGCGAGGGGATTTGAGTATAGGACCTGGGAGGTCTTGCTGCAGTTGTACAGGGCCTTGGTGAGACTACACCTTGAGTATTGTGTGCAGTTTTGGTCTCCTAATCTGAGGAAGGACGTGCTTGCTATTGAGGGAGTGCAACGAAGGTTCACCAGACTGATTCCCGGGATGGCAGTTCTGACATATGAGGAAAGACTGGATCGGCTAGGCTTATACTCGCTGGAATTTAGAAGAATGAGAGGGGATCTCAGAGAAACGTATAAAATTCTGACGGGACTGGACAGGTTAGATGCAGGAAGAATCTTCCCGATGTTGGGGAAGTCCAGAACTAGGGGACACAGTCTAAGGATAAGGGATAAGCCATATAGGACCGAGATGAGGAGAAACCTTTTCACCCAAAGAGTTGTGAACCTGTGGAATTCTCTGCCACAGAAAGTTGTTGAGTCCAGTTCGTTGGACATATTCAAAAGGGAGTTAGATGTGGCCCTTACGGTTAAAGGGATCAGCGGGTCTGGAGAGAAGGCTGGGGCAGGGTATTGAGGTTGAATGATCAGCCATGATCATATTGAATGGCGGTGCAGGCTCGAAAGGCTGAATGGCCTGCTCCTGAACCTATTTTCTATGTTTGTGTGATTAAGCTTGGCTGTGGCACAGGCCTAATACCTCTGAGTCTAGTGGTTGTCTAGTAATTGTAATGAGCACTATAAACTATTGAATTAAACTTCATATATTGCAACCTCACTGGGTATTATACCCTGCACTATGTGCATTGTAATAATATAGGAAAGTCCTTCAAAGTTTACATAATGTTCTTTGTCCATTACCGTTATCACTTTTACCTAAGTTCAGCAATGTTATCTTGATAAATCTTCTGATGTCTGGTTGTGAGATAATGTAGTCCTTCAATTTATGCATTATTTACCAAAACTGTTATCTATACATCCCCATAGATAATTCTTGCACATTAATATTCTTGGGTGCATAACCATCACAAACCAGTGTGAATTTGGAGAAAAAGGAGGCACCAACCTAATACAAAAAACTGGTGTTGCTAAGGACAGTGTGGACCTAAACGTTGTAATTAAGTTCATCGTAATAGGAATAGTTCCTGGGTTGCATGTTGATCAGCGGATACCACTCTTCTGTATGGAGGTATTCCCCAAAGAGCCAATACAATTGAGAGATAAATTAGTCATGGTTCCTGTGTCTCTTTGCTACAGTCCAAGAGCATACAGGATGGACACCTTGCCCCATATGTCAGGCTAGATACATTTGTTAAATCCACATTGTACAGTCTCCGCAGTATGCATCGGGACATAAATACTTCATTAGTATTATTTTGCAATAGGCACTGCTTGCCATAGCAGATCATCTCTATGGTTGGTGTGAGATTCAACATTTTATTATGCAAGTTGTCTCTAAGTAGAGCTACATGGAGTCAGTTGAAGTGAATATTGGGCTTCACCTGGTGGCACTGTGGCTGGCTGGTTTTGCAGTTGAGGATTCATCCCAAAGCTCATGAAACAGTGAGATCTAAAATCTAAATCAAATGTGAAATAGTTTTATCGAAGTCTAATTTTCACAGTGTTAGCACTCTTCACTTAATTCAAATTATCTGATTATTCAAATGTTAGTATTAAATTCCCACTTTGCTGTTTATTTATTTATATTGCTTAATTCAAATTATTGGATAATTCATTTTTTTTAGTGCAAATTTTTTTCTGATTATCAGGAATAGACTATAATTCACCTCCAAATTACATTTAAGAGTTAAAGGCTTGGGGTATCTTCCACAATCTTGTGGTTCAGTACCTAACCAGTGGGCTTGATTTCCTCGAGTTGTTTAGTAGTTGGTAACTACATCAGAACCAAATGAAGGAAGATTTTCACTGATTTCAAAAATTTACGTGTTTACAGTTCTGCTTAACAATACCGATGGGATTAAATTTTTGTTCATATGGTTACAATTGTGACACCCCTCCATGGAGTGAAGAAGGAAGCTATTCTTCTTTGTTTAATATTCCATTCCTGTCGATTAAGAACATATGAAAAAGGAGTGGCCTCTCGAGCCTGCTCCGCCATTCAATAAGATCATGGCTTAACTTCTACATCAACTGCATTTTCCTGCACTCTCCCCATATCCCCTGATTCCCTTAGTGCCCAAAAATCTATCAATCTCAGTCTTGAATATACTCATCGAGTGAGCATCCACAGCCCTCTGGGGTCAAGAATTCCAAAGATTCATCATCTTCTGATTGAATACATTTCTCATCTCAGTCCTAAATAATCGACCCCTTATCCTGAGACTATGACCCCTGGTTCTAGACTCTCCAGTCAGGGGAAACAGCCTCTCAGCATCTACCCTGTCAAGCCCTCTAAGAATTATACATATTTCATTAAGATCACCTCTCATTTTTCTAAACTCTAGAGAATATTGGCCTATTCTACTCAACCTCTCCTCATAGGACAGCTCTCTCATCCCAGGAGTCAATCTAGTGAACCTTTGTTGCACCCCAAGGTAAGTATATCCATCCTTGGGTAAGGAGACCAAAACTGTGCACAGTACTCCAGGTGTGGTCTCACCAAAGTCCTATATAATTGCAGCACGACTTCTTTACTTGTGCTCCAATTGGGATTGACCAACGTATACCTGGAGAATACCTATTTTGAATGGTTATCATGAGTGAGGTTCAGTCTTGGGATCTGGATGAGTTGAGAGATCAGCACTAACTTATTGTGGTCAGCAAGCTGCCTCTGCTTTAGGCACTGAACAATTTACACATTCAGATGAAAATATGTCATTTGGGAAAGATAGTGAGTGATCTTTGTAATTTTCTTTTCAGTTGTATTGACTAATAATTGATTTATTGTAACAACAGAGCAAATTGTTGAAAACAACAGTTAGAAGAGCCAATACTGCACTTATTTCAGCTGTGTATGTTTCTCTGCCACTGTTTCCCATTCTCTTCCCTTTTCCTTCACACCCCCGACCCCTACCTGAAAATGTTGATTTCTGTTGGGGTACAATTCCATCGCTAGGATCTTAGCCAAGTGGCTATCCGACATATGTAGATCAAGACAGTGAGCATCACCAACCTATTGTGTCCCTCCTCACCTGGTCTGCATGTATACTTTCTACCAGGGAGCACAGGATTGTAATTGGGTATGAGAATTTTGGTTTCCTTTTCTCCGACATAACACAGGTTTTCCAAATGCTACCTTGGTTGCAGTCAGCAAACTCATCGCTGACCAGTAAGCAGTTCTGGGGCCTTCTAGTCTGCGTGGCTTAGTACCACATTGTAGAACAATATACAACAACTTTTTTTTGAAAGAAAAGGTAACACACTCAAGGTGTGATTTTTTTTTTTGACGAATAGCATGGCAAGCTTGCAAAAGGTTCTTTTTCATTAACACTAGATGTCTGTATAACTATTTTTATTATTTCAATCCACCATCATAGGTTAATTCACCTGAGAATGTATATTAGATAACATATTTTAAAATATTTCATTGATACAAACATAGCATAAGGGTATAAGAACACGATCAGGCAGTGTGAGCCAGTTCAGAGATTATAAGCAATTCGACCAAAATATGTATCAGAATTTTACTTTGGTTGCAGATTATGCATTTCAACCAATCGTGGTTTTGTGAATCATGGTTGTATGTAAATTTTGAATTTAAATGGCGGTGACTAACTCATCTCGTTGCAATTCATAAATTCTAAATTCTATCTTTTTATGTGAATTTGTAATCTGGCCTCTGGAATGTTAGAAGTCAAAAACTGAATAGAAAAAGTCCCATGCTGTATTTTTACACAAACATGGGAAGGTGGAGAGGAAATCGCATATGCATGAGGAATTCATTATCAGCGTAAATGCCCACCCTTTCCAGTTTCGACTGGGTAAAAGGTAGAATACTGACCCGACTCAGAACAAACCAACATCTTGAAAAAGAGGGGAAACGCCACCAATGTGATGCATTATATTAAAAAAACCGTCCTGTGTGTTCATTAGAGCTTAACAATCAGAAAAAGACCAGGGTTTTGTAAGATGTGGCAAACTTGCCAAATGCAAATGTCAGCTGGCGTTTCCCTAATGTTGATTGCCGTGCATTGGCTCGACATAAATAAAGTTGACATACTTTACGATGTGGAACTGTGTGTGGTGGTAAGGGAGTGACTGGCGCATGTGCAGTATTCACCTCTGGCGGACCGGGGAGAGGGTGGTGCTTCCGGGTCGCGAGGAAGGGATTTTTGTGCGCAACTGCCGAGGCCTGTAGTTTTTCATCAATGTCCTGAAAAACGGGAGGCTTGTAATTGTTTAGTGCGGGGCTAAAGCTCTGAGGAGCGGATAAGAACCAGGATCGCGATCTAGTACTAGAATTGCTGTGCTAACAAGGTACCAGTATTAGTTTTAATCATAAAAATCTGGGAAAGTAGTAAGTTTAACCCCAGAAAGTGTAATATGGGCCCTGTCAAATGTATGAATATTAAGATGAATTGAATTGCTCGGATATAATTATATTGTCATATTTATGTTTTTTATTTTTTAATTCAAATTCATGATCTAAAAATAAATAAAATCATAGTGGTTAGTTTTCCCCGGTGTCTGGCCCACCATCTTATAATTGATCCTTTGCAATGAGCTGAGGCAGCTTGTTCCCCTTCCTCCCATTAACTTGATTTTATTTATTTTGTGTATTGTGTTTAATATAACAAATGGGTTTATTGTGGGTTCCTGCGAGAGTCAGGAATTGGAGATGTCTACCCCTGGTGCCTGTATTACTGTTACAGTAGCGTAGCAAGCAAAATGTGCACGCATGTGTGTAACAAATTTTGCCATAGGAAGAGTGACATTTTGGAGTAGCGAATCATGGAGTGATGCAGCAAGACTTTAGACAGCTGATCTTGCTTGTGTTGAGTTTGTGATCTCAGCTACCATTGGGAAACGAGATGGATCACAATTGTCTTTTCTGAGACTCTAAATTCCTATGTTCCAGAAGTTCTCATCCACCTAACAGCTGGTTTCAGAATAACATTAGGGAGGGCATCGAGGCAGATTGCTTGGCCTCAAGTTGGCCAATAGACAGAAATTATCAGTTAAGTAGGTTTGTTAATACATTGGTGATGCAGCATATTGTGTTAAGTTTATTTTTTTAAATTGCTCCTCCTCTGAAGTCATTGATTCCTTGGTGGAGTCACATTCCACAACGACTATACAACTTCTAGTAATTTTCCCAAGTAGCCATTATTCACTGGTGATCCTTGGCAGAGTTTGTCAGTCAATTAATTAACTGGCTCCTCTCCATCCTATGCCCACATGCTTTCAGCATGGACCTATAGAAAGTAGAAACTGGGTGATTTTTTTTTTTCCCCCCTCAAACCGCCCCCCCCCCCCAGCCGCCTTCCTTACCAAGGTCACTGGGACTGGCCGTGCCTTCAGCTGCCAAGGCCCGAAGCTCTGGAATTCCCTCCCTAAACCTCTCCACCTCCCTTTCCTTCTTTAAGATGCTCTTTAAAACCTACCTCTTTGACCAAGTCTATCCCAATATCTCCTTCTGTTGCTCGGTGTCAAATTTTGACTGATAACGCTCCTGTGAAGCGCTTGGGCCATTAAAGGCGTTGTATAAATGCAGGTTGTTATAGCACCTTTTACCACCTCCAACCCCAACCCTTTTGTAAGAATGAACTCGCCACAGTGACTGAGGATTGAATGAGGGCTCCTTCTCATCTGCTTGGTTCAGCTATCATATAAACCTTCTAAACCAACAGGGAACAAATCATAATTTGTTTTATTTGCAGTTCTATGTTTTCATTTTTATTGTGCATTACATTTAAAAAAAATATATATATTAATTTGTGTAATCATGACAGACTCTGATTTCAGTAAATCAGCTTACATTTTTTGGCTAGATCCAATTGAAGTAGAAGAACAGCCAACAACACAACTAGATTTTCTAGTGTCAAACTTGGATTGTGTCTGAAGCCAAGGTTTTTGGGCTGTGTGACATTAGATTAAAGTACTTACTGGAGGTTACAGGTCTGTTACTGATGGTGGTGTTGGGAACAATTTGAGGGGATGAAACAAGAATATCACTGGCCAACTCCACTTGCACCCTGTTTTTTTCAGTCTTTTTTTAACTGCAGGTAGGAGAACTGTGATGCAGATAATTGTACAACAGTAAAAAAATATAGTTGTAAACTGCACTTGATTGTATGTGGTGTAACTGTGAAACTTTAAGTTGTACAGTGAGAGCCTTATCCTCTTGTTGATGGCAGGGTAGTATTGTGTGGTGTTTTGCTGTTGCAATAGAATTCTTTTCCCTCACTAAAAAAGAACCTCACACAATATTAAAACATTAGCAACATTAAAACATTGCATTGAGCTCTTTTTTGTTGCACCTTTTTGATGCCAATGTGCTAACTAAATCTTATGACAACATTAACTTACAGTGGCATGAGTTTATAAATGTCCCATAGATGACCATGCAGCTTTTGTTTTGTTAAATGAGGCTTTTGCTGAATTTGTCTGGTGGAATTAAGCATTTACCCGTCCCCATCATTTGCTTTTTAATGTAGCAATGGTATTGATAGTCGCTAGATTTCCTCTGCTGCTTTATAAACACTCTCATTACCTGGTACATTAAAACTGTGAACACACAAGCAATGTGTGCTGAATCTATTGGTGTGAATTCATTTCATTTTGCATTATAATCCAACATCTCCATCGGTAATTGGAAAACCAATGTCGATCCCTGAAGTGTAAGCTTTTTTAAAAATGTTACGTCACCCTATATTTCAAGGAATTGGTTCTAAACATGCAATATCTGGTATCTTCACAGTGTAAATAAAACTGCACAAGTTCTCAGTCTGCTGGGTAGCTTGAATATGGCAGCAAATGGGGTGGAATGCTTACCTACAAGAAAGGCTGGAGAGAGCATTGACCAACGGTACTTTATACTTTTGAGAGTAACTCCCTCTTTTTTTTTAAAGTCATCCCTCTTCCTATAATCTACAGCCTTCTACAATCCAAGCTTGTTAACTTCGCTCAGTTGATGGCATTCTCACCACTGAGCAGATTACAGGTTTGAGTCCTGTAACAGGAGTTTGAGTTCAGAATCTGATGCAGTACTGAGAGAGGTGTTATCCTTTAGATGAGACGTTAAACCATGGTCGCATCTGCCTGTTCCGGTGCTAAATACGTATGTTTAAAACCACATTGCACTATTTGAAGAAGAGAAGGCGCCGCTCTCAATTTCCCTCTTTCCCTCTCTTCTGTTCCTAATGGCATGAGACAATCCATTTTTACATCCACCATTTTTTTACATCCAGTAGCTCGTGCTCTGGGTTTTTCCATAACGAAGATCTCTTTTTGTGTGGACTGGACGTTGGACAAAGGATCGATGTGATGGGGAGGGTCAGGTGTTGCCACTCCATTCCTATCTGATGCGAGTACCCCACTGGATGCCAGCCTAGCCTTCAGGGGCTGGACCTCTGGTCTCCTGCTCGCTGGGGCTCTTTTCCCTATATACTTAATCTTTTATTTGATTTCGGGACAAGGACGACACCGACGAGGCCGCATTTATTGTCTTTTCATAATTGTCCTGAGATGATGCAGTGAGTCTTTGCTCGAACCACTGCAGTCTTTGTGATGATGGTACTCCCTCAATCGTGATAAGTAGGAAATTCCAGGCTGTTGACCCAGCGATGATGAAGGAATGGTGATATGTATCCAAGTTAGGATGGTGTATGTCTTGGAGGGAAAGTTGGAGGTGATGGTGTTCTCATGACATTGCTGCTCATCCGACTTGGTGGTTGAGATGGCAGGGCAGGAAGGTACTGTCGAAGTAAACGGGTGCATTACTACAATGCATCCTGAAGTTCATGCATACTGCAACCACAGTGCACCGATGATGGCAGGGGATAGATACTGAGTTCAGTAGCAGGAACACTGATCAACAAACTGGTCTGTCCTGGATGGGATTGAGCTTTTTGAATGTTGGGCTGCACCCATCCTGGCATGTGGTGAGTGTTGCATCAAACTCCCAACTTGAGCTTTATGGATGGTGGCGAGGCTTTGAAGGGTCAGTGAGTGAGCCACTCATCGCAGAGTACCAGCCTCTGCCCTGCTCTTGCAGCTACATTGATATGATTGGTCCAGGTCAGTTCCAGTCAGTGGTGACTCCCAAGATATTGGTGAGTGACTCAGCAACAGTGGTGACATTGAAGGTTAATGTGAGATGCCTGGGCTGTTTCAGTCATTACTTGACATTTATGTGGTGCGAATTTTACCTAAACTTTTCTATTCCTACTCTAACCAGCACAACCGAAGATTCAAGCTGGTCATTCTATTAATGTTTCTAGGATTTGCTGTACAAAAAATATTGCCCCATTAGCCTACATAACAAGTCATTTTATGTGAAATGCTTTAACGTGCTTTAGTGACACGGTCTTGTATAAATGCAAGTTTTTTTTCTTGGCATCATCTAATCGCTACTTGATTTACCTTGTCTTCCCATCCACCCTTTTCAACAATGAAAGAGATGGAGAATTTGAAAAGGAAAGCAAACCACATGTTATTTAATAGCACCAAACCTGTGATTTTGCATGTGTTCAGATACTGCAAATGTTTGGATGAAACTGGAGGGAGGGCAGGGAAGAACTGTGAATGATTTAAAATGAAAAACAGGAGTTTTGAAGAGAAAATGTTTCTTTAAGTTAAATTCTTGCGCCGTTGTGTGTGCATGACCAGCACTTGTGTCCTGGAGTAGTTGCAGTCAATCTCAAATGGATCGTTCAGAACCGAAGGCTGCAGAAAGTAGAAGCTCATATTTTCTATATTTTTTTCCTTTGTTCTTGTACTAAGATGGCTACACTTACAAGAAAATTAACAGAATCAGTTACGTTGTGCATTGTTCTAATTGTGGTTTACTGTGCTGTTCATTTATTTTAACACATAATTGTCCTGATTATCGCAAAGGCTGCCAGAAATTCATAATTTTATCTCAGCCCCATCTTCTGTTTTAGTCCAATGCCAGGACACTCACTACAAAACAGCAGCTGAAATTTGAATCGCAGCAACTTGAATGTGAAGGAAAATTGTGTAAAAAGCACCATTAGTAAGATAAATAAAGTATATCTTAAAATTCTGAGCGGCAGTAAAATGCTAATGAGAAAAGTAAGTTTGCAATCGCAGCATTGATATTTACATTGCATCTCCCCCAGGCCTTGGAGCTCTGCCTGTATCGCATAGTCACCTCCAGGGATAAGAGGTAGTTACTACAGCCCGATAGTTATGACTTGAGATATCTAGGATAATTCTTGCGATTAAAACTGTAGACTATAAAATGGTTCTATTAGCAGGTGGTAAAAAGAAAATTACCATTTTGCAGTAGTGAAAATAGAGGTCCAGCTATATAATGGAAAGCCCATTGTTTCTGCTTCAGTACTAAATGTGCTAGTCTCTTTCTAGTGGACCAGCATCTCTTTCCCGTGCTCCCAGATGTCAGTTTCTCTTATGAAGGTGGTGAGGGAAACTGAAGTAACTGAGGCAAATAACATGAATAGTTGGCTGGAGGAAAAAGTATCTGAATTTCTCCCTACTAATTAGTTTTTGGAGAAAAATCTTTAAAATGTTTCCTTTAGTTGAGTCTTTTCATTATTTTACTTGGCAACTAAAAACGTTGACATTGGTGTTTAGCTGTCATAAGTTGAGGACCATTAGGCAGAAGTGAAGATGAAAGAGAATTGTTCTTCAGTGATCCCAACAAATGATTTCAAGTTATTGATTCGTGATATATAAAAGTAGTAGTTAGTTTCATGCTGATAAATTAGCTCTTCATCCACGTAAAATGTTTGCAATTTAAAATTGTTCCTTTTTTTTCCTTTTTTTTTTATAGAATGGCCCTTAACAGATCTATGCATCCAAGGAACCGATATAAAGACAAGCCACCAGATTTTACCTATTTGGCAACTAAATATACAGAATTCCAGCATTACGTACACACAAACTTGACTGGGAAAGTGAGGTATGCTAATGAATAAGGGAAGCTGTCCCACTGGTACCAACTAGCACTTGTTTCACTGTCTGATAAAATCTGTCTGGTCCCTGCTATAAAATATTTGCTGAGAGGGTGTATCATCGAATTGTTTTAGTCCTCAGAGAGCTGATTTTGTTCTCTTGTATGTGGCTCATCATTTCTTTGTTAGCACTATTTCTTTATTTCTTTTTTAAATGTGTACTGTAAATTGTCTATGATTTTAAATAAGAGTATTATACAGAGATGTTGTTGTGATAGTGGGCACCTAATTTTTTGTTTGGACCATTTTACTGATTCCTGAAGACATGGCATATTGTTGTCTTGCAGTTTCACGTGCACCGGTATCTGTTCTAACTAGCCATTCTTCATGTGCAAACCTCCAGCAGATTGCTGGCACACTGTTTGATCATGGGTCCCATTAAGATCAGTTCAGTTCCAACACAAAGTCTATGTGGTGCCATTCCACAGGGTTTACTAGATAGTTATAAGAAGCAAGAACCCTAGCAGATTTATTCCTTCAACTAGCCTGAGTCCAGTTGTCGCATATCCAATACATCTCATTTGAGATTAGCTAACTTAGTGCACTGGGAATTTAACCTCAGATCTTCCACTGTGTACTTATTAACTAAATTCAGTTATTAAGTAATTCCTTTCAGCATTTTCTTTTTATTAAATTCTCTTTCCATTCAATTACTGTCAATTTTCCCAGCTTCTCACTGCACTGGTACAAGCACTCAGTGGTCACTCACTTAGTTTATCTAAATTAATATGCTGTCTTTTTTCTTGGGTTTGAGAGTATATTGTGCAGCTAGAGACTTTCAGTTTTTACATAAATCTCTCAGATTTCCCTAATGGGAAAAGCACCCTGTGGGGGAAAGCACCCTGTAGAAAACCCTTGGTTCAGTTCCCAATTTGTACTTAGCTGTTCTTAACAATGGGAGTTTTACAGTTGGTATGGGAGAGGGAAAATCATCCAGTATTGCTACTTCTGGTCACCAGGCAGTGACCCTGCTGAAAGTACATGTGGTAATGTCTGCTGAGGACAAGATTGAGCTTCCCTGTAATGACGTCAATGGTGGAATACCCCAGCAATACAGTATGGCTAAACTTGTGCACAGAAAATGGCCAGTGCCTAGAGGTGTTGGCCATTGAATTTTATCTCGGTATGAGTCAAATTTCAAGCCTGCTCTTATTTTTTAGCAACTTGTTAATATAGTGAAATATAGAAAATAGGTGCAGGAGTAGGCCATTCGCCCCTCGAGCCTGCACCGCCATTCAACAAGATCATGGCTGATCACTCCCTCAGCACCCCCTTCCCACTTTCTCTCCATACCCCATGATCCCCCCCCTCTTGAATATATCCAATGAACTGGCATCAACAACTCTCTGCGGCAGGGAATTCCACAGGTTAACAACTCTGAGTGAAGAAGTTTCTCCTCATCTCGGTCCTAAATGGCCTACCCCTTATCCTAAGACTATGTCCCCTGGTTCTGGACTTCCCCAACATCGGGAAAATTCTTCCCACATCTAACCTGTCCAGTCCCATCAGAATCTTATATGTTTCTATGAGATCCCATCTCATCCTTCTAAACTCCAGTATATAAAGGCCCAGTTGATCCAGTCTCTCATATGTCAGTCCAGCCATCCCTGGAATCAGCCTGGTGAACCTTCGCTGCACTCCCTCAATAGCAAGAACGTCCTTCCTCAGACTAGGAGACCAAAACTGAAAACACTATTCCAGGGGAGGCCTCACTAAGGCCCTGTACAGCTGCATTAAGACCTCCCTGCTTCTATATTCAAATCCCCTAGCTATGACGGCCAACATACTATTTGCCTTCTTTACCGCCTGCTGTACCTGCGTTCCCACTTTCAGTGACTGATGAACCATGACACCCAGGTCTCGTTGCACCTCCCCTTTTCCTAATCTGCCGCCGTAATAGATTTAACCTGAATAATAGATTTAACCTGTTAACGGCTATTTATTGAAGAGGATATGTAGTTGACTCTTAATCATCCCAGCTCCAGGGACATCATTGCAAGAATTCCTCAGGGCAGTATTTTTGATCCAACCATCTTCAGCCGCTTCATCAATGACATTCCCTCCATCATAAGGTCAGAAGTGGGGATGTTCGCTGATGATTGCAGTGTTCAGTTCCATTCGCAACTCCTCAGAAAATGAAGCAGTACATGACCGCGTGCAGCAAGGACAACATTCAGGCTTGGGCCGATAAGTGGCGAGTAACATTCCGTCACACAAGTGCCAGGCAATAACCATCTCCCAACAAGGGAGAGTCTAACCACCTCCCCTTGATATTCAACGGCATTACAATCGGCAAATCCCCCGCTATCAACATCTGGGGATGGCGGGGGGGTGGTCACCATTGACCTGAAACTTAACTGGACCAGCCATATAAATACTGTGGCAACAAGAGCAGGTCAGAGGCTGGGTATTCTGTGGCGAGTGTCTCACCTCCTGACTCCCCAAAGCCTTTCCACCATCGACAAGGCACAAGTCAGGACTTGCCTGGATGCGTGCAGCTCCAACAACACTCAAGAAGCTCGACACCATTCAGGACAAAGCCACCCCATTGATTGGCACCCCATCTACTCCCTCCACCACCAGCGCACCATGGCTGTAGCGTGTACCATCTACAAGATGCACTGCAGCAACTCGCCAAGGCTTCTTCGGCAGCACCTCCCAAACCCGCAACCTTTACCACCTAGGTGGACAAAGACAAGGGCAGCAAGCGCATGGGAACACCATCACCTGCAAGTTCCACACCGTCCTGATGTGGAAATATATCGTCATTCCTTCATCATCGCTGGTTCAAGATCCTGGAATACCCTCCCTAACAGCACTGTGGGAATACCTTCACCACATGGACTGCAGCGGTTCAAGGCGGTGGCTCACCGCCACCTTCTCGAGGGCAATTCGGGATGGACAATAAATGCTGGCTTTGCCAGCGACACCCATATCCCAGAACAAATAATAAAAAAGAAATTCCCTCTGAAGTGATCTAGCTAGCCACTAAGTTGTTAAAAAATTTTCTACAAAATAGGGTAAGGGAAATACTGGTCAGAGCTATCGGCAACAACCCATATCACGGGCAGTCTCTTCCCAGTTGACCCTGTAAAGACCTCCTCTTTAACATCTGGGTATTGGCGCCCAATTTGGGAGACTAAAAGCCTGATATCGTCCAACTCCTAGTCATATCCAGCAGCCAACATCCTCGACTCTTCCCTCACCATCCCTGAGTATGTGCTGTGGCCCCGCCCAGCGGGATAGAGATCACATGGATGAACTTCAGCAATTGTACATCCCTGAATGGAGTAAAAATAAAACGGGGAAGGTGGCTCAACCGTGGCTAACAGGGGAAATTAAGGATAGTGTTAAATCCAAGGAGGAGGCATATAAATTGGCCAGAAAAAGTAGCAAACCTGAGGACTGGGAGAAATTTAGAATTCAGCAGAAGAGGACAAAGGGTTTAATTAAGAGGGGGAAAATAGAGTATGAGAGGAAGCTTGCAGGGAACATAAAAACTGACTGCAAAAGCTTTTATAGATATGTGAAGAGAAAAAGATTAGTGAAGACAAACGTAGGTCTCTTGCAGTCGGATTCAGGTGAAGTTATAATGGGGAACAAAAAAATGGCAGACCAATTGAGCAAATACTTAGGTTCTGTCTTAATAAAGGAAGACACAAATAACCTTCCGGAAGTACTAGGGGACTGAGGATCTAGTGAGAAGGAGGAACTGAAGGATATCCTTTATTAGTCAGAAAATTGTGTTAGGGAAATTGATGGGATTGAAGGCCGACAAATCCCCGGGGCCTGATAGTCTGCATCCCAGAGTACTTAAGGAAGTGGCCCTAGAAATAGTGGATGCATTGGTGATCATTTTCCAACAGTCTATCGACTCTGGATCAGTTCCTATGGACTGGAGGATAGCTAATATAACACCACTTTAAGGGAGGGAGAGAGAAAGTGGGTAATTATTGACTGGTTAGCCAGACACCAGTGGTGGGGAAAATGTTGGAATCAATTATTAAGGATGAAATAGCAGCGCATTTGGAAAGCAGTGACAGGATCGGTCCAAGTCAGCATTGATTTATGAAGGGGAAATCATGCTTGACAAATCTTCTGGAATTATTTGAGGATGTAACTGGCAGAGTGGACAAGAGAGAACCAGTGGATGTGGTGTATTTGGACTTTCAAAATGCTTTTGACAAGGTCCCATACAAGAGATTGGTGTGCAAAATCAAAGCACATGGTATTGGGGGTAATGTGCTGACTTGGATAGAGAACTAGTTGGCAGATAGGAAGCAGAGAGTCGGGATAAACTGGTCCTTTTCAGAATGGCAGGCAGTGACTAGTGGAGTGCCGCAGGGCTCAGTGATGGGACTCCAGCTCTTTACTCTTTACAATATACATCAATGATTTGGATGAAGGAATTGAGTGTAATATCTCCAAGTTTGCAAATGACACTAAACTGGGTGACGGTGCGAGCTGTAAGGGGGACGTAAGAGGTTGCAGGGTGACTTGGACAGGTTAGGTGAGTGGGCAAATGCAGGGCAGATGCAGTATAATGTGGATAAATGTGAGGTTATCCACTTTTGGTTTCAAAAACACGAAGACAGAATATTTTCTGAATGGTGGCAGATTAGGAAAAGGGGAGGTGCAACGAGACCTGGGTGTCATGGTTCATCAGTCATACAGGTACAGCAGGCAGTGAAGAAGGCAAATGGTATGTTGTCCTTCATAGATAGGGGGATTTGAGTTTAGGAGCAGTTGTACAGGGGCTTGGTGAGGCCTCACCTGGAATATTGTGTTCAGTTTTGGTCTCCTAATCTGAGGAAGGACGTTCTTGCTATTGAGGGAGTGCAGCGAAGGTTCACCAGACTGATTTCCGGTATGGCTGGACTGACATATGAGGAGAGACTGGATCAACTGGGCCTTTATGCATTGGAGTTCAGAAGGATGAGATGGGATCTCCTCGAAACATACAAGATTCTGACGAGACTGGACAGGTTAGATGCGGGTAGATTGTTCCCAATGTTGGGGAAGTCTCGAACCAGGGGACACAGTTTTAGAATAAGGGGTAGGCCATTTAGTACTGAGATGAGGAGAAACTTCTTCACTCAGAGAGTTGTTAACCTGTGGAATTCCCTGCCGCAGAGAGTTGTTGATGCCAGTTCATTTGATATATTCAAGGGGGAGTTAGATATAGTCCTTACGGCTAAGGGGATCAAGGAGTATGGAGAGAAAGCAGGAAAGGGGTACTGAAGGAATGATCAGCCATGATCTGATTGACTGGTGGTGCAGGCTCGAAGAGCTGAATGGCCGACTCCTGCACCTATTTTCTATGTTTCCATAGATCCACCAGAGGTAACGGTACAGTGGTGCAGAGTTGATGGGCTGGCCCCTGGAGGCCACAACATTGACTCTGGAATCTATACAGTTTCTGGGCTTCAGATCAAACAAGGTTTCTCTCAGCTGACTAATTCATACTTCTCCTGGACTATGGAAGAACCACTGAGGGAAGCATGGGCACAGAACGGGTGGGAGATTTCAATATCTACCATTATTGACTGAGCTGGCTGAGTTTTAAAGGACAGAGGGCTGAATTTTGCTAAGCACTGAGTGCCATTTTTTCGGCGTCCAGCGATTTTTCTGACGCATATGTTTAGTTTAGAGTTTCCCCAATTATAGGGCACCGGTGTCGACTACCAGCGCCAGAATGTTTGGCATCATAACTTCTGGCACTGGTGTCTGTTGAAAAGTACAATACACGCCATTTCAGGACATAAGGCCAAGTTTCCTGATTAGCGATATTTTTTAAAATCGGCGCACCACACGATAAACACTTGCCTGCAGTTAAAGAAGGCCGCGCTGGCCCGTTCCTATCCCCGGCCGAATGGACTCCCTACCTATTTTAGAGAAACTTTATGGAACCTTACCTAACTTCAAAAATAAAATAAAGAAAATTTACCATTGCTGCTACTCCTTCGATGATACAACTATAAGCATTCAAATAATAAATAATTCTTCATGACCTTTTCCTTCGACATCCTAAGTGGCCCAAAATTTTCTTGGGTGTCCCTGAAGTCCTGGTAATCCTTAAAAATCAAAACTGCAGGCACAGTCATCCGATAAATAATCTTCTTCAACCGAAAAACATCGAGGGCAGCCTTCTCGCAATCCTCCATGCAGTCGACTCGACCCGCTGCTATCCCCGGCCAAATGTCCTCCACGCACGCGGCCCGCTGCTATCCCCTGTCGAATGTCCTCCATGCACGTGGCCCGCTGCTATCCCTTGCTGAAGGTCCTCTACACTAGACAGCGCAAGACACTCCAGGCACATAGGAAACTGTCAGTGATTTTTTTATAAAGACTGGACATTAAATTTTATTTTTTAAATAATCCCCCTAACATTTTTAATGTTATAAGACTGTTGGAATGCTTAGGTAAACGATAATGAACAAGATATTTTAAGGGATATTAAATTAGCATAAAAATGTCTTTTATACAATGGACTAGGGTCTTATTTTTGTCAAACATGTCAAATGGCCTCATTGTGACCTATACGTTTAAATGAAATGGGCATGATCCTGCACTAAGGTGTTCATGGATCTAGAGTGGGTCAGGGTCACTGATACATGCAATGCAGGACCATTGAGCATGTATCAGTGACCCAGAACAAGTCGGGATCCATGAACGCTGTTGTACTGGAACCAACCCCTGTATCATTTAAACTTATCGGTTACAAGGAATGAGGCCATTTGACATTTTGAGTCCATTCCTTTATCCAAAAATATTTTGTAGTGCTGCATTTAAAAAATGAAGTGCAGGAGTCAGGTTTAAAGTCCAAAATAAATAGGTTTATTAAACATTTGTATAAAACAGTTGTACTTAGCTTAACATGACTTATCTTTAAACTTTCATAACTTTAATGCATTACGTGATAAACTTTCAAAAGAACAATAAAACAAACAAACCAACAAACAAACAAGCCTTCTATCCTCCTCCTTAGCGTTGTGCGCCGCTATCCCTGCGGTGCCTGTTAGTGCAGACTTGTGCTTCCTTGCCCCCATTAACCCGAGGTTTAATCTGTATTTTTTCCGCCGCGGCATTTCTTGCTGTTGGGTCACAACAGGGATAGCGCCAATTTGTGTCATTGTTCCTCGTCGTAATCATCCCCAGATTTTGCTGCGGAGTAATAAATATTCCTCGCATCAATGACATCCTGGGTGAGCCCCCGCTATTGCTGTTACGACCTCTGTCATCTGTCCCGAAAGTTTTTCCACTTGTAATGACAGTCCTGCAATTTCTCCCTTCACCTCACCCATTCTTCCAGCCAGTGTTGCTACTTCATCTCTTAGTCCTCCTAACTCTACCCTCACCCCACCGAAGGCTTCCAGGAGCAATTGCAATTGTTGAATGTTCTCCCCGCTCATCCCCACAAGATGTCCTATGTTCTCTCAATCCTTTGTTTCAGCTTCATGTCTCTTTTGAACCCTCCTTTGAAGTCTCACAAGTGTGGCTTGCTGCGACACACTGGGACCCACAACCTCAGGCAGCACACCTAGAAATGTCACGTCAGTTGATTCACTCATGAAAGTACTTGGAATCCTCGAGGGGTTCAGCATCTCCAAATTCAGGGTAACCATCTCGTCGTCGCCATCTTCTTGTTGCCCATCATTCTCCTGATTTGGAACATCTGGAGTGGCGGTTTCCTCAACATGCTCTTCAACTTCAGGTGCACCCTCTGTCTCCTGATGCGCAACATCTGAGAAACAAAAGATAGATGCTTGGTTAGCAGCATTGAGGAAGGAGCAGCGCAGGCAGCACACGCAGTACGTAACATTTAGCCAACCTAGAGTGTGCCATTTGCAGGGCTTGCCCTCAATTGGAAAACTGGGACCAGCTTCCACATTGATTGGTCTTCTCCTGTAACATTTAATCATATACGCTATCCTCTGCTCCATGGCTGTTAGCTGCAGCCTACTTGGCGAACCCCCTCCAGTTTGTGACCGTTCTCGGTTGATCTGTGACACCATCTTCTGCAAAGATGAAAATGGAACCTTTTAAGAGAGGGTCCTTGTGAACACGCAAGCATGCACACGCATACCACATTTACAGATGTTATTGCAGCGCATAAATATAAATATATTTACAAACCTAAATCGATCTAAATATAAATTATTACTTACAGTCACTGCTTGTCCAAGTTCCTGCCACTTTTTCAGCTGTGCACCGGTTCTCGGGGTGATGGGCATTCTATTCAATTCGACTGCGACCGGGTCCCAAACTTTTGCGAGCACAGAGGGTTTGTTTCTTTTTATCGAAGCTCCCCTTGTTTTCAAGTACTTCGCATCTGCTCTCAATTAAGTCTACCAGGGGCTCAATTTCTTCCGCGAGAAATCTCTTGGTCCTTATAGCTTCCCCTTCTCCCTCTCTGCCCCTTTCGCCTTCTCTGCGCCCTTCAATTCCAGCCATCTCGTTAATGGAGATGTATTTTCTACCTGTAAATCCACCTCTGCCACCAATGGATTCTCAATGGTGATCCACACAATCCCCATACATGCTGATTTTTAACATGTTTTACTGCGCATGTGCAGTTCTTTTTTGTGTGCGCGTGCGCAGTGCTTCACTGCCCTTGCGCAATGAGTTGGTTGGTTTTATGCGTTTTAGACGCACACTCTAATCGCCACCCTCCGAGATCGAATTGGGTATTGCTGGCGCTACAGGATGCGTTGGTTTGCAGAAAACGTGAGTTTTTTTCAGTGCTGGAGGACCACAACGAAACGTACATACAGGTCAGCGTACGCCATTATTTTTTTCTTAGGGAAAATTGGGGCCATAGCTTCCAGACTGGGTCTGCATCAGGTGATATAATGGAATATATTATAAAATAAAACTGAAGTCATGAAGAAAAAAGCATCAAACATCAAAATTTGAAGCTGGACTTATCTTGGTTCTGCCACACTTCCCTCTCTTGTAACTTCTAACATGCCATCTTAACTGGCCGTCCCTATCCTCAGCATGTTGAAATAGACACTCATTGCAATACTACTCCAATGCATACTTTTCCAGGACCTCAAATTCTTTATCTCCTTTAATCTTTCTTTAGAATCTCCAAGTTTTTAAAACCCAAGTGTGGTGCCACTCTAATCACTGCTTCTGAATTTACCTCATCCCTTTTCAGTATATTAAAAAAAAATGACACAGGACCATGAAGCAGTTGATTATAAACCTTTGCTAAACAGGAGTTTAATCCTATCTATCATCAAAAGAAAATATCTTCCGTTGAGTGAATTTACTTTTTAAAAATTATACAATATTTCTGAGAGCAAAAAGAATTAAACTGGTACCAGTGATGCAGTCAATATTAGTCAGTCTGTATCATAAATATACAGCTGGTTTATGAATGGCATATGCTGTCCATATGGGAACATAATTTAGAGTTTGGATATTGTTGAAGGGACTGAAGACAGTTCCATTTGTACATTTGTGCAATATTGTAAAATAAGGTCTATCAGTACTTTTGGCTACGCAAACTGTCCAGATGCCAGTGTCTGATTTCACAAATTCGTGTTTATCTCATTTGTTTCCGCATAAAATTGTCGGAATGCCACAATTTCTGACACCATGTGAAATTAAGTCAGATTGGATTTTATTCTGTTTAAAAAGCTTTTCCTAGTTCTCGTAATCTGTTTTCCTTACTCATATAGATTGGTATGTTTTTCTAATTTGTGACAACATACCATTTGAAGATTGCAGTAGTTTTTATTTCATAAAATTCAAATTGTATTATATTAGAGCCTGCAAATGTGTTCCAAGAATACTGTGAATTAATGGATATTGCATGGTTAAAAGACACTTCGGTATTCAAGCGAATTGACACGAAATCTATTCCAGTATGTCTGCCTGTGCCATTTTCTATCTGGCTTTACAAGCTGCATTATAACAAACAGGTGACTCACCTGTTATTTTTTTTTCCCTCTCTGTTCTTGTGGGCAGTCTCATTAAGGAAACTGAGCTGGACAATCTCAAATCGATATGTGGCTTAACATTTTGTTTTCCGTTTTGGAACCTCTCAACTTCGACCATAGGTAAACCCAAAAGCACCAACCACTGCCACTTACACCTATCATGCTCAGAAGTGTCCCTATTTTTGCCAACATCCACTGGCTCCCAGCTTAATGCATCCACTTCAAAATTTCTGCCTAGAGTATCAGTAATTTATAAAAAGCCTTCATTACTGCTCTCCTGCTCACACCCTCGACACATCTTTTGTTTACTGAACATTTTCCCTACTCTCCGTTTTGCCATTTTTTTCCCCCACACTCAATAATTCACTTTCCAAACCCCACCATCTTCTTTGATCCTCCAACTTCAAACGCCTCCTTAAAACCTACCATTTTGATTGTGCCTTTAGCTGACTTCCCAAATTTCCCTCATTCTCTTGTTTGGATCTTCCCCCAAACTGTTAAGTGTATTGTGAAATTTGCTCAGTTAAAGATGCTGTATAAATGTCTGTTTTTACTTTCTGTTTCTTCTTCCTCCCCGCCCCCCCACTCTCTCCTGAGGTAGGGGTGGAGATGGGCAATGTTAGAGGTAGAAATGTGCAATCTTTGTGATGGAGGGGATATGGGGTAGGAAACGCAATTTGGGATCAAATAGGTCTCCGATGACTGGATGTCTGATAAGCAGTCCGACAACTCTGAGCTGGTGGAGGGGTCGAAAGAGTTGGAGCTGGGTGTCATCACCATATGTATGGAAGCTAACCCCATCTTTAGATGCTGTCACCAAGGGTCAGCATGTAAATGAGGAAGAGGAGGGGCCAAAGATAGATCCATGAGATCTCGAGAGCTAACAATGTGAGCACAAGAAAGAAGCCATTTCTGGAGATTCTCAAGCTATAGTTGGACAGGTGAAAGCGGACCCAAGCGAGGGCAGTCTGACTGAGCTGGGCAGTGAAGGAGAGGTGTTGGAGAAGGGCGGTGTGGTCAACTGCTTCAAACTCTGCAGAGAGGTTGAGAAGGAAGAGGAATAGTGCACCATGGTTCTGTCACAAGGATGTAATTTGTGACTTTGAATAGGGCTATTTCAATGCAGTGGCAGGGGTGGAAACTGCCCCGTCTGCCTGTTTGGTGGCTCAGGTGGGTGTTAAAGATCGTGTGGCATTTTTTTTACTGAAGACCAGAGATTGCTTCTGACCAGCATCACCAAAAATAGATCAATCAGACATTCATCTCCATACTGTTTGTGGGACCATGTGTGCAAACAATTGCTGGGTTTGTCTATATTGCAAAACTCACTGCACTTCTAACTAACTCAATTTACGAGGAGTACTTTGAGACACGATGAGATGCTCGACAAATAGAATTTATTTCTTGCTGTTCTTTGTTATAGTAACTTTAGCAACTTTGACAAGCTTATATTTGGTTTCAGTATCCAGGTCATTGGTATAGATTAGAAACAGCAAGGTCCAAGTACTGATCTCTGGGTTTCCATTCAACAGTCTTCTCCCTCACCCACCTCCAGTCCAACATTACTCTCTACGTTTTCGCTGTCACTTTCTTTATTTTTCTGGTCTTGTGTTCTACTCTGGAATTTGTATGGCTATTAGTTTCGGAGCACTTTAAATGAAACTTAGTCAAAACCAATTGAAAATCCAAATAAGCTACTTTATTTGTCATGTTCTCAAAGAACAGTGTGTTGGGTTGAGATGCCAGGGACATGGTTGAGCCTGGACAGTGACAGTTGTCTCTTCAACCAGTGGGGAGACATCTGAGCCAAGACCGATCTGTCGTCATTTTGTTTTTTCTCTCCATCCCTAGCCAAGAGGCACTGATAATTATCAAGACTCACTGTTTGGCATCGAGTTATGATGGCTTCTCATCCTATTGGTTTTAAACATTGGTAATAAACACTTCGTTGACTGTGCCTGGTATTTATGACAAATGCCTTAAATACTTCTCATTAGATAGTAATTTTAAGTTACGTCAGATTTACCTGGAGTCCATGCCCAGAGCCAAGAAGGACGCAGTAAATTGAGGCTATCCTCCTTGATTGGCCCAGGGATGCATCATCTGCCATTGGCACTGATTGGTGTCAATGTCAGCACATGCAGACCAGGCTACTTCATCTCCAACCTGTATGCTGCACTGTCCAGGTGGGTGTCCCTCAGTGCTAACTGGTGTTGGCTGCTGTTTGCGCCACCTCGAATCCTAGCCTTCACCATGGGTCAGTCCTATTGGCTCACCTGAATTGGTTGTGTGGGATTGTTCCCTAATCCCATCATTTGTCAAATAGTTACAAATGTTACAAAATCAATAGACAAAATGAAGCAAACCCACCCTGTAAAATAATCATTCTTGAAATTATTTTGATACATTTCCCGCCCCCCACGGGAATACTGAATGTAATTCATGCGTCATCTGAAAGAGAAAGACGTTCATGTTTTTGGAGAGATCCTCTTTCAGATACTGTGCATTTCTTTACTTTTAGTTCAGACCTCAAAAACATTTCTTACTGATCGTAATTCACAATTTAACCCATAAAGCCACAGCATTTGTTTCAGTAACTATTTCGGTTCACATTAAAGTTAAGCAACAGATTGTTCGTTCCACATTCAAGCTATTTTTCTGTAAAATTGAGAAATCCACTTTGCCCTTCGCTCACGTTAAATATAGAAATAGAAAGATGAAATACTGAAAGACGGTGTTGTTCTTTATGACTAGCAAAGATGAATTTGAACATCACTTTAAATCCATGAAAATATAGCTGACTTTCATTGAACCAAATATTTTAAGAATCAAATAGTTGTTTATCTTGCCTCAAAAAAAACAAGCCTTGTAAACAACAGCCTTTTCCCCTCATGATATGGAAAACAACCTTGAGCTCCTGAGGGGAACATAAGTGTTTCAAAATAAGATATAAACATGCAAACAAAAGGACCATAGTTCTGAAAGCAGAATGATCTGCTTGATCGGTGGTGGGGGGATGGGGAAAAGAACCTCATCTTGATCCCGTCCTCGCTAACATCCACACACATACTCAATTTTTAGTGTGGGTCATTGGATAGATATCAGGCACAAGAGCCCTGGCTGATTTTCCCCTGCCTTACCCAGCAACTTCCAATGCCTGATATTTGGTAAGTTCATGGGCTCAATTTTCCCCAGTATTTGCGGCGTTTTTTTTTTGGAGAAGGCTGCTTTTTCTGGCCTAACTTAAAAGTCCCCAGTTTCCCCTATCAATTTGCACCAGCGTAACACAGTTAGTTACGAATTTTTTAAGTCATTTTTTTTTCCAGCCAAAGGGGACATACCAGCCACTTCTGGCCATTCAAGGAAGTTTGGCCAACTGAGAGTTACTACAGTTCTGATTAGGCCAGTGTATGTGGCCTATCCTGAAAAACCTTCCCAAGAGTTAAGGAAATCGGCGCAGGCAAGTAAAGCGGCGCAGCAGATGCCTGGACACACTGACAGAATTGGAAAAACACATTGCAGCAACTTGCCTCCAACCCCGCCCGAAGGCTGTCCGGTTCCATTCTCGGTCCCTGGTTCTCGCGCACAGTTCGGTCCCATTCTCGGTTCCCGGTTCTCTCTCACAGTCCAGTCCTATTCTTTGCTCCTGGTTCTCTCTCAGTTCGGTCCCATTCTCTGTCCCCAGTTCTCTCTCACAGTCCGGTCCCATTCTCGTTCCCCGGTTCTCTCTCTCAGTCCGGTCCCATTCGAGAGAGAGAGAGAGAGAGAATTTTCAATTTTAATGTGTTGGGAGGTGGCTGTATGCTTCACTTTGCAGCCTCAGCTCGCATTGTGTCCCTGGTTACCATGGCAGCCTGATCTTTTTGGCGCAGATCAAGGTTCCACCCCTAAAACTAAAGGACGGGTTAGGCCAGGCCAAAATGAAGAGATGCAACAGGGAAACTTACAACACTTTTTTTTGGTGTACTTGGACCCCAAAAAATCAGGCGTAACTCGTCAAGTACGCCAAAAAAATACTTTGGGGAAAATTGAGCCCAATGTGTCTATCTTCGAAATGAAGGAAGTTACTTAGGATTACAACCTAGTGTACTTAAGATGTAAAACATCCTGGATTGTTAACAGCGCAGGGAGCTGTTTATAGAGAGGGTCTTGTTAAAATGCAGCAGATTTTTCTCTGGTTTAAATGGGCAACTAGAAGCGCAGTCTTCAAAACAAAGTTATTGAAAAAGCACAAATTAAAAATATGCTGCTGAAAGCTTAGATTTTTAATTAAGTTGGCAATTTTAATGTAGGAGCACCTGATATTTACAGACAATATTGTGAGGTGATAATCAAGGCATTGCTGTGATGGAGAGAAGCCATAGGTGTAGGTCATCTCAAACGAAATATTCACAGAAGTGCCATTTTTGAATATGAACATACAAATTTGAAAATGATGGGCAGGAGAAGACCAGCTGATCTATCAAGCCTGCCCCACCCACACATGATGCCTGGAGCATCATGATCAGGCACTTCCTACTTCTAGCCACTCTTGCTGAACAATGTTCCCTGTGGGCTGCACGGCTGTGCAGCGCTCTAGAGGTCCCGCGCAGCTGGTGAGCCGGCTTTTAAATAGAAAAGTCACGCAGCGCGGAATTTTAAATGGCCCATGCAGCCTGTTAAAGAGGCCGCGCGGCCCACTAAAAGAAATTAGAGGGAACATTGTTGCTGAAATATGGTTACTCGAGCAGTATTTGACTTTGGTACATCATTTTTCCGAGAATGGGCCTGTGATTTGACCAGGTTTGGCAGGGGTGGGAGGCACAGGAACATGAGTAAGCCATTCAACCTCTTGAACCTGTTCTGCCATTCAATTAGATCATGGCTGATCTGTATCTCGACTCCCATTTGTTTGCCTTCGCTCCATATCCCTTACTTAACTAAAATCTATTGATCGGTCTTGAAAATTTCAGTTGACCCAACACCTACAGCGAATTCCACATTTCCACTATCCTTTGTTTGAAAAATGCTTCTTGATTTAACTCCAAAATGGCCGAGCTCAAATTTAAGATTGTAACCCCTTGTTCTCGATTCACCACTAGGCAAATAGCTTCTCTGTATCTCCACTATCGAATCCTTTTACACTTTTAAACACCTCAATTGGATCACTCATCACCTTCTAAACTCCAAGGGTAGAAGCCAAGTTTATGTCACCGGTCCTCAATTTAACCCTTTAAGCCCTAGTATTCTGGTGAATCTGCACTAAACCTCCTCCATGGCCACTATATCCTTCCTGAGGTGCAGTGCACAAAATTGAACATAACGCACCAGGTGGGGTTTGACCATGGCTCTGTACAACCAAAGCATAATTTTCTCACTTTTGTATTCAACCCCCTTGAGATAAATTCCAACATTGCATTCGTTTTTTGATTACTTTCTGTACCTGCGCTGTAGCTTTGTGATTTGTGTGCATGGACACCCAAATTCCTTTGCTCCTTCACAGTTCCTCGTTTCTCACCATAAGGAAAATATTCCAGTTTTCTTTCTTGTATCCACTTCTGCACATAGATTAAGTGAAGAGGCAAATCAATGTTCCTTTGTAACTTACAGTGCCTCCTAACTTAGTGCCATCTGCAGACTTAGGTATACATTTCTCTATTCCTTCAAGTCATTGATATATATATATATATATGGTGAAAAGCTCAGATCCCTGAGGCACACCAGTTCTCTCATCCCACAATCGGAGTGCGTTCCCTTTATCTCTAATCTGTGTCTTCTACCTTGCAACAGGGAACAGTAGCCTAGTGGTTATGTTACTGGACTAGTAATCCAGTGGTCTGGACTGATGATCCGAAGACATGAGTTCAAATACTACAGCAGCTGGGGAATTTAAATTAAGTTAATTAAATAAACCTGGAATTAAAAAGCTAGCATCAGTAATACCGGATTGTTGTAAGAACCCATCTGGTTCACTAAAGTCCTTGAAGGAAAGAAATATGCTATCCTTACCTGTTTATATATGACTCTAGACCTACAGCAATGTGGTTGACTCTTTGTGGTGCCCTCTGAAATGCCAAGCCACTCAGTTGTACCAAACTGCTATGACAAAGTATAATAAGAATAAAACCGGTCACCCACCTGGCATTGACTTGGACATCGGATTCGGACATGACTGTAAAGTCCTCCTTACTAACATCTGACAGCTTGTGCCAAAATTGGGAGAGCTGTCCCACAGACAAGTCAAGCAACAGCCTGACGTCGCTATACTCCCAGAATCATTCCAGACTGGGTGTTCTCAACATTGACTCCAAAAGTCTCATGGGCATGGCAATCTCCTGCTGATTATAACCTAACAACCTCCCTCAGCTGAGGGATCGATGTTGAATACCACTTGGAAGAAGCACTCAGGGCACAGAATGTATTCTAGGTAAGGGACTTAAATGCAGCACCATGACTGACCAAGCTGGCTGAGTCCAAAAGGACATAGCTGCCAGACTAGGCTTGCGGCTGGTGGTGAGAGAATCAACACGAGGGGAAAAACTTACTTGACCGCGTCCTCACTAATCTACCTGTCGCAGGCTTACGACTGAGGTGCCCAACATCACAAGAGCCATTTTAAGTCAATTCGATTCCCTCCACATAATATCAAGAAATGGCTGAGTGCACTGAACACTAGCCCCAACAACATTCTGGGTGCATTGTTGAAGACTTGTACTCCAGAACTAACCATGCCTCTAGCTGAGCTGTTCCAGTACAGCTACAACACTGGCATCTACCCAACAAAGTGGAAAATTGACCAGGTATGTCCTGCCCACAAAAATCAGAATAAATCCAATCCGGCCAGTTACTGCTCCATCAGCCTACTCTCAATCATTAGCAAAATGATGGAAGCAATTGTTGACAGTGCTATCAGGCAGCACTTACTCACCAGTAATCTGCTCCGTTTTGGTGCTGCCAGGACCACTCGGCTCCAGACCTCTTTACAGCCTTGGTCCAAAAATGGACAAAAGATCTGAATTCTAGAGGTGAGGCGAGAGTGACTGCCTTTGACACTAGGGCAGCATTTGACCAAGAATGGCATCAAGGAGCCGAGTAACATTGAAGTCAATGGGAATTTGGGAAAACTGCACTGGCTGGAGTGATACCTAGCACAAAGGAAGATGATTGCCCTCCAACAACCACAATCATCTCAGCTGCAGGACATTGCTGCAGGAGTTCCAACCATCTTTAACTGCTTCATCAATGACCTTCCCTCCATCATAAGGTCAGAAGTAGCGATGTTCGCTGATGATTACACAGTGTTCGGTTCCATTCGCAACTCCTCAGTAAATGAAGCAGTCTGTGGCCGCATGCAGCAAGACCTGGACAACATTCAGGCTTGGGCTGATAAGTGGCAAGGAACATTCATGCCACACAAGTGCCAGGCAATGACTATCTCCAACAAGAGAGTTTAACTACCTCCATTGACATTCAATGGCATTACCATCGTCTAATTTCCCCCCACGCCCCACTCCCTAGCAACATCCTGGGGGGGGGGGGTCACTATTGACTAGAAATTTAACTAGACAAGCCACATAGACTGTGGCTACAAGAGCAGGTCAGAAGCTGGGTAGTCTGCAGCCAGTGACTCACTTCCTGACTCCCCCAAGCTTTTCCACGATCTACCACAAGTCAGAAGTGTGACTCATGACTTGAATCGATGAGTGCAGCTCCAACAACACTCCAGAAGCTTGACACCATCCAGGACAAAGCAGTCCACTTGATTGCACCCCGTCCATCACCTTAAACATTCACTCCCTTTGCCGCCGCCGCATCGTGGCTGCAGTGTGTACCATCTACAAGATGCACTGCAGCAACTCACCAAGGCTTCTTCAACAGCACCTCCCTAGCCCCGACCTCTACCACCTAGAAGGACAAGGGCAACAGACACATGGGAGCACCATCACCTGTAAGATCCCCTCCAAGTCACATACCATCCTGACTTGGAAGTATATCGCCATTCCTTCATCGTCGCTGGGTCAAAATCTTGGCAGCACTGTGGGAGTACCTTCACTACACGGACTGCAGCGGTTTAAGAAGGCAACTCAGCACCACCTTCTCGAGGGCAGTTAGGGATGGGCAATAAATGCTGGCCTTGCCAGCGATGCCCACATCTCATGAATGAATTTTAAAAATTACCAATTCCTGTCACAAGATTACCGCCACTTTCCGTGCGCATTAATTTTTGCTAATAATCTCATGCAGTACCTTATCAAATGCCTTCGGGAAGTCCATATAGCCAGAAGTTAAGCTATGGCCAATCCTATCCTCGTTATGTCCACACATATACTTCCACTAGCGTTTGGAAGACAGCTGTTGGGAGAAAGAAAAAAGGCCAATTTTCCATTCCCTGACTGAATGCCAAGGCTAGTTGTAAACCTCTTACTGCTGCCCACGCCGAGATCAGTTAACTCGGAATTGCTGTGCACAAATTGGCTCATGCATTTCCTACATTATAACTGTGACTACACTTTAAAAAGCACCTCTGGCTGTAAAGTGCTTCGGGGCATCCAGAGGTTGTGAAAGCTGTTTATAAATGCAAGTTTTTATTTATTTCTTAAGGAAAAGAGGAATGGGAGATAATCATCAAAGAAAAAAATTATGGACATGAAGGTGCAACCAATTAAAAAAAATCACCATTCATTACTTGACACATGCTAACTGTTCAAGAGCCTCAACTTGTCTCATAATGTAAGGACTTTTAGCAACCAGAAGTGGCCTTTGAACCCACCCTCCTTTCCACAGATCAATCATATCTATCCACTTCCCATTATATCCCATTCCCTTCTCTATAAGTTGTCTTTTACCCATTTATACTCTGCTTTAGTCCCCTTCCCTGGTAACACATTCCATAACTCTCTCAATCTTTTAAATGAAAAGATTTCTCCTGACTTCCCTTGTTACTCCTAACTCACATTTTTGATACCTGGACTCATCTTTGTTGTTCACCTTTACCTTCTTAAGAGCAATAATATCCTCATGAGACTGTTGTTTCACCTGTCAAAGTTTAATACTCAAACCAATATAAATGGCAAAATAAAGATAAAACGACAAGTGCTGCAAATTTAAAGTGAAGTGTTGGTGGAAACCTGAACACTAACAGTCTGGCTTTTAAGTCCAAAAACGTAATTATATATTAATGATCTCCTGTCCTTTGTTTCTATTCTGCCTATTTTCTCTCCTTCCCTCCTGTAAACGCTGGATAGCAATTTCACGGACCCTAGCTGCTGAGTCATTCTTGATATGTTTGCTGAAGTGGAGTGTCAGCAGGCTATTTGATTTGGGAGGGAACTTTTCAGCTCAACCCAATCCCATACTTGCCTGATGATTGCATCCTTTCTAGCAGGAATTGGCAGATGGTGATCAGGAGTGGGAAACCTGGCTGATTTCCCCTCCACCTCTAGCCCACAGCCCTGAATTCAATGGTAGTGTCCCAACAGAGATCAGCACAGAAAAGGAATCTGACCAATCACCTCCTGATCGATATGGCTTGGTGCTGCACTGGGTGATACCTTGCACCACTCCAGAATCAAAGATGTCTGTTTACTGGTTCAAAACGACTCCATAATTTGTGCGTTACATTCAAAGTAATTGTTCACCTCTTTTTACATCAGCATTGCCACTATTTTGATATTGGTTTAGTAAGCTTCTTAGAGTAAATCCTTCTGTGCAGAAATTATGATTGTGCAATTCTATGCAGTGAATTTAAAGAGCATTGTTGCCGTAACTTAGTAGAAATTATTTGCATGGTTGTAATGAGAGCTGTGCGTTTTGCATGGCATGCATAAGATCTGAAGCCCAAAAGACCCCATGAAGTACATCAGCAGCAAAGTGCAGCAGCTTTGTCCAGGATGAGAGCAGTGGATTAAAACGCTCATGTAAATATCTTTGCTTTTGAAATATTACTTAAAATTATCAGACTTTCTTTCTACTCTCCAAGGCATTCTTTCATCTTCCTCATTTCAGCCTGTGTACAGTTTTGGTCTCCTTGCCTGAGGAAGGATAAAGTTGCCTTAGAGGAGGTGTAACAAAGATTCACTAGACTGATTCGTGGGGTGAGTGGGTTGTCCTATGAGGGAAGATTGAGTAGAATGGCTCTATATTCTCTGGAGTTTAGAGAATGAGAGGTGACCTCATTGAAACGTCTAAAATTATGAGGGGGGTTGACAGGGTAGATGCTGAGAGGCTATTTCCCCTAGTTGGAGAGTCTCGAACTAGGGGTCATAGTCAGGATAAGGGGTTAGTCATTTAGAACTGAGATGAGGAGAAATGTCTTCACTCAAAGGGTTGTGAATCTTTGGAATTCTCCACCCCAGAAGGCTGTGGATGCTCAGTCGTTGAGTATATTCAAGACTGAGATCGGTAGATTTTTGGGCATTAAGCGAATCAAGGGATATGGGGGTGGGGCGGGAAAGTGGAGTTGAGGTAGAAGATCAGCCATGGTCTTGAATGGCAGAGCAGGCTCGATCGGCTATATGGCCTACTCCAGCTCCTGCTCCTATTTCTTATTTTCTTAACTCTTGGTTCGGCCACTACCATGATGAAACCAGTTCCAAGCAGATATGACTGGGTGTGAGTCTGTCTGTACTTTTTTACTTTTTATGGGATCTCTGAATCCCACAGTAACGTAGCCAAGACTGAGGATTCTGTACGTGGATGATTAATCCGAATCCTGCCACTCCATAATGCAATGTATTTGAGCTTCGACTCGATGTCCTGCCTTGAAGCATTTCAATTTGTATGTAGCTGATTGATTCCGCTCATTCCAACATTTTTACTTATTTACGTGCATATATCTTCCTACCTTGCTGCAGATCTGGTTTATGCATAATTAATAAGACACTTAAGATTTGAAGAGGTTGCTTTCTATTCCATACACATTTCTTAGATGACTGAGAATAGGAATTCATTATTCCTAAATGAATATAAATATATGATAAACATATAAAAGAGCGGACAATGGTATGTCAATAGGAAGCAAGTTTGTTTTGTTTTTTTTGTCCAGAAGTTGGTAACTGATTTGCATTTTTTGAACAGTGATCTTTTCTATTGGTGTTTCTATATCTGCCAGACTATAAGAAGGTCTTTATTGCAGCTGTTTGTGGCCGCTGGACAAGTTTAACCTCTAGTTCTTACTATTTGGATAAAAGTGTCAATTGACTGGTTTTTGGGGATGGGGAAGAGGACAAAACTGAGTAAGTCACATTTGGAACATGTAAACGAGTCTGATCGCCCAGTAAATGTCGCACATTGTTTTAACATTGAGATCATACGAAGTTTAGGTGAAGGGCCTTTGGTCCATTTGACCTCATCCTTGTAGAATACCAACCCTGCCATGTTCCCAAGCAGTTCATAACTAAGAAAGCATTTTTTGACTGGGCTGAATGGAAAAATTACCTCCTTTTTGCCGCAGAGTTGCCTTGATCTTTATTTGAGGGTGGATCAGATATCTGCTACCATCTTTTCAAATCAGAGTTCAGGAAATGGTCATCTCATAATGATCTATCTGAAATTAAAGCATGAAATGCAGTTCTCTTCATTAAAGTTACATACGAAAGCAAAAGTCAAGGAAACCTATTATACAGTTTGCACCTCCTTTATCTGAACTCTCGCTGACAAATAATATGATGGAAAGATTGTGCTTCGAGAGCCTTTAGCTCTTTTTCCCCCTCCCCCCCCCCCCCCTCCCCAGATTCTCATCTTTAATTTGTTTCCCAGGTCTTGTGTGGAAATTCTGTGACAGTTGGGACTTTGAGAAGGCTATCTATATAACGTGTTCTTATCAGAAAAGCCAATAATGTACTCTAGTTTATTCCCCTCTTGCACAGACGCCACATCCCTCCCCCTATATTTTCTATTTCTATTTCATGACGACAGTTACGGATAGCCTTTAAGAACAATTTCAACATACATGACATCTGTGTTTTCTTTCAAAAAACAATACTGTTTCTGTTGAGAATATGTGCAGCACCTAGTTACTTGATTATTTTAAAATACAACTGTCTTGCCTGCAACTATGATGTTATCATGGATTCAGTTTATAATTGATGGCTTCTGATTGGGATGTTAGCTAATGTACTAACTGCATAGTATAGCTAATTAAAAAAAATAGAAGCAATGATGCAACTAGTGTTTGTGCGGTGATTTCCATTTAGTGTAACTTTTTTTTAAAGCATGCCTTAATACTAACATACGCATATGGTTACCAGTAACATTATGATCTTTCAAAGTCCATTAATAACTCATGAAGATAAAGCTCCTTTTAACTGTTTTAGAAGTTCAGAGATGGCTCTTTGGCCAGCTTTAACAAAGTATTATATATTTGAGTGTAAAAGCTGTGTTCATACCCAAGTCTGCACACCTTTTACAATTAATTGGGAGTTATACCCTGTAACATGTTACCCTTGCAATAAAATTTCTGCTTCCTTTGCAGAAAGCCCTCCTGCAGCTGACTATTCTGTCACTAAGCCTTCAGCAGATTGATCTGGCAGCATTAGGAACACAGCATGGCTTATTTTAACGCTGGAATAAAAATTCAAAACCATTAAGCTGACTGCCGGTTAACCTATTGTGGGGTGTACAAGGTTTCAGTGAGAGATTCAGGTCTCTATGATTTTAGAATATGTTCAGTTTTAACATCGCTGTGCATTGCATTGCAGTGAAAGAAAAAGTCTTGCACTAATGGGTGATTGATAAAAGATTTTGAATGACTGACTATTAATGTTACTCTTACTAATAGACTGAGTATTTCCCAGCTACAGACCATAACATTTTTATTAGACAATTAATTCAAATACAAACCTTGTAACCTAACTAATAATAATAAACTCAGAGGTGTGTTTATGAATGAAGAATATCACTGTTTAGCAATTAATTTCTCTCCATGGCCAACCAAATACTTGTATGCTAAAAATAACTTGTATCATGATGTAATCTTGCACTAATTAAAATGCTGAGCTAAACTCAACAAAGTAACTGTTATAATTTCCTTGAATATATCAAGTCTCTGGCTCATCTTTAACAGGGCCCTCTACAGACATGGAAAGAAAACATTTTGAGTTAGAGAGCAATGAATTCTGCGAGATAGGAGTGCATCCACATGGTAGCACTGACAATTTTGTTTCCAAATTGAAAAGCTCCTTGCATTTCTCAGAACATCTTTAATTATATGTATATCAAGTTCTATTATTTCTTCTCCTCTACCCCAGACTAAGGTATATTATTGAATTCTTTAAAAAGATACTGAGTAAATATCAGTTTGATGATTTGTGCTACAAAAAATCAATTCGAGTGCGAACACTCTGTTGCCCCAAATCCTCTACATTCTCAGTATCCAATCTCAAATATGTTGCTGTGGTAAATGACGAATCGAGATCTGCCATTTTAACTGTTCGTTCATTTGATTGTCAGTTGTGCCCTATCTGTGTGCAAAATAGCTGCGTCATTTGCTTAAATACCAAACATCAACTGCACAATTTAATTCACTGTAAATGAAGAACTTTGGAAAGTTTCTGAGAGACTTAATAAGCTGCTCCATAAATGGAAGTTTATTTTTTTTATTTAGAATGGGGAGGGTAATTCCTGGACTCCCTTATGCACCACCTGACAGCCAGTGGAGAGCAGCTGGGAGCAGTTCTTCTGCCTTTTTGGCAGCAGTTGGCGTGTGATTGGAGGACACCAGACTGTGGGTGAAAAGATAATGCGAGCCTTATTGTGGTGTGTGTCGAGTCTTCCAATTTCAGCCACAGTTGTGAGGTTGCACAGCTTGTCTTGGAGTTCCAGGTCACTGTAAGGGGGAAAGAAATTGGCTCAAGTTCCTGTGGTTCCTGCTGAAGGAGTGTGCAAGGACAGTATCAGTTTGTGTTATGATGGCACCACAATTCAAGAACCAGCTACTGTTTTAGACTGTCATATATGTGCGTGTAAAACTATTCAAGCATGGGAATTGTATGACGATTGATGGGCCAAATAGGCCTTTTCAGCACTATAACTTTTCTATTAGTCTAGCTCTCCAGTGAAGACAACCCTCACTTCCTCAGTCCCAGTATTCCCTAAGAGTTTTGACTGGCTAGGGGAGCCCATCATCAGCCTGTTGCTCAGAGGAGGGATTCATCCCGAGGCAGGGATTACACAATTTCCCCATTTAAGCAATTGTCCTAATCTGTAAATTGTTGGTAATCCCACTTGGAACCATATAATAGACACACAGCACTGTGCAGTAAGCCAATAAGGTAAACTTTGCTCGGATCAGATTTAGATATTACTGCAGTTTTTTTTCTGCCTGGACTAGTTACTGTTTAGTCTTTGTATGCTTGCATGCTGTGACTACACAAACACTCTGAGGTGCACAGAATTGACATTAGCAACAAAACTTGTCACCAAATATCACCAAAAACTCACCTTGTGCACATACACAATACTTGGCCACTGGGTCTTCCTTCCACTGTTGACAGGATGAGGCAATAAAATGTGTGCTTCAATTATCCATTAAGTGAGCTTGAATGTAAAAGAAGAGGAATTTGAGCCTCTAGCTACTTTATGAAGCTTAGGCAATGACCTTGATTGTATAAGAAGGGGAATTTGAACCTTCTCTATCTATATGATGAAGCTGAAGCAGTGGGAGGCAATTCAAATTAAGGTTAGTGGTAAGTCCTTATCGCTGAGTTTGAGGTTTGAAGGTTACATTGTGGTGCAGTACATTAGTTAATCCTTCATGCTGAAAATGGTATTATCTGTGTTTCAATATGAAAAATTATTTGAAGTGTGGCTAAAAATGAAACTTGTGGAATTTTGGAATCTTTATGGCACCATCCAAGATTTAATTTAGATTTTCTAAAAATATTTTTTTCAATAAGAGAAAGCGGAATAGCTCCAGGGTTTTATTTAGTTTATTATTGAAGTACACTACCTTCAGTGTGTATGCTGTAAAAGTGAAATCATTTTAGACATTGACTATTTCTTCTTGGTACTTAAAGTACAGTTAGCAAATACTTTAATAGTTAAACTGTTATCAGTTCCACTTGTAGGGTTGCTTGGAAGATTAGATAGCGCTAGAAATTCGGCAGGTTTGCGCCCGTTTTTCCGCCAGGGCAAAGCGATATTTTTTTTGGCGCTAAACGAGTTGCACAACATTTTGTGCCTGGGCTAATAGTTATCGCCTGCCTGATTTTTATTTTTTTAAGCGTTTTTATAATGTCAATCGATGTGCAGTAAATTCAACGATATCGCCTATTTTATCACCCGCTCAGAAAAAGCAGTCGGACCCAGGGCACACCCGGCGCTAAGGGCGCCATCTTGAAAACGGAGCACAAGTTCAGTGTATCAAAGGATTTGGAGAAGGAAGGCTGCATTTTCAACAGTGAAGTTTTATGTGAGTTTATAGTTCGCTTTTTAAAAAATGGGTGCTATACTATGTCAGCCATTATTCCTGGCTGCTTTTTGTATGCAGCATGGAGCTGGAAAAAGGCTTATTGATGAGCATTTTGAGCATAATCGAAGAGCTCGCAGATGTATGGGGAGAAGGCCTTACCCGCCACGACCTGCAGCTCTCTGAGGACAGTGCATTAAAAGGCTGCGCTTCTGAAAAGAGGTGGTCACAGAGATATGCCAGCTCATAAAGGCAGACCTACAACCTACCAGCAGCAACAGGATTGCAGTTGCCTTCTATGCCTCCGGCTCCTTTCAGGCATTGCAGGGGACATCTGTTCCATCTCGCAGTACGCTACACATCACTGCATTCGCCAGATGACAACTGCACTGTACGCATGCAGGATGGACTTTATAAAGTTCCCAATGACCAAGAATGAGAGGGCTGTAGGTTTTGGACGAATTGCTGGCTTCCCCAAGGTTCAGACTGCCATTGACTATATGCACATTGCCCTGCGAGCACCTTTCCTCAATCCACAGGTTTACCGAAAGGGATTCCACTCCCTGAACGGACAGATCGTCTGCGACCATATTCCGCGCATCATGGCACTAAATGGCCAATTTCCAGGGAGAATCCATGATGCTTTCATCTTGCGTGAGAGCAGTGTCTCGTGCATGTTCGAGCATCAGCCACAAGGCCAGAGCTAGATGCTGGGGGACAAAGGTTACGGCCTTGCCACCTGGCTCATGATTCCACCTCCACCTCCACCCCCGCCCCCCCCCTGCCCTGGAACCCTTAGACAGAAGCCAAGCATCGCTTTAATGACAGCCATATAGCCACACGCAACATTGTCGAAAAGGCAATTAGAGTGCTCAGTCAGCGCTTCCGATGCCTGGACCACTCTGGAGGCTGCCCGCAATACTCCCCTCAGCATTGTGGTGTGCTGCATGCTACACAACTTGGCCATCATGAGGGAACAGGATTTGCCACTGGGGACTGCAGGACCACCTCAGGAGAGTGGGGGTGGAGGAGGAGGAAGAGGACGAGGAGCCTGGCAATGAACCCATGTCACCACCCCACCACAGGGGAGGCCTCGTGGCACTTTCGCCAATTCAAAAGCCTTACGTCAGCAGCTCATAATTCAACACTTTGCTTGAAGAGTGACTGCTCCCTGGCCACTCTATCCCACCATGTTGACTATTTCCCCCTCTTATTTTGAAAATGAGACACTGCACAGGAATGGTTAAGGTGAACAAAATAATTTATTAAACATACAGTAACTTAAATAAGATTTATTAAACATTGTAACTTGAATAAGATTTAACTTGAATAAAATTTAAACATCTCCAAAGTGGAACAAAATGTGTTAAATATTATTGTGAATTGGGAAACTTTTATAAAATATCAACATCAGCAACAAAACCTCAATCCCTACACCAAATGTCTTTTACCTGCGGCCCCTCCTTCTGCCCCCCCCCCGCCTCCCTCGTGTCATAACCCTACCCAAGTTGGCACCAAGAGTTCGTGCAGCACGGCGGCCAGATTCCTGTTGTATTCGGGGTGGGGGGGGGGAGAGAAACAATGGAGAAGCTCGGGATTTGGAAGATCCGGCTTCTGAGTGGCGAGCCTCTTGCTCGACCTCACCACTCACAGAATGTGGGTCTGGGTGTGACACTGGGGACTGTAGTGTTAAAGATCGAGATAATCAATTGCGCGTGGGCATTGACAGCCTCGGTGGTTTCGCGGCTCACACCTACAACCTGCAATATACCCTCCCTCATGTTTGCGGATAGTGCAGCAATGCTTATGGGAATACTACTCAAGACCTCCAGGAGCTGTCGGGTGAGCTGGATGCTCTCCCTGGACAGTCCCACCATGTTCAGTTGTGTGTCTGCCTGTCTGTCACCAGACTGGCTTTGCCGACTCACTGTCCGGAGAGATGGCATACGGGATTCAACCCCAGTGGTGCGTTGCTGCACGACACTTGTACCAGGGGCCTCGGATGGCACAAAGCCCGAGAATTCCTCGGACGAGCTCGTGGCCGCAGCAAAAAGAGATGTCGAGTGCATCGGCCCCCACAACCCCCCCCGGAATAGATTGCTCAGTTTGCTCCTCCCGTGGAGGTCCCCCCTCCTCTACCCCTACATGACGAACTGAGGTGGAGGCTTCCATTTGCGGCTGTGGCACCTGCGAATCCTCATCTGGAAATAGAAAACAATAGACGAGTGGTTAGCAGCAGGGGAGGAGGCAGAGTGACATGCGTAAGCACAGGCTCATTTGAAGGACCGCCACTACTGCATTATATGTAGTCGAGAGATACTGCATCATATTGCCCGAACCCTAGTCGAGAGATACTGCATCATATTGCCCGAACCCTAGTCCAGAGACACTACATCACATTGCCCCAACCCAGCCTGGGGACTTTGCAGGACTTGCCCTGAGTTTCGAACGGGGGCTCAGCACCCCCACAGGTAGTTGACCTCCCTGAGGCACCAATCCGACCTGGCACGCGCTCCTCCAGGTCTGACAGAGGCATTGTTCTGGGTGGACCGCCGCCTGTTCAGAATGGCAGGCAGTGACTAGTGGGATGCTGCAGGGCTCAGTGCTGGGACCCCAGCTCTTTACAATATACATCAATGATTTAGGTGAAGGAATTGAGTGTAATATCTCCAAGTTTGCAGATGACACTAAACTGGGTGACGGTGTGAGCTGTGAGAAGGATGCCAAGAGGCTGTAGGGTGACGTGGACTGGTTAGGTGAGTGGGCAAATGCATCGCAGATGCAATATATTGTGGATAAATGTGAGGTTATCCACTTTGGTGGCAAAAACATGAAGGCAGAATATTATCTGAATGGCGGCAGATTAGGAAACGGGGAGGCGCAACGAGAACTGGGTGTCATGGTACATCAGTCATTGAAAGTTGGCATACAGGTACAGCAGGCGGTGAAGAAGGCAAATAGTATGTTGGCCTTCATAGCGAGGGGTTTTGCGTAGAGGAGCAGGGAGGTCTTACTGCAGTTGTACAGGGCCTTGGTGAGGCCTCACCTGGAATATTGTGTTCAGTTTTGATCTCCTAATCTGAGGAAGAATGTTCTTGCTATTGAGGGAGTGCAGCAAAGGTTCACCAGACTGATTCCCGGGATGGCGGAACTGACATATGAGGAGAAACTGGATCGACTGGGCCTTTATTCACTGGAGTTTGGAAGGATGAGAGGGGATCTCCTAGAAACATATAAAATTCTTATGGGACTGGACAGCTTAGATGCAGGAAGATTCCCAATGTTGGGGAAGTCCAGAACCAGGGGACACAGTCTAAGGATAAGGGGTAATCCATTTAGGACTGAGATGAGGAGAAACTTCATCACTCAAAGTTGTTAACCTGTGGAATTCCCTACCGCAGAGAGTTGTTGATGCCAGTTCGTTGGATATATTCAAGAGGGAGTTAGATATGGCCCTTACAGCTAAAGGGATCAAGGGGTATGGAGAGAAAGCAGGAAAGGGGTACTGAGGTGAATGATCAGCCATGATCTTATTGAATGGTGGTGCAGGTTCGAAGGGCTGAATGGCCTACTCCTGCACCTATTTTCTATGTTTCTATGTATGTTTCTGTCTGTCGTTGCTCTCGGTGGTTGTGGGGCATCTTTCCCTGCAAAGGTGACAATGGGAATGTTTACCAGAGGGCCCTTCTGCTCTTGTGGCACACACAGATAGCCATCAAAGTATTTGTATCATACTGAGTGCATTTAATACAGTCCTCTGTTTAATAGAAACATAGAAAATAGGAGCAGTAGAAGGCCATTTGGTCCTTCGAGTCTGCACTGCCATTCAGTATGATCATGGCTGATCCTCTATCTCAACACCATATTCCCGCCTTTTCCCCATACACCTTGATGCCTTTTGTTTCTAGAAATCTATCTATCTCCCTCAAATATATTCAGTGACTTGGCCTCCACAGCCTTCTGTGGTAGAGAATTCCACAGGTTCACCACCCTCTGAGTGAAAACATTTCTCCTCATCTCAGTCTTAAATTTCCTGCCCCGTATCCTGAGACTGTGACCCCTTGTTATAGACTTCCCAGCCAGAGTAAACATCCTCCCCGCATCCAGTCGATCCAATTCAGTCAGAATTTTATGCATTTCAATGAAATCCCCTCTCATTCTTCTAAACTCTCGTGAATACAGGCCTAGTTGATCCAATCTCTCCTCATACAACAATCCTGCAATCCCAGGAATCAGTCTGGTGAACCTTCGCTGCACTCTCTCTGTGGCAAGTATATTCTTTTTTTAGGTAAGGAGACCAAAACTGCACACAATACTCCAGGTGCGATCTCACCAAGGCCCTGTATAACTGTAGTAAGACACCCTTGCTCCTGTACTCACATCGTCTTGCAATGAAGGCCAACATACCATTTGCTTTCCTAACTGCTTGCTGCACCTGCATGTTTGATTTCAAGGACTGGTGTACAAGGACACCCAAGTCCCTCTGTACATCGACACTTCACAAGCCATCACCATTTAAATAATACTTTGTCCTTAAGTTATCCACTTTGGTAGGAAAAACATAACATTTATCCACGTTGTACAGCATCTGCCATGTGCTTGCCCACTCACTCAACCTATCTAAATCGCCTTGCAGCGTCTTTGCATCCTCCTCACAACTCACAATCCCATCTAGTTTTGTGTTGTCAGCAAACTTGGAAATATAACATTTGGTTCCCTCATCCAAATCATTTATTTATATATATATTATATATGTATTTTGTGAATAGCTGGGGCCCAAGCACTGATCCCTGTGGTGTCCCACTAGTCACTGCCCGACACCCTGAAAAAGAC
This sequence comes from Pristiophorus japonicus, assembly GCF_044704955.1. NCBI lineage: Eukaryota > Metazoa > Chordata > Chondrichthyes > Pristiophoridae > Pristiophorus > Pristiophorus japonicus. Next base: position 14,913,526 of record NC_091992.1, on the reverse strand, counting down.
CGTTTATTCCTACTCTCTGTTTTCTGTCAGTTAACCAATTTTCAATCCATGCCAATACATTACCCCCAATCCTATACGCTTTAAATTTGCACACTAACCTCTCATGTGGAACTTTATCAAAGGCATTCTGAAAATGCAAATACACTACATCCACTGGTTCTCCCTTATCTATTTTATCAGTTCAAAAAATTCCAGTCACACTCCAGTTTTCCTTTCATAAATCCATGTTGACTTTGTTTAATCCTGTTGAAATTATCTAAGTGTGCCATTATCACATCCTTTATAATAGACTCCAGCATTTTCCCTACTACTGATGTCAGGCTAACCGGTCTGTAGTTCCCCGTTTTTTCTCTCCCTTTTTTAAATAGTGGGGTTACATTTGTCACCCTCCAATCTGCAGGAACTGATTCATAATCTATAGAATTTGGAAGATGACAACCAATGCATTACTATTTCCATGGTTACCTCTTTTAGTACTCTGGGATGCAGATCATCAGGCCCTCGGGATTTATCGGCCTTCAGTCCCATTCGTTTCTCCAGCACTATTTTCTTACTAATTGTCATTTCCTTTCATTCCTCTTGCTCACTAGACCCTTGATTCCCTCGCATTTCTGGGATGTTATTTGTGTCCTCTTCCGTGAAGACAGAACCAAAGTATTTACTGAATTGTTCCCCATTACAAATTCTCCTCTTTCAGTCTGTAAAGGACCTACATTTGTCTTCACTATTCTTTTTCTTTTTATATACTTGTAGAAACTTTTGCAATCTGTTTTTATGTTCCTTGCAAGTTTACTCTCCTACTCTATTTTTTCCCTCTTAATCAATCTCTTGGTCCTTTTTTTGCTGAATTCTAAACTGCTCCCAATCCTCAGGCTTGCTACTTTTTCTCTCAACTTTGTATAACTCCGCTTTGGATCTAATACTACCCTTAAAATTCCTTTTGTTAGTCATGGTTGGGCCACTTTTCCTTTTGTGTTTTTACACCAGAAAGGAATGTATAACTATTGCAATTCATGCAGTCGTTCCTTCAATATTAGCCATTGCCTATCTACCGTCATGCCTTTTAATGAATCTTCCCAATCTGTCGTAGCCAATTCATTCCTTGTACCTTCGTAGTTTCCTTTGTTTAGATTTAGGACCCTAGTTTCGGATTGGACGACTTCAACTTTCCATCTAAATAAGAAATTCAATCATGTTATGGTCGCGTTCCCTAAAGGACTCCATGCAACAAGGCTGTTAATTAACCCCTTCTCTTTGCACAATACCCAATCTCGAATAGCCTGTTCCCTTGTAGGCTCCTTAACATACTGGCCTAAAAAATCATCTCGTACACACTCCAGGAATTCATCTGCCACAGTATTATTACTAATTTGGTTTGGCCAGTCTATATGTAGATTAAAGTCAGCTACGATTACAGTAGTACCCTTGCTACATGCATCTCTAATTTCCTGTTTGATGCCATCCCCTACGCTACCACTGGAAGTTGCATGTGGTTCATGAAGATATCAAAGTGCAGAAACATCTTTTAAGATCCCAGAAAGCAGTCTTAATAATGTGTAACGATCATTCATGGCAAATAAGGTGCAACACTTACCCTACCTATGCCAACATGTGTCAGATTTATGATTTAAGTGCACGAATAAAAGTATTACTCTGACGATCCTGCAGTGGTCATTGAACCTCTTGCGGCACTTGGTGTCGGTCCTTCTGATGTCGTCCACGAAAGACACCTCCTCGGAAATGCTGGTCCAAAGACGGCCAAGAACCGCTGGGAGAAGTTTACTTGTACCCCTCCTATTTCATTGCCCCATCTCCTCTCCACAGCTGCGTCCTCCCTGACAGCGGACCAGAAATGCAGGGAAAAAAAAATATTGGCGGGGGTGGGAAGAAATTGCGCATGCCCAGAAGGTCCGTTTTTTTTTTTATCGCGAATTTTGGCTCCGGTGTGCAGATTCAGTTGTGCAACGCCAGATTTATCGCTATCGCTGGTCACCGTTTGGTGAATTTTGCTCGATCCGGCGACAACTGTACCCCGGCAGTAAAGAAAAAAATCTGCTGCGTTTATCACCCAAAAACAGACAGAATCGCTAAACCCGAATTTCTAGCCCATAATGTTTTATTAAAAAAAAATTTAAGAGTGCTGGTATTTCAATAGATTACCCTTTAAAGTAGTAGAATATGAGCTTATCTCTATTATTTCCCAACTGCCAGTTCCCAGTCTTTAGCAAGGCTTCGAGGAGAAACCTATTAGTTGGTTGATGAGTGTCAATCGCTTTCCAATTTGCTAGATCATGGATTTGTGTGTAGTTTGTCAAGAGCTCAAAAGAAGGGATTCACAATTAATTTAAATGACAGTTTTTGGATAACAAGTGTGCCTTTAAAATCATTTGAAGTTAGATTTCAATAATCCTAATCGTTCATCACTTTCAACTCTGGAACATGGGCAAAATAGGTCAAGCTGTTAAAGCAATAAATTACAAATGTTAGTGAGATATCCAATGTGAGTAAATGTAACACGTGCTTCATGAAATCAGTCCCTTTCAGGAATGCTAGTAAATGACGTTCTCAAGCTCCTCACAAGAGTTTCTGTTATGCAGCCGGTTTTGTAAAGGACACTGCCAGCACTCCATTCAATCATTGTGGTACTGCACCCTTATCAAAACGAATTCACTAACTTTACTTGGCGCCTTTAATATACAAAATGTCCTAAATCATTTCACAGAGTTACAGTAAGAGGACTGGAACACTTATCCAGAGAGAGCGTTTTGGAGAGGGGTGACCAAGGCTTGGACAAAAAGATGGGTTTTGAGAAGACTTTAAAGGAGAAAAATCAGACAAGACAGGTTTAGGGAGAGAGTTCCAGAGAGCAGGATCTAGGCAGCTAAAAGCTCTGCCACCAATATGGGACATTGGGAGGGAGATGCACAAGAGGCCAGAGTTGGAAAATTAAACGGTGCAGGAAAGGAAGGAAGTGCGAAGGAGATTGCAGAAGTGGGGTGGGGCCAGGGAGGCATTTAGAGACGAGCATGAGAATTTTAAATTTAATGCACTTTTTGGGGACAGAGGGAGAATGTAGCTCTGCGAGCAGGGCTGCTGAGTGAGTGAGTCTTGGGCAAGACAGGATATGGGAAGCTGCATTTTTGGCACTATATGCTCAAGTCCTGTAGTGGGGCTTGAACCCACGACCTTCTAACTCGGGTGAGAATGCTACCAACTGAGCCAGGCTGACATTAACACATCATTTTTTTCATATTTTGTTAAATAAAACCTGCATATTTCATGAAGCACATTTGAGAGTTTTTTGCTCATGGAAACTAATTGACAAATTCCACATCTAAAGTAAGGTTTCCACATTATTTATGTTGCTTACTATTAGTCAAAATAGTTGAAAAATGATTTGGATCTGTCCAACGATTTAAGAAAATGGTGCAATGATGCTTCTCATTTCTTATAATAAATGGCATTGAAATTATTGAGGAGCATCATTTTGCCTATAATCATCCTAGCTGAACAGCAAAAACAAGAAAGCAACTACTTGAAAAGCTGCAATTTCAATCAATCATGTTACTGTTTGCAGCCACCATTTTTATTTCTGACCCAGCTCAATACATAGCAGGATAGCATTTGTCAGATAACAAATCAAAATCACCCATTGTATTTTGAAATGTCTCCACTTGATATTTTTCTTCCCTGCTGCGGACGGTTTTAAATTGCCAACTACAGGGTTAATGTTGGATACACTAACAGGCAAGACTTTTCGCTCTTAAAAACAAATGTTTGTATTTTCCACTGTGATGAGACGCCAGTGGATGATTGATTGGCAAAAATACTGATCTACGAACTAAAAAGAGCTACTCACTCCTCATGGATCCAGAAGAAAATGTACAATTTGATCATAGAGATTGAAATGAAGACTATGCGAGGCTAGCATACAGTTGTAATTCTGCCTGTATTCGCATCCTATAATGTCTGTTTAGAATCTCATTGCCCTATTAATAGTCCTCCATTGTCGTTTGGTCCATTTCAAACAAGTCCTTATTAGTTTAAAATTAATTTGAACATATTTATTTGATTATTACTCGTGATATTTTTGAGATGTCATGTTATTGCAGTAATGAATGGAGCCATGTATATTTTTTTTAATGAGCATGAAAGTGATTGTTTTAACACTGCTTTGCCCCATGGCAAAGCAATCAGTGCTGTGGTGCACCTCCTGATATTTGTATGATTTGATGCTCATTATTGCACCAGTACTGAGAAATTATGTTGGGATTCTAATGTTTATTTATGGAAATATATACGACTGTTGCCGCATTACTATCTGAATCCCAGTAATGTCTATCTCTTGTCAAATATAAATTTTATCCATCTAGTTGTTGCATTGTGAGCAAAACAATACACATCCAGTATATTCAGATATATTGTTCTTGAATATTTAAAGTGAAAAACACAATGTGTTTTCAGTAGGCTATTTTAATTGTTTCAAATCAGTAGTGGAATGTCAGTCGCACATTGACGTGTATTATTACTGGCACAAAGTATGTTTTAAAGCAGGCATGTCAAAGCTATGTTGGGCGAGCCACATGCAAAACTGGGCTTTCCTGCCTATGAAACACATCAGTTATATTTTAAACTTATTTACTACTTTGCCATACTTGAATTTTATGGGCTTGGGATATCGCGGACTTTTGTTCTTGGTTCTATTGCCTCATTGGTGGCTAAACCTTAAATAAAAACTCTTGGATCTGTTAGTATCAACAACTTTAGGAATATGCAAATCACAGAATAGTAGGACACACATTCATGTTTATTGTTTCTCCGAACGGTGAATTCTTAGTCATAGCCATTCCAAGGAGAGCCACGCAAACGTCACCACCAGAGGAGAGGGTGAATTCGAGTGAGTGTTATCCTGGGCAATGATCAGACTTCTGCCAGCATTCGAGCTGCAGAGAGGGTTGAATGCAGATTGGCATTTTCATCCCTCGGTTACAGAGTATTATGTGATATGTGGAAACCTAAAGACAGAGAAAACTACATTGCAGATAAAAGCAATTTATTATATTATTGGCAAAGGCTAATTAAATTCTTTTCTAACTGAGGTGCCTGCTGCACTACATTAATCTGGTTATTCAAGTCCTATTTTACAAACAAAAATGTTTAAGTGCAATATTACTCAGTTGTATTTTTAGCCTTTGGTCAATTAATGGCTGTAAACAAAATGCTCTGTGATCTGAAGATTGTTTATCTTGCAGACCTCTGATCTCAGTAACCTGATACTTATGGTCAACTAGAATAAATAGAAATTGCCTGTTCCTTTGGTCCTTACAACATTATAACAGCTGTTCAACTCTACCAGTCTGTGTTGGTGTTTATCCTTCATGCAAGCAGCAGTTCTAATGTCTGGTTGAAAGAGTTTGCATCAGGATTCAGTCCCGAAGGAAATGGAACCAATATTATTGTGTCACTTCGAGTGAGCAGCTGAGCCATATAAGGACATAAGAAATCGGAGCAGGAGTAGGCTATTTGGGCCCTCGAGCCTGCTCCGCCATTCACTAAGATCATGGCTGATCTGATCTTGGCCTCAATTCCACTTCCCTGCCTGCTGCCCACAACTCTTGACTCCTATCGTTCAAAAATCTGTCTATCTGCCCTTTAAATATATTTAATGGTCCAGCCTCCACAGCTCTCTGGGTTAGAGAATTCCAAAGATTCACAACCCTCTGAGAAGAAATTCCTCCTCATCTCCTGTTTAAATGGGTGACCCCTTATTCTGAAACTAGGCCCCTTAGTCCTGGATTCCCCCCACAAGTGGAAACATCCTCTCTGCATCTACCTTATCGAACCCCCTCAGAATCTTATATATTTCAATAAGATCACCTCATGTTCTTCAAACCTCCAATGAGTATAGGCCCAACCTACTCAACCTTTCTTCATAAGACAACGCCTTCATCTCAGGATTCAACCGAGTGAACCTTCTCTGAAGTGCCTCCAATGCAAGTATATCCCTCCTTAAATACGGAGACCAAAACTGTGCACAGTACTCTCGGTGTGGTCTCACCAACGGCCCTGTACAGTTGTAGCAAGACTTCCCTGCTTTTATACTCTATCCCCCTTGCAATAAAGGCCAACATTCCATTTGCCTTCCTTAATTACTTGCTGTACCTGCATGCTAACCTTTTGTGTTTCATGTACAAAGGACCCTCAGCAAGGTCTGAGGTTGGATCCCGAGTCAATGTTAAGTTAGCTGATTTCAGCCCGGGTGCTACAATTGCCTTGAATGCCTGAGTTGGGAAGTAGAAAATTGGTCAGCATTCATGCATGTATGGACGTCGGGTGAGGCAAGGTCAGACTCGATTGTAATTCCCCCTCCCAACGCTCAGATAACCTGCTGAAATTTATATCAAGGCTTCCAATTGAATAGTGACCACTTGGGGAAGGTGTTCGAGGGTAACTAGTGGGTGCAGAGTGGTATCCTAATAAGGAGTTGAGGGATAAAAATTGGAATGGGAAAATAAAAATGTGCTTCCAACTGCTGAGCAGGGCAGCATGAAAAATAAGAGCAGTTTATTTTTTACCCACTATTTCACCTGCAGTAATGGAGGATAGTGTCAAAGTGAGGGGAGATGTAAAGAGAAAGTCTTGTCATAAGATTGAAGCACAAACAGGAAATCTAACGTTAACAAATAAACTGTTATTAAGTGGGTTTAGTAGTGTACACAGCTGATTATTCATAAATGTACCATTAGTCAAGATCTCTCTAATTACTGTAATTTGTCAGTGTAAACCAATGGTATGCTGCTGTTTACATTAATGAGTTATCATAATAAAGACAAATGATTGCGTTTTTAAAAAAAAATAATAAACATTTAGCCACAGGAATAATTAATCAAATCTAATTTGCCCTTTTTGGTAATTCCTAAGAAAACATTAATTAAATATCCCTAAGTTGTGAAAATTTAGGCAGTGTTTTACATTAGTATTAGTGATGCTTGTTAATGAAAGCCCAACAGATAGGATGCGCAAAAGTTTAGACATGTGTATGAAAGATTCAATCAGCCAGTGTAAATGAGGTTGGCACTCCAACGGAAGAGGAGGAGAGTGGGCGGAACTGATCAGATCAATCATACCCTACAGAATTGTACTTTCTATTCAGGGGTTACAGGGCACAATTTAAAGCATCCTTTGAGAAGGCTGTTGGAAGGAAGTGTGGCAGTGGAAGATGGTAGAGAGAGAAATTAGAAAATGAATAAAGATCCGATAAATCGTGAGTTCAATTGTGGCAATTCAGTTCGAGCTGAGCTTTTGAGTTGCATGCCTTGACTGTCTTTTTCAGTGATGAATCTCTTAAACATGCCATGCTACACACTTTTTAATATCCTGTTGATATGCAAAGTTAATGCCCAAATTTAACTAATTGGAAAAACTGTGGAACCACAACATTCTAATTCGCAATATTGTCTGGATGAATTGAAAGATCATTTTATTTTGTTGTAGAAATGTGATTATTTTTAATAGGTTCATGCATTTACCTTTGAATCATTCAGAGCCATTTAGTATTCAGCAGTATATATTTCTTCACACGAGTAGATATTAATCCTGACATTGGATCATCAGGCTCCAGTTAACCAAATTTTCTTTCCAATTTTATTTATTATATTTTAACAAGTTAAATGGTTAACTGAAAAAGTACATGCCCATGAAATGGAACCTGTCATTTCATATACAGGAACCGACAATGCACTGCAATGTTCAGTAATGCCGGATTATGTACATTGTTGTTGTGGGAAATAAAAAGATCGATTTTTATTTTTAATTTCCACATGTGACCATCATGCAGTGGAGGAAAATATTAGATAATACTTGGATTTATACAATTCTTTATTGTGGCAAGACAAGTCAAAGCTGTTACGAATTACTTTAAAGTGCAGTGACTTGTGTAGACAAGTGCAGCAGCCATCACAGGGACAGTGCTCTTTTATAAACCGAGTCCCACGAGAGCCATGTGATCTTTCCCTGGATCTATGCAGCATAAAAGCCATAACTGTTGTTCCCTCTTTTTCTGCTGTTCTTGACAGGAGTGCTGCTATGTTGTTTCTGTTTTGAAATTGTTGGTTTGATTCACAGTAGTCATAACTTGTTATTTGCATAACCTATTATCTTGATTCAGTTGGGAGACGTTCAGTATTGGTCCTTTCTCTGCACCAGTGTGTTCTTTTCCAGTTGAAAAATGTTTCCCATTTACAAATTAAAACATCTTTCACTATGTTCCCTTATCTAGGTTGAGTAGGATTGCTTTCTTCCATTTACTGGGAATCAATCTTTGGAATTGAATGTACAGTCCAATCTTTAAGAAGTAAATGAATATTGTGGGTCAGAAAGTTATCCTACACAGCATGACATTGATGTCAGTTGTTACAAGACCATTGCTCTGCAAATCTCATGGGTTGAAAGGAAAAGGATCCAGCTCTTCTATTACGCAGCAGTCTTTCTCTAGCTCACACACAAAAGCATTCACATGGGCTGAACGGGGTGCAGGAAACTCTCTCTGCAACGGAACAGGCAGGCGCATGGATCGATTGAAATTGGGTCTCGTACCTCATTTTAAATTAGACCAGCACGCTGCGGTGGACACCTGCTGCATGTTCCCAGGCAGCTCGTCGGCAAAGTGGACAACATTGTTGGTTTGTTACAAATGACAGTGGCCCTTGTGTAAGTTCTGGGATGGGGGGGTTAGCGTGGGCTCTGCTGGGTGTGGGGGGGAGGGTGGAGGCAGGGGAGCACTTCCTGCTCCTCTTGGTTCCATAAAAAAATGTTTTTTTTTCCAAGTTTATTTACAACTTCTTATTGGCGACTGGAATCACTGAAGAATCCTGAGTGGGGCTCATCGCTGACTAATTGTTTAAGGACCCTTGTCAAAGTCATTAGACCCCTCTTTGCACATTCAAGGCTGTTTGACACCTAAAAATGGGCCCCACAAATTTAGCAGTGGTGCCAGCGCCTGCACAGATTGGACACAGGCAATCCCATTGCTAGATTGGTATGGTTAGCACCAGTTTTACAGGCAAATCCCATACCGATCTCCACCCTGAAGTTTCGCTTAATCAGCTCTCTGCATCCTTTTCCCCCATTTCTAGTGAAAGTAGAGAGTGCAGAATGTGATGAAAACCAAGGGCAAGTAAGAAAGCAACAGACTTCAGCACCTAACCTTCGAGGCATGGAAAAGATGGCTGGCCAATTGGTTAGCCAATTGCCAGGTGTGATTTTCAAGCTGAATATTCAAACATAAGTTTGATAAAGTATTCCTTTTGAAAGATTGCAAAAGGTTAAAGTGAATACTGACAATATATGCACTGTAAATCCCTGATGAGTAGAATCTATTCTGAACCAACCAGGCACTGGTCATTTAGTCTTTAAGATTGTATTATTGGCAGGAATGTTGTAAAGTTGTAGTAATAAAAGAAAACCAACGTACCCATTGTCTGATGAAAAGTTGAGGCTGTACTTCTAGATCCAGGTATCATTGCTTCATATGAACAGCATTCCAACCTAGTATTCCTGAGTGGAAATGTAGCATTAAATTATTCATAAGATGTTTTTTTGCTGCTGTAGCATATGTTCCAACCAGCCACATATTAAGACAGCTGTCGGGAAAATTGTCATAACTAAACTCGACAATAACAAGCTTTGAAAGTAGACAGATGCTCATTATACACAACTCCATCCTCTGCCTGTACAGAATGGGATTGGCGCATGTACATCCAGTGTGGAGCTTTGCCTGGTTGGGCTCTGTACTCTGGAACTGGTGTTTTTTTTAAAGAATGGAGATCTGATGGATGGTTTTGTGCTTTAGATTGGTATTGTTCAAAATCTTATTTTCTTCAACCAGTGTTTTTTTTCCCCACAGGGATTCAGTCCAGGAATAAATGTGGACTTTATTTTGTTATGTTTCACCCCAACCTGAATATTTCCAGTGGAAGCTGCTTACCACCAATATTGAGACAGGTTGTAAGATTCAGAAACATAGAAACATAGAAAATAGGTGCAGGAGTAGGCCATTCGGCCCTTCTAGCCTGCACCGCCATTCAATGAGTTCATGGCTGAACATGCAACTTCAGTACCCCATTCCTGCTTTCTCGCCATACCCCTTGATCCCCCGAGTAGTAAGGACTTCATCTAACTCCTTTTTGAATATATTTAGTGAATTGGCCTCAACAACTTTCTGTGGTAGAGAATTCCACAGGTTCACCACTCTCTGGGTGAAGAAATTTCTCCTCATCTCGGTCCTAAATGGCTTACCCCTTATCCTTAGATTGTGACCCCTGGTTCTGGACTTCCCCAACATTGGGAACATTCTTCCTGCATCTAACCTGTCTAACCCCGTCAGAATTTTAAACGTTTCGCTGAGGTCCCCTCTCATTCTTCTGAACTCCAGTGAATACAAGCCCAGTTGATCCAGTCTTTCTTGATAGGTCAGTCCCGCCATCCCGGGAATCAGTCTGGTGAACCTTCGCTGCACTCCCTCAATAGCAAGAATGTCCTTCCTCAGGTTAGGAGACCAAAACTGTACACAATACTCCAGGTGTGGCCTCACCAAGGCCCTGTACAACTGTAGCAACACCTCCCTGCCCCTGTATTCAAATCCCCTCGCTATGAAGGCCAACATGCCATTTGCTTTCTTAAACGCCTGCTGTACCTGCATGCCAACATTCAATGACTGATGTACCATGACACCCAGGTCTCTTTGCACCTCCTCTTTTCCTAATCTGTCACCATTCAGATAATAGTCTGTCTCTCTGTTTTTACCACCAAAGTGGATAACCTCACATTTATCCACATTATACTTCATCTGCCATGCATTTTCCCACTCACCTAATCTATCCAAGTCGCTCTGCAGCCTCATAGCATCCTCCTCGCAGCTCACACTGCCACCCAACTTAGTGTCATCTGCAAATTTGGAGATACTACATTTAATCCCCTCGTCTAAATCATTAATGCACAGTGTAAACAGCTGGGGCCCCAGCACAGAACCTTGCGGTACCCCACTAGTCACTGCCTGCCATTCTAAAAAGTCCCCATTTGCTCCTACTCTTTGCTTCCTGTCTGACAACCAGTTCTCAATCCATGTCAGCACACTACCCCCAATCCCATGTGCTTTAACTTTGCACATTAATCTCTTGTGTGGGACCTTGTCGAAAGCCTTCTGAAAGTCCAAATATACCACATCAATTGGTTCTCCCTTGTCCACTCTACTGGAAACATCCTCAAAAAATTCCAGAAGATTTGTCAAGCATGATTTCCCTTTCACAAATCCATGCTGACTTGGACCTATCATGTCACCTCTTTCCAAATGCACTGCTATGACATCCTTAAGAATTGATTCCATCATTTTACCCACTACCGATGTCAGGCTGACCGGTCTATAATTCCCTGTTATCTCTCTCCCTCCTTTTTTAAAAAGTGGGGTTACATTGGCTACCCTCCACTCGATAGGAACTGATCCAGAGTCAATGGAATGTTGGAAAATGACTGTCAATGCATCCACTATTTCCATGGTTTCAGTAGCAAAGAATAGTCCTGACAGCATTCTCCAAATGTCTTTTTTCCCCCAATTAATATCAGAATAGGAGATTTTTTTAATGCTTTTTTGGCTTGTTAGCAATGTATTGAAATCTTAATTGGTCATTATCTTGCCTTTATATCACTTATTAGCACTGATTTATGATTCTGTTCATAGTCCAGCATTGCACCTTCCTGTTTTAACATTCACCAAAGTTGCATTGATTGTACTTTCTGATTTGGCTAGCACGCACATGTACGGATGGAATTTCCAACTTCCCATGATTCATTTTTGGCTCATTAATCCTTGCCATTTCCACGCAGTAGACGAGGGCTTTCTCTTGTCACACTAAGATGATCAGACGTTTCAGAATTGCTACTCATGGCTACTTGTAAAAGTCGTCAAAATGTTTTGCAGAATTTGGGATTATTACCTTGATGTAAAGTGCCATGTATACAACTCCAGCTGGGCTCCGAAAAACCCATTTGAAATTTCTGTATTTTGAGCAATAATTTCTGCAGCCAATGATGCTGCATAGCTAGGACAGAGTGCAAAACCTTCTTAACAGATAATAGGAATCATAACCTGCATCTAATGAGAAGTTATTAGTCTCGAGGCTAGCAGTTATTTCTTTACTGGTTGAGTAACGGGTTCTTTCTGACCAAGGCATGAGCACCATTGCAAAAAGAAAAATCACAAGATGAAGTTAAACAGAGGCAACTTGACAGTATAGCATTAAGCATGCTTGTTTCATGACCCAGTAGTCCTGGGTTTGATTCCAGTACCAATTGTGTCATTGTGATTTTCATCTGTTCTTCCCCAGGAGAAGCTGACAAGATACATATTATCTCATCTTTTTGGGGAGGAAGCAGTTGACTGTGTCCCTGTCGTAAATTTATAGTTTTAAGACATCCGTTAACAGTAATGGAAACACTGGAAAGTAGAGCGAGCAATATCCATTTTTTTAAAATCCGTTCACCTGATGGCTAAAGTCAGCGTCTCTTGGGCCATACAGAACCAGTCTGTCTTTGGCAATTGTTTAATTACCTGGTCTCCGGTAGAGCTGATGCAATTAACTGTTGCACTGTTGAGCCTTGTCAGGCAGTCGTCTTGGTTCCCGGTTTGGCTGGAAGTGTCGATGTGTAGTCATTGGGCAAGGGCAGGATTAGGCTTGGCTGTGGTTCCCTCCAGTTGAATTGCTGGAGGTCGGCGAGTGACTTGGGAGGTCAGCGACTGAGTCGGTAGGCTCTGTGAGGTCGGTGAGTCGGTAGGCCCTGTGAGGTCGGCGAGCTGGGAGGTCAGGAGGCCACAGAGGTCGGTGAGTTTGGGAGGCCACAGAGGTTGGTGAGGTGTTGGTAAGTAGCTCTCTTTTCTCTTTTGTTAAGTAGATTTTAAACTAGATAAGGCTAACTAGAGGGATGGCAGAGCAGCCGAGACAACCATGTGTGCAGGAGGTGTCTCCAGCTTCAAGTGCTTGAGCTCCGCGTTTCGGAGCGGGTGGAGTCAATAAGGTGCGTCCGCGAGGCTGAGAGCTACGTGGATAGCGCGTTTCAGGAGGTGGTCATCCCGCAGCTTAAAGGCGTGCAGGTAGAGGGGAAGTGGGTGACCACCAGACGTAGTAAGTGTGCTAGGTAGGTAGCGCAGGAGTCGTCTTGCCCCCGCCCCACCGTGAGTCCATCTCTCTTTCAAACCGATATTCACTTCTGAGCATCGGTAAGGGGAGTGCAGCCAGAGCCAATTGCAAGGCACCACGGGTGGCTCAGCTGCACAGGGGCCGGGGGGAGGTGGGGGAAGAAACTAAGAACAAAAGAGCTCTAGTGATAGGGGATTCGATAGTTGGGGAACAGGCAGGCGTTTCTGCAATGGTTTTGTGCCTCCCTGGTGCCAGGGTCAAGGATGTCACGGAGCGGACGCAGGACATCCTGGGCAGGGGTGGGGGGGAAAAGAGGGTAAACAGCTTGAGGTTGTGGTCCATATCGGGACCAATGACCGAGGTAAAATGAGGGATGAGGTCCTACAGGAAGAATTGAAGGAGCTAGGAAGAAAAGTAAAGGGTAGGACCTCAAAGGTAGTAATCTCCGAGTTACTACCGGTGCCACGTGCTAATGAGTAGAAGGATAGAGAGGATGAACACGTGGCTGGAAAGTTGGTGTTGGAGGGAGGGCTTTAAATTCTTACGGCATTGAGACCACTTCTGGGGGCGATGGGACCTGTACAAACCGGACGGGTTGCATTTCAACAGCGCCGGGACCAATATCCTCGCGGGGAGTTTTGCTTGTGCTGTTGTGGAGAGTTTAAACTAGCTTGGCAGGGGGATGGGAACCTGAGAACAAATTCAAAAGGGAAGGAAGTAAAGCAGAAATTGGATAGCGTGAATCTGTAAGGCAGAGGAAACTGGGCTTAGTAAGTAGTAAGCAAGGAGGTCTTCCTGTGCTGAATGGTATATACTTCAATGCAGGGAGTAGAGCGAATAAAGCGGTTGAGCTAAGAACACAGGTGGACACTTGGGAGTATGGCATTATAGCCAATACAGAAACATGGCTGAAAGAGGGGCAGGTTTGACAGATCAACATTCCTGGCTACAGGATTTTTAGACGAGAGACGGAATAAAAAAGGCGGGGGGCGGGGGGAGCGGGCGGCGTTGTGGTACTAATTGAAGAAACTATTGCAGCGGTGAGGAGGGATGATATGTTAGAGGGATCATCAAGTGAGGCCATATGGGTCGAATTGAAAAATAAAAAAGGGGCGAACACACTGCTGGGCGCGTATTATAGACCCCCAAATAGTGGGAGGGAGATAGAGGAGCAAATATGTAGGCAAATTGCTGTGAAGTCCAAAAACCATAGAGTAGTAATAGTGGAGGATTTTAACTATCCAAATATTGATTGGAACAAATTTAGTCTGAAAGGTATAGAGGGTGCCGAATTCTTGAAATGCAATCAAGAGAACTTTTTTAGTCAGTATGTAGCAAGCCCAACATGAGAGAGGGCGGTCTTGGATTTAGTTTTGGGGAATGAAGCTGGGCAGGTTGAAGGGGTATAAGTGGGAGAGCACTTGGGTGCCAGTGACCATAATTCAGTCAGATTCAAGGTGGTTATGGATAAGGACAAGAATAGGCCTGGAATAAAAGTTCCAAATTGAGGAAAATCTAATTTTGCTAAGTTAAGGAGTGATTTTGGCCATAGTGTACTGGAAACAACTACTTGTGGGTAAATCAGTGTCGGGAGGCATTCAAGGAGGAGATCCGGAAGGCTCGGGCCAAACATGTGCCCTTAAAGAAAAAGGCTGGGAAAAATAATTGTAGAGGCCCCCCCTGGATATCAAGGGACTTGCAGGGAAGGATTAAGAAAAAAAGGGACACTTATGTCATATACCAACGGCTAAATACTGTAGAAGCTCTGGAGGAATATAGAAAATTTAGAGGTGAAATTAAAAGGGATATTAGGAATGCGAAGAGAGAGCACGAGAAATTCTTGGCCAGTAAAATTAAGGAAAACCCTAAGATGTTCGATAAATATATTAAGAGTAAGAGGGTAACGAAAGAAAGGGTAGGACCTATTGGAGACCATGAGGGTAATCTTTGTGTGGAGGCGGAAGATATTGATAGGGTTCTTAATGAATACTTTGCATCTGTTTTCACAAAGGAAAGGAGCAATGCAGATACTGCTAACGAGGAGGAGTGTGATATCCTGGACAAAATAAATATAGTGAGAGAGGAAGTATTTAGGTGTTTAGCAAGCTTTGAAAGTAGATAAGGCCTTAGGCCCGGATGAAATGCATCCCAGGCTGTTGAGCGAAGTAAAAGAGGAAATAGCAGAGGACTTGACCATTTTCCAGTTCTCTTTGGATCTGGGCATGGTGCCGGAGGATTGGAGTACTGGAGTACTGCTAATGTAGTGTTCTTGTTTAAGAAGGGAGAAAGGGATAGGCCGAGTAATTACAGGCCTGTCAGCCTAACCTCAGTGGTGGGAAAATTATTGGAAAAAATCCTGAAAGGCAGGATAAATCTACATTTAGAAAGGCAAGGATTAATTAGGGACAGTCAGCATGGATTTGTTAAGGGAAGATCGTGTTTGACTAACATGATTGCATTTTTTGAGGCGGTAACCAAGAGGATCGATGAGCGTAGTGTGTACGATGTAGTGTATAGGGACTATAGCAAGGCTTTTGATAAGATCCCATGTGGTAGACTGGTCATGAAGGTTAAAGCCCAGGGCAAAGTGGCAAGTTGGATCCAAAATTGGCTTGGAGGTGGGAAGCAAAGGGTAAAGATTGATGGATGTTTTTGTGACTGGAAGGATGTTTCCAGTGGGGTTCCACAGGGCTCAGTACTGTGTCCCTTGCTTTTTGTGGTGATATATCAACGATTTAGATTTGAATATAGGGAGTATGATTAAGAAGTTTGCAGACAACACTGATGGAATTTAATTTGGGAGGACTAATAAGGAAAGGGTATACACATTAAGCGGTAGGCCACTTACTCGTGTAGATGAACAAAGGGACCTTGGAGTGCTTGTCCACAGATCCCTGAAAGTAGCAGACCAGGTGGATAAGGTGGTTAAGAAGGCATACGGAATGCTTGCCTTTATTGGCCGAGGCATAGAATACAAGAGCAAAGTTATGCTTAAATTGTATAATACTTTGGTTCGGCCACAGCTGGAGTACTGCGTGCAGTTCTGGTCGCCGTATTATAGGAAGGACGTGATTGCACTAGAGAGGGTGCAGAGAAGATTTATGAGGATGCTGTCTGGAATGGGAGAATCTTAGTTATGAGGACAGATTGGATAGGCTGGGTTTGTTCTCATTGGAACAGAGGAGGTTGAGAGGAGACCTCATTGAGGTGTACAAAATATTGAGGGGCCTGGACATAGTGGATAGTATGGGCCTATTTCCATTGGTAGAGGGGTCTATTACGAGGGGGCATAGTTTTAAGGTGGTTGGTGGAAGGTTTAGAGGGGATTTGAAGGGGGGCTTCTTTACGCAGAGGGTTGTGGGGATCCGGAACTCGCTGCCTGGAAGAGTGATGGATGCAGAAACCCTCACCACTGTTTTAAGAGATGGTTGGATGGGCAATTAAAGTGCAGTAACCTGCAGGGTTACGGACCTAGAGCTGGTAATTGGGATGAGACTGGATGACCTTTTGTTGGACGGCGCAGATATAATGGTAAGTACTGCAGGCAATAGAATATGGCCAGGGTGATCTCCTGGACTAGCTTCGATTGCCTGGATGGGTCGGAGAGGAATTTTCCCAGATTTTTTCTCCCTAAATTGGCCTGGGTTTTTATCTGGTTTTTGCCTCCCAGGAGATCACATGGCTCCGGTTGGGGTGGAGTGTAGAATGTTTCAGTATAAGGGGTGTTGCAGTTGTGTGAGGCGCTCTGGTTGGGCTTGGTGCTCTTTGCCTTTCCGTCATTGTTCATAGGTTTATATGTAACCTTTAGGGCTGCTGACCAAGGGCCGTGCGGCTCTTTATCAGCCGGCACGGACACGATGGGCCAAAATGACCTCCTTCTGCGCTGTAAATTTCTAAGTTTCTTTCGACGTTTCTATGATACTCACATGTAGATAAAGGCCATGGCCACTGATAGGGGAGAAATGGATAGAATTGCAAAATGCAGTCACTAAAACGCTCTTTAAAAAATTCCAGAGAATCTGCAATTCAATGTAATTAAAAACAGAATTGGACTAATTCAGTTATCACTTCTTTGAGGTATTGCAGGGTGCCCACCATCTGTGAACTTTACCCCAGCAAGGGAGTCGATGGCCTCCCCAGAGGGAAACGGTTGGAGAGGAAGAAACAGTAATTTGCCATCACGATTGGCTTATTAATGGGAAATTATGATGAAATTTAAATTCATGTTGCATTCTCAACAGTTTCTAGTTTGACAAATTCTGTTGAAAGATGCTGTTGTAACTGTCTTGCTCTTTTCGCTTTGTTGCTTTAAACGTCAAATTACACACACATTCAGTTGTAGTAAAGGCAGGATCAGGTCTTTTATTTAACCATTCATACAAACAAACCAAGTCTGAAAGTTACTGAGATACTTCACAAAGGCAACTTGCTGCGATTTCCGTGGCTGCTTGTGACACACCTTCCGAGATTCCACTGTGTGGTGTCAAATGTCAAACTCATCTTTTATACTGAAAAAGCCTTTGAACTCTTATTTCTTTGCATAGTACATTCAGGCAATTAACCATGCGGATGATATAGAATTGTCCTGAAATCACGGCTAACTGCTTTCTGAATTACTAGATCGTTTCCTCGCATCGTAACAAATGGTACATTCAAATAATTAACATACAGATGTCATCAAATTTCTTAACATCGTTTAGTCATGAATTACTGTTATTCCCACCGTGACGAGGTAAATATTTACATGTCATGAATTACTATTATACTTAACATCGTTTAGTTCCAAGGTACTCAAATATTTAACATTCAGACAATGACCAGTTACTCACTTCAATGGCTGGAAAGCACCACATTGTCTAGCAGTCTCTTTTCGATCCAAACTTCCAATTTTCCTGTTTTTCAATCCAAACTTCAAACTGCGTGCTGAAGCAAAGAATTCAGAAATGCGGGACTGTGCTCCCACATTCCCCCACTTCTTCTCCTCGCCTCTCTGCAGGTCTTATCTGGGTAACATACATTTGCATGGTCGCTCGAGCTCGTTCAACATCATTGTCCAGTTGTCGTCCTTGTTTTCGAACACGCAGTAAATCAAAATGACCAGCATGATCAGCTGAAACAGCACCAGCATAAGGACAGAGTGTATCATTGTGTTCATCGTGCCTGTTGCTGTCGGGCTCCATCCAAACAATGGGGCCAAGTTTCGGCCTGAGTTGCTCCTGTTTTTTTGGAGCAACTGGTTTAGAATAGAGTATCTTAGAAATTTGAATTCTCGGCATTTAGTTTGCTTCAGTTCTAGTCAGTTAGAACAGTTTCACTTTGGAACAGAATTTTCTTTTTCAAAAGGGGGAATGTCCGGCCACTTACGCCTGTTTTCAAAGTTTCGGCAGTGAAAACTTACTCCAAACGAACTTAGAATGGAGTAAGTGAAGATTTTTGTACGTTCGAAAAAGCCTTGTCTGCACTTTAGAAAATCAGGCGTAGCTTGCAAATTAGGTATAGGGAATCGGGGGGGGGGGGGTTTAAAGGGAAGTTTACAAACATTAAACACTTCAGTTTTACAAATAAAGAGCCATCATCAATAATAAATGATAAATACATCAATAAATCAGCCAATAAATCAATCCAAAAAAAATTAATAAAAAATATATATTTTTTAAAATCAATAAAAACATTTTCTACTTACCGACTGCAGCACCGGGAGTCCTCCAACAGCGTGCAGGGACGGTCCCTCCAGTGTGTCTCTGTCAGTGTCTCTATTTGTCTATGTGTGTGTGTCTCTCACTCTGTCAGTGTCTGTGTTTCTGACAGCGAGGGGGAGGAGAGGGGGAGAAGGGGGGAATGTAGGGAAGGAGAGAGGAGGGAGAGAAGGAGGCTGAATGGGGGGGCCCCCAAGACCTCGGGCTGGATTTACAGGTAGGTGGCGTTGGGTCGTGGGGGGAAGAAAGAGAGTCGCAGAGATCCGGGGGGGGAGGAGAGAGTCGCGGAGGTCCGGGGGGAGCCTTATTCACGCAGTCCCAGTGAGGCCATTCGGCCAGGGCTAGGGGCTGCGTGCTTTGGCCCCTCCCACAGTTTTGGGCGCCTGGAGCTACTGCACATGCGCGCGCCCACTGCAGCGTGCATGTGCAAAGGTCCCAGCACTGTTTTCAACTTGGGCCCATAGATTCCCACCAGCTTACATGTCCAATCTGATCCAAAGTTGTGCGAACGTTCTCGATTTCCGCAGTGTGATGGTTAATATCCATAATGATTGCTTGATTCAAACTCTAGCTGTTGAAATTTTGTATTCGATTTCCGCATTTTCTTCTTCCAAATAGCACCACGCTTAGGGTCAAAGTAGGGTTGCTGTCGATTCAAATTCTCAGGATGCCATTTTAAAGTCTGTGATCACCTTGTATCGATAAAATTGTAAATTACCACACTCCACACTTTGGAGAGATCGATTAGAGCAATAAGATCCAACCACCAGACTCATAAATATTTGTAGCTGGCCATTAGTAACAACAAAACCGTTACAAGGACGCACATTATGTACACATACTCGGTCAAACCCCATATCTACAATTATAGACTTGTTTAACTGCCGAACCTCGACATTGCATGAGCGAGATCGTTCCGTACAAGATACTAAATTACTATTGCCCCGATGGGTATTATCGCACACGTACTTGTCGTCAAACCTTCGACAGAATCTCAAATCAATTTCAGAGTAGGTCTGACTGACTTCGTTATCTGGAGCATACATTGGGCTCTCGGTAGCTCTCATTGTGACATTGTCACGCAGATAACCAAAATTTATGATGGCAAATGCAACTTGTTGGGCACCATTATGTGGGTACAGGGCCACAAGTAAATAACCATCAAACTGACAATCTACCAAGTGAGCTTTAACCCATTCAGGCCCAAATGGTCCCAGGGCTGTTCGAGCCAGATCTAGTGGCCAATTCCGATGGAATAAAGTTCTCACGATATTCCTTACTAATTCATTCAGACTCAATTGCATATTTTGGCAAAGGCTAGCCCACACCTTCCAGTACTCTCATCAGGATATCTTGTGCCCATCCCTTTGTTTCAGCCTGGGTCATTGCCAGCAGTTTATTTCGAAGAACCTCGACATCCATTGAATTTAATAGCCCCGTCCCGACCCCTATGGATCCCAACATAGTGTCAAACCATTCCCTTTTTTGTCGGTGCCAAGAGGTGAACCATGACTTCTGGAAAGACACCTCATTTTTAATATAATCGGAGCACTTTGTGTACGCCTGAGCAATCGTGATAGAATTCGGGAAAAATTTTAAAGTGGTCATTCTTAACTGAGCATGTAGAATAACGCGGATTGGGTGATTAAGCTGTACCTGCAGAGGACCAGCTGGCTGCCACACAGCCTGATCACTTACCCCTAAGATTATTATTTGCCCAATCCACGCGGTACATTGTGGGAATGTGCTCAATGTCACTTGGCCGATGCCCAACCAGGATCGTGTGCTGTTTGCAATTGATACCGTGATGGTGTTGGACGTCGTGCTTGCATACACTTACCTCTTTTCCCGAAAGGCCCCGTGCCACACTAAACCAAGAATCGGATTATACACAGTACAATTTACCATGGTGCAATGTCCAGTCTGTCCCATTTTGAGTTCCAGCTGGACCAAGCTCACATACACAGACCAGCTCCATCTCACATTAAGGGGACATCCCAGGAAGGCATTAAAAGTCAGGTTGCTTGCCGAGATATTGCATCCGTCCGGAGGGGTAGTGCACTTGTAACACAAAAGTCCAGACATCGCCCACAGCCCTAACCACCAATTCAGACACCGTATCATACTTCTTGATTCCAAAAGGTTAAACGCGTTACAGCAAAACGCATAACTCAACATTATCCGCCTCCCTGCTACATTCGCAACAGTAATCCGTGTGCTTTGGGGAATTTTTGCCTCTTACTTTTTTGATGGTGCAGTAAATGTCAGTAAAAGAATGTAAAAGTGCCACAGTTTGTGTTGCATTGTTACTTAGGTACAGTAGTACAGTGGTTAGGTTACTGGACTAGTAATCCAGAGGTCTGGACTAAAGACCCAGAGATATGAGCTCAAATCCCGCCCTGGCAGCTGGGGAATTTAAATTCAGTTTATGAAATAAATCTGGAATAAAAATTGTATCAGTAATAGTGACCATGGGCCCAAATTTGGCCAGCTGAGATTTCTGGTGCACTCACCAGAGGTGCGCCGCTTTTGTAGAACGATTCGGGCGGCAGAAATCTTCAGGCTGAGTTTGGCCGCTCCCCAGTCTCTCCTCGATGGTGGCATGACAACTGGATTCGGGGGCGGAGCCAGGTCCCAGCGCTGAAAACAGTGCCGGGACCTCTGCACATGCACGCTAGAGTGTGCATGCATGCGCAGTCGCTCCTCGCCCCCAGAATCTGAGAGTGTGCTCTGCAGGCTGTGTGGGAGGGGCCCGAAGCGCGCCGCCCCTATCCCTGGCCGAATGGGCTCCCTCATCGGCGGCCAGAGTGTGCTCTGCAGGCTATGTCATCTGATTGTTTTCTTCCCTTTTCCATGTGGTGCTCCATGTACCAGATTAGACTGAACTTAACCAGCTTGAGTCAGATACTGGACCTGAGCTTTGGGTCATTCATTATAAATTTACTGCAAATTTACACTTCAATATACAGACTAGAAGGTTCCAGATTCAATTTTAAGTCTTTGCTGAGCTGGCTAGTCTTGGCTAGGACATCAATTGGCACGGGTACCTTTGAGCTAGTAAAAGGAAAAATCATCCACATCTCTAATTGCTAATTGCGTGGGCATTAGCCTTGAGAACAGATTCAGAATTAGCTGACAGCTTGCTGGCACTTGCTGTCTGGACATGGACATCTATATGGGGGGGGCCCGAAGCGCGCTGCCCCTGTCCCTGGCCGAATGGGCTCCCTCATCACTGGCCCGCTGCCTTCCCTTCACATAGAGGTAGGACTTCTATTTTTTATTTGTTATTGATTGCTTATTACTTTGGTCTTGGTGCTTTAGGTGCAGGGTTCCTTCTATTTTTTATTTGTTAATTAATTGCTTATTACTTTTTGTGCTTTAGTTAGTGCTTTGTGAGTCTTAGGTGCAGGTCCTCTCAGCTTCTTTGTATTTTTTATTTGTTATTGAATGCTTATTTTTGTGCTTTGTTTAGTGCTTGGTGCTTTAAATGTACTTACTTGCGCTGATTTCTTAACTCTCAAGGTTTTTCTGTGCGGCCACAAGTGGCCACATATGCTGGCCTAAGTTAGTTTGGAGTAACTATTAGCTGTCCAAAATGGGCGTAGGTGGCTGGTAACGTCCCCTTTTGGGAAAAAAAAACTAAACTAAAAAAAATCCGATTAACTCACTCACACTGGCGCAAATAAAATGTGCAGAATTGCGATTTTTAAGATACTCCAAAAAAAATCAAGATGCTCCAAAAAAAACAGCAACTCCTGGCCGAATTTGGGCCCCATGAAACTACTGGATTGTCATTAAAAACCCATCCGGTTCACTAATTTCCTTTAGGAAAGGAAACTTGCCGCCCTTACCTGGTCTGGTCCATATATGCCTCCAGACCAACAGCCATGTGTTTGACTCTTAACTGTCCTCTGCGGTTCAAGAAGGCGGCTCACTGCCACCTTCTTAAGGGCAATTAGGGATGGGTAACAAATGCTGGCCTTGCCAGCGACGCACACATCCCATGAACGAATAAAAAAAAATGTTTCTACTGTAAGGATCCAAAGTAGAAAGAAAGATGTTTATATAGCACCTTTCACGACCACTGGATGTCTCAATGCTTTGACAACCAATGAAGTATTTTGAAATGTAGTCACTGTAGTAATGTATGGAACGTGGCAGCCAATTTGCGCACAGCAAACTCCCACAAACAGCAATGTGATAACACACACAGATCTGGTCATTATGTTGATTGTGGGATAAATATTGACCAGGACACCGAGGATAACTCGCCTGCTCATCGAAATAGTGCTATGGGATCTTTTATATCCACGTAAGAGAGCAGATGGGGCCTCGGTTTAACTTCTCATCTGGCAGTGTAGCACTCTATAGCACTGCACTGGAGTATCAACCTAGATTTTTGTGCTCAAATCCCTGAAGTGTGACTTGAACCCATAAATGTCTGACTTAGAGGTGAGAGTGCTCTCCACTGAGCCACAGCTGACAAATTTTGTGTATGTTTCTGTTCTGATACTGAATCTTTTATGAATGTGTTTTTACAATGTTCTTTTAGCTCCTTTTTGTAAATTGATCAGTCATAGAAACATAGAAAATAGGTGGAGGAGTAGGCCATTCGGCCCTTCGAGCCTGCACCACCATTCAATAAGATCATTCACCTCAGTACCCCTTTCCTGTTTTCTCTCCATACCCCTTGATCCCTTTAGCCTTAAGGGCCATATGCAGCTCCCTCTTGAATATATCTAACGAACTGGCATCAACAACTCTGCGGAAGAGAATTCCACAGGTTAACAACTCTTTAGT
Organism: Pristiophorus japonicus; assembly: GCF_044704955.1. Lineage (NCBI taxonomy): Eukaryota > Metazoa > Chordata > Chondrichthyes > Pristiophoridae > Pristiophorus > Pristiophorus japonicus. Next base: position 14,889,840 of record NC_091992.1, on the reverse strand, counting down.
GAGGAAGTTTCTCCTCATCTCGTTCCTAAATGGCTTATCCCTTATCCTTAGACTGTGACCCCTGGTTTTGGACTCCCCCAACATCGGGAACATTCTTCCTGCATCTAACCTGTCCGGTCCCATCAGAATTTTATGTTTCTATGAGATCCCCTCTCATTCTTCTAAACTCCAGTGAATATAGGCCCAGTCGATCCAGTCTCTCCTCATATGTCAGTCCTGCCATCCCGGGAATCAGTCTGGTGAACCTTTGCTGCACTCCCTCAATAGCAAGAACGTCTTTCCTCAGATTAGGAGACCAAAACTGAACACACTATTCCAGGTGAGACCTCACCAAGTCCCTGAGCAGCTGCAGCAAGACCTCCCTGCTCCTATACTCAAATCCCCGAGCTATGAAGGGCAACATGCCATTTGCCTTCTTCACCGCCTGCTGCACCTGCATGCCAACTTTCAATGACTGATGTACCTTGACACCCAGGTCTCGTTGCACCTCCCCTTTTCCTAATTGTCATGACAATTGTCGTTACAGATAATATAGTTTAGTTTTATATTTTCTTTCAGGCCTTAACTATATTGTATCCTCCCAGCATTAGAATGAACAAAAATCACTTTTTTTCTTCCCACCCCCCCACCCCCGTCAAAAAAAATAAGTAAATGGATTTATTGAAGTATATTTTGCTGTTTTCATTTGATGTACGTGATTTTCTTAGCTTACTAAATAGTTTAACAACCAATTCACCTTTAAACAATAACACAGGTCCATCATATATCACGGATTATAGGGAAGAAATGTGGCACCCTCAGCATATATCGAATGAGCTAACAACGTAACTAACGGTATAAAAACTGACCTTGCCTTTTCATAATTATAATCCTCATCCTGAAGTATTGAACTGATGGCTCTCAAGCCCTTTTGAATTCTTATTGTAAATGGAAACCTGATGATGGGAGTATTGAATACTGAAATTCTTTTCCTTGTAAATGTTCTTGCCTACTTTCTTGCAGCTAACTTCGTGTCAGCTTACAGTTCCATATGTGCTAAGTTTCTCATCCAATGACCATTATTCGTGTGTGAACCTTGTGAATGTTGGGAAGGTTATTCAGCCACGGAATCATCATCATCCAACCTTGATCCTGTCTGCACCAATATGTGTGTACACCAACCAAATTTCCTACTCAATGCTATCCAGTGACCTGGCGGAATTAATGTGCTTATGGATATGGGTAGAAACAAGATCAGACTCAGCTGTGATGTGCCAGTTCGCGTCTTTTCCCCCTTGCTCTACCCAAACACACAGTTGTACAACCTACTTAGCGTATTTATGGCTGACCCATGAATAATGTCTAGCTGAGTGAGGTTCTGGTATGTGGGGGACTGAACTCCAGCACGAGTTACCACCTTCAGGAGAGCAGGGGTGAAATTTGTGTATTAGGAGAAACTTACTTTTCTCTTGGCTCGTTAGCCGCAATACAATGCTATGCTCAGCTTGGAGATCCAAGTTTAGATCCCCGTGACTCTCCAAACTAATATTTTCTAAGGCCTTTCAGCAATGCTGTAGACTTCTAATCCTGCAGGAATACGGATGTCTGATCCTTATGCACATTCCACTGAATCTGCCAGCTGTTGACACATTAACTCCAGTAATATTTTTACAAGTCTTTAATGGGGGTGAGTTTGTCTGTCATTGCAAGGTTATTTGTGCGAAGCAGAAAGTAATGGGAGAGAGGCAGTTCTTTTCTTTAGTGCTCAAACACACCTTTTTGGGTTTGACCAAAAGTGGTGTGTGGACTGCCTTTATTAATCAAAACATTTCATGACCTAATTTTTGTGGATTAGGCGCTTGTTCTTGTGTCATATTAATTAAATCATTGTAAATATCCTCTCATGTTTATCGTGAAGGACAAAGGTGAACGGGCACAAAATTAGTGCCATATAATTTTTTTGTTAATGCTCCTGTGAAGATCTCGCCCTGCAAAATTTATGGTACTGTTGTTTGCATGGCCCCGTACCTTTGAGTTTAAGGTGGAAGGGAGGAATTTTTAAAACAAAATTACAAAGCTAGCAATTTTGTAATACTTGGGTCAGTTTTCTGCATGCATCATTTTATTCTGACTAAATATTGAAATTGTGGATTTACACAGATGTTACTGAGTTTCTGTGCCTAATGTAAACCAGCTATTTGGAAAGTTCAAGCTGTTTATCCAGCACTCGTGGAGCTCTGCTTTATCTGTTCAAAATAATCCATTTTTGATACAGATGACTCAGTTACTATTGGAATAATATGTGCAGTAACTTTAATTTGATTCAAATTGCCTACTAATAAAATAAGACAGTAGAATCAAAAACATATTTGTTTAAAACCTGACAATTTCTGGTAATCAAATTAAAAGTGCATATTTGTGCAGTCTGGAAAGTTTAGATGTAAAGGTGTGTAGAGTGTTGCGGCATGAGGGTCTGTCTAACAGTCCTGCTGTTATGATATGGTATCTGGTTTGTAACATTGCTTGAAAAGTAATGCTGATACCAATCAGAAAATTGTCTAAATGCAAGTACCTTTTATTGCACTGGCTGAAAGGGTGGTGTAAGCAGATTCAGTAGTAACTTTGAAAAGGGAATTGGATAAATACAGGTTGAACCTCCCTTATCCGGAACCCTCGGGACCTGGCCTGTTCCGGTTAAGGGATTTTTCTGGATGAGGGGTGGTCACTTTAAATTGGATGGTGCAAGTACTGAGCAAGGGTATATTGGGGCTGGGAGTGCGGCAGAGAGATCATAGGGTGGGCGGGCGGGCGACCGGTGGATCGCCGGGTCACGCCAGCGATTGCGGGAGTCGGCAGCAAGGAAGGACATAAATTTGTTCATATCTGGGTTCTGTGCATGTGCCACCTGGTGGCTGGGAATGGTTTCGGACGAGGGGTGGTTCCGGATAAGGGAGTTCCCGATAAGGGAGGTTCAACCTGTACTTGTAAAGGAAAGATTTTCAGGGCTATGGGAAAAGAACAGGGAGTGGGACTAGTTGGATAACTCTTTCTTTCAAAAGAGCTGGAACAGGCACAATTATCTTCTGTGCTGTATGATTGTATTAATCCCTCTTCATGTGAAAACAAGTCCAGTTTTTCAAGTCGTCTTATTTGTATTTCCTCGAGCCAGGCAGCATCCTACTGAATCTGTGCTGTACCCTCACTCCTTAACTTCCTTGCTATTGTGTGGAGCCCAAAACTGCGCACACTACTTTAACTGCAGTCTTACTGAGTTTCATATGGATTCACCATTATATCTTGAATCCAATTCGGATTTGTAGTTTTACAAACACTAGGCACTTTTTGTCTTTTAATTTGGATGGAATTCAGAATCAGTGCTCACCATGTCATGGGCATGTCAACTAATTTCTCTAAATGCAGCCTTATATTTTGAATGGGACACTCAAAAGTCTTGTGCCATCCGTAGTGTTTTTCATCACTGTGTTGCCGTGTGACCAGGGCATGCATCTTCAATCAGATAATAGGGTCATTTTATTTACCACTGAGCATGCACTTACAATTCCCATTGAAGTACTGGGGTTTTATTCCGTATTCCATTCATTTCTGTAATAGAACCATGTTCCCATGGTGTTTTGCTCCAGCTGGACATGCTGATTTGAGTAATGAAGAAGCCCCACTCAGTTTAAGGGAGCAGAATCCCTAATTGGTATTGCTGGTGGTAGAATCACTGATACTGTGATTCTGTCACCACCAATCTGCCAATTAAAATGTATTAACAGTTTCTAGCAGTGTCGTATTTCTGATACACTGTCAGAACTGACATTTTCCATCGTGGCGGATTGAACTGTCTGTCTGCAGCTGTGCGTCTATCCCCAGACAATACGTGGAATAATGATGAATGCAATTGCTCAATATTGTATCTGTCATTTCAGCCGATCTGAGGGATGTGGAACTGACTGACTGGGTTAGTGGTGCACCAGACCAATTGTTTAAAATCTTACCTTTGCAGAAAGAGGGAGGCATTTTTTTCTGCTTTTACTGTTTTGAAATTCACCCCATCCTTTCTTGAAGGCAGTTCCACAGTTTCATACTACAGCCCTCCAGGCCTTTGCCCAAGATGTCATTCTTCATATGTGAATCTTGACAGTGAATTCAAACTATTTAACTCTGGCAGGCATCTTAGCGGAGCTCAGGGTCCTTTTTAATTTTAGTAAACAGAGTTCTAGTGTGTCTTGCCAAAGAACAAAATGTCATTATGCTTTTCCCTGGCATAAAATTGCTTTTGGATATTAACACATTTGTTTCCTTCATTTTCAGTTTAAATTTTAAAGATCCTGAGGCAGTCAGAGCCCTTACATGTACACTATTGAAGGAGGACTTCGGACTGACAATTGACATCCCATTGGAAAGATTGATTCCTACCGTCCCTTTGCGGCTCAACTACATACACTGGGTTGAAGACCTGATCGGCAGTGGCACTGATGAAAGTAAACTCATCCGAGGAATTGACATCGGTATAAAGCCTCAGTTTTTATTATCTCTTTCAGCAAAGTCTAACCAAGAAATGCTCATCAGTTTGAAAATGTTATTTCATTGAGATGGACCCCAATGAGCACATTTTTAGTTGGATTTCAGTAAAGCGTAATGTCAGGCATGTGAAATTTTCATATTACTCAAACTGGAAAGCAGCGAGCAGCACAATTATCAGAAAGGTCATCAACCTGAAACTTGAATTCTGTTTCTCTCTCCACAGATGCTGCCTGACCTTCTGAGCATATTCTATTTTTATTTGATTTACAGCATCTGCTGTATTTTGCGTTTGTATTTGCTGCAGCACAATTATAAATAGTGTCTTGCCAAACTTGTGGCGAGCATTTTGAGCTTTACAATATCAGTAGGAGAAATTTGAGTTGATAAAAAATATCGTACTGAAATCTCAGTGATACAACACTAAAGCACATTGCTGCAATGTGTTTTTCCATAATAATGTATTGATAATCTTTGTGACAGTGCTGTAGTTATGAGAAAGAACCTGTGTAAAACAGGAGGGGTTACCGGCTCCATGGCCGCTTGTTCACTGTTGCATGTCAGCAGCCCAGGGTGAACTGGTCTTCAGTCCTTTTTTTTTGGCGGGGATGAGTTTCTCTCTCTTGCTTTCTGCTTGTGGGAAAGCTCTGGACCTCTGACTTCTGAGTTGACCGAATTTCCAAAGTTGGTAACTCGCCACGTGACAAATCACAAGGATGAATGAGTATCCTGCCTCTTTGTGGCACAGTGTGTTACACTTTAAGATGTTGTTTTTCTGACATTTATACAAAAAAACTTTTGTGTTTTTGTTGTTAAAAGCTCACGTGATGTGTTGCACTGACAGTACACAGTCTGCTGAGCCAGAAGAGCATGAATAATTTGGAAATCTCAGTGCTGTAGTAAAACCTCAAATCCTATAACACCAGAAAACCACAAATAAAGTTTAAGTTGCATAGATTTACATAAAACCTTCATTCTATCAGCACTAAGTTGTCATCCAGTAATGCTGTCCGTACTGACATAAATACAATAATTTGTCCTGCCAATAAAAACCCAGTCACAGCTCTTAATTGGCCTATGCCCCATCGATGTTGATTCTGTGCTTTCTCAACTCACCAGTGGGACCGATGGTGCCTAACACTAAGTTGATGACCAAACTGTGTGAATCTGGGGGTTGTACTGCAGTTCAATGTGGAAACCTTGACATTATCACTAATCAAGGCAAGCATACAGATGATTACAACTCCCAAGATGTTTCTTTATGAAGAGGAACCATCAATCTGTTTGACAAGTGTGCTGTATATAAACTCCCAGGTACACCGTTTGTGGGTATGGGAATTCAGAATGATTTTTGTAAAGCAAACGAGCAGAACGGGAACTACTTACCCTGTTATAGTGTTTAAAAAAAGCTAGTGCAATCCAAAGCTTGACTTTCATTTGCTGTAATGTAATCAAGCTATTTGTTCCAAATCTCTGTTTTACTTGAGACCCACGTCATGCCATGCCAATTCAGACACTTATTGGCATTAATTGTCAACCAACTCACATAACTTCGACCAGTCTCTTCTGTGTTGTTGTCTCCCTCATTTACAAACCATCATAATTATACACTGTCAGGTTACGTCAGGACGCAGTGTCACATGTGTCTGCACAGTTTTCATTTTGTTTTTAAATATACACATGTCACTTGAAGCTATTCAGTCATCTAAACAGGGCAGCTCACGGTTCCTTGTCTGCTAAATGGGAACATGTTCCATGTGTGCTACAAATTGATGCAGGCCAGGAAGATTCCAACTTTGTTCGCTGGTCTGTGCTGAGTTAGCTGATATCAGCTGGGCAGCAGTGGGCTACCACAATGTGGCCTTAGACTATCTGGTTTCGGGCGGTGAAACAAACCCCCTAGGGTTCTCGTTTCTGCTTGTTAAAAGTTTTCTTGCGGGGATTTCAGAATTGGGTTCAGGTGTGATTCCTTGCTTGGTAAAATAGTCAGCCTGCACTTGCTGTGCAAACATCAATGAATAATCATTTCCATAAGGTGCAGGAATGCTCTTCCTGCTTATTGTGCAGTAGCTCAGGATGAATCACTACCATCAGATGTAGAGGGTGAGGTTTAAAAATTGGAGAAAGGGGAAAAAATGAAAAACAGGTAAATAATACTCAATTAGCACCCACTTATTTCAATGCTGAACCTAATGCCACTAATGCTTAGACCAAAATAGCACAATAGACTCGTAATTGCTGTCAAATGCCAATAATAGCTGTCGATCTCTATATTTTAAACTGGAGATGGCAGTCTTATTATTCTTCACCTATTTTTCCAGAAGCACCCTGAATAGGATATTGAATAGCTGCTCATGGGTTTCCTTGTTGTCAAGATTTATGCTGATATATTAATGAGGTGTGACTAATTTACCCACGCTGGTAAAATTCTACCTGTGTAGCCCTGTGTTTGCTGTACGTTTGATCAGACGTAAGCCTGGTCTTTATTTTTAGATGTAAATAACAAAAAGCATTTTCTATGTCCTATCTATTTTCCCTCTCTCCTGACGTGGATAAAAATAAAATACTTCCAGTGAAAAGTACTGTATATTTTGAATAAATTTATGTGGAAAAACACAATGCAAAAATGTTGAACTAAATTACCAGGACTCTGCTGCAGCTTTCTTAGTCTCTACATATGCATGAGATTGGCAGCCTAATTGGAAGGATGCTGTGCTGGTAGATTGTTGAAAGGGTAGGTTTTACAGGTCCTTCCTCAGGAGTATTAAGACCATGCAAATTTGTGTTATTTTTCATTGTTGAATTATCCATCTTCATGGAATACCATGACTACATCATGTAATTTACTATGAAACTGGTCTGCAGTGACCATCTAAACTCCATTCCAAAAATAAATAAGTGAATCAGATTTGACACTTATTAATGGACCATTGAGTAATCCTGGCCACTTGGAGTCCTTCTCAAAATGCTCACTGTACTATTGTATGCATCAGAAGGTATTATTGCACTCATTTGTGCTGTCAGTTCTTTGCATGGCAAGTCTGTGATCTCAGCTGGGTGACTGGGGAAGGAACCAAGCAAATGTAAAAATCTTCACCAGAAGGTTTATGGGGGTTGAGGGGGCTGGTGGGGGGTGGGGAGTAGGAGACAACTGAAGCAGGCTATTCTTGCACATTTTGCAACTCGTTGAGGAATGCAGTTGCAGGTTGTCTGCCAGCCCTCTCACCCCTGATGCATAACCTGGTGAAACTAAACAAATGATGATGAGAAATATCTCAAAAATCAGAAGGCTGGGCGAAGGAAGACCTGTCAATTTCAGACCTCCTTTCCTTCAGGCCACTTTGGTTATGTGACGCACTGGGAAGAAGCCCTTGCACCTGATGGCAGCTCCATTCACTGCTCATGAAGCCTAAATACTCCAAAAACATGCTGCTCATTAAATATGTTAATAGTTTATTCATGTTACATGGTTTCTTTCATGTTGGGTTGGGCTAGAAGGAATTGCCAGTATTAGAAAATTTGTACATGACCACTAAAAGCTTGAGTCGACTTGGGAGGCACCCCAGCCAAAATAAATAACTTATTAATAGCCACTGACTTAGAAGTTCGCTGTTGTAATTTGTAATGTAGGAAACGCAGCAGCCAATTTGCGCACAAGCAAGCTCCCACAAACAGCAATGTGATAATGACCAGATAATCTCTTTTTTGCTATGTTGATTGAGGGATAAATAATGCTCTTCTGCGAAATAATGCCATGGGATCTTTTACATCCACTTGAGAAAGCAAATGTGGCCCTCTGTTTAATGTCTCATCCGAAAGACGGCACCTCCAACAGTGCAGTGCTCCCTCAGCATTGCACCGAAGTGCCAGCCTAGATTTTTTTTGTACTTAAGTCCCCCAGGGGCCCAAGTTTCAGGTGGAGTTGCTCTTATTTTTTTGGAGCAACTAGTTTAGTTTGGAGTATCTTAGAAAATGCAATTCTTGGCATTTAGTTTGCTCCAGTTCTTGTGAGTTAGTTTAGTTTTGTTTTAGTTCAGTTTTTTTTCCAAAAGGGGATGTTACCAGCCACTTTCGCCTGTTTTGCAAGTTTAGGCACCGAAAAGTTACTCCAAACTAACTTAGAACGAAGTGTCGACTTTTGTACACTCAGAAAAAACTTGCGTACACTTTAGCAATCGGCGTAGGTAGCCAGAGATGGTGGGGGGGTGGGGTGGGGAGGGAAGTTAGGGGATTTTCCAAAGCATTAAACACTTCACTTTTAAAAATAAAGAACCATCATCAATAATAAATGATAAATCAATAAATAAAAAATAAAAAGTTCCTACCTCACCTACCCGTTCGGGAGCCCAGCCAGGACTAGGGGCTGCATGCTGCAGGCTGGAAATTGGCACTCTGCCTGCTCCAGGAGCCCATTCGGCCAGGGCTAGGGGCTGCGTGCTTCGGGCCATTGCCACACAGCCAACAGCGCACGCACACACACACACACACACACACAGAATCTGGGGGCCAGGAGCTACTGTGCACGCATGCAGCCTCCACTTTTTTTTGGCCCAGGGCTGTGGCTCCGCGCCCCCGCTGTTATTCTGCGTCGCGCTGACTGCTGAATAGGCCCGCTGCACTCGAAGAATCGCGAGGTAAGTTTTTGGCACGCTTTTCATTCCACAAAATAGGCGGACCTCTCGGAGGTGCACCATTCTAGCGGATATCGGAAACTTGGGCCCCTGGAGTGGGACTTGAACCCACAACCTTCTGCCTCAGGCGAGAGTGCTACCCACTGAGCCACAGCTGACACTTCTATTCATTGGGTTCTTCCGTGTGAAAAACTGTTGCATATAGTCTAATAACTAATGTCACTCGTTTCAACATTACAGGAACTGGGGCCTCCTGCATCTACCCCTTGCTTGGGGCCACTATGAATGGTTGGTTCTTCCTTGCGACCGAGGTGGATGACATGTGCTTTAACTATGCAAAGAAAAATGTGGAGCAGAACAATCTTTCCGACCTCATTAAAGGTTGGTAAAAAGGAATTTATTATTTTGGATCCGTGGCAAATTATTTTTTTAATGAGTATAAAAGGATTGTGACTGAGGACAAGAAAAATTAAGGGGAGGAGATAGAAGACACGATCAGAGTGAGAGAGTGGTGATGCGTGATTTCGAGAGAGATTTCCAGAGGACTGGGACATGGTGACTGACGCATTTCTTGCCAGTAATAGAACAGGAAAACAGCAGTAAATCAGAATCAGATCTTTACACGTTGGTAGCCAAGTGTCACAATCTTATTAGGCTAATTTGATTTCTCCGTGTTAACTAATCTAATAATTTAATAGTCTGTTTAAAAAGAAAACAGCTTCATAAGTTCCACTAATTGCTGTTACTTTTTATTCTTGATGCCTGTGAGAATTACTACAATTTATTTGATTCAAATTATCTTATCAGAACCTTCGCTGAATGATTCTGCTTGTATTCCAATTATTCCATCTAATTTCAAAGGAACTCTGTCGGTTTGAAATTTAGGAAGCTAGTGTTTTTTACACGAAGATTAGATTTGCTTACAACATCCTCACCAAGGTTCCACAGAGAAAAAAGCCTTTGATTCTGAGTCAGCATTATTGAAGATATTACTGATGGGCCAGACTTATTTGAGTGCAGGGATCCCAGTCAGTGCATCCTCAGAATCGAAGTTTTCTAATTGTTTTCCAGTTAGTTTTCCCTCAGTTTGTGAACTTGTTGGTCACAGCCAGTGCTCTAAAGCTGCACTATGTGGCAAAGTAGAATTTCATACTGCGAGATGGTGAAACTAATGGAACCAGTCCCACAATGTCAAGCTGAAGGAAGTAGCTGTGAAACATAATGGAGCGAAAATAGAAGACTAAGCAAAGTCAATGTTAGCTGAAGGAAATATCACCCTCGATGTGCAGTAATCATCTGGTTTACAGCTTGTTTTCTTAATTTTTTGAATCAGTTTTTAAATTTGAGTCTTTATGCTAATATAGTTGAACCTCTTATCCGGTACTCTTTTATCCAGCAACCTCCCTTGTCCGGCATCATTCCTGCCCCCGGGGTGCGTATGCGCAGAATGCGACGGGTCGTTGACAGCAGTGTTGTCAGCAGTACCCAGTAAGGTCAGCTGGCACACTGCAAGAAAGTTATATGCCTGATAGAGAAAATGCTGTTTTCTGGGGCCAGCCGTGTGTCCTGGGGCCGGCCGCTCTTCCTCTCCCTGCCGCCTCCGGTGCACCCTCCGAGGCCAGGTCGGCGTGCTGGCCAACACTTCGCCGTAGGCAATTAGGCTTATCGAGCTGTGCCTGGTCTCCAGTTGTCTTGGACCCCCTTGCCACTGGACCAAGACCTTGCTCAGCTAAACCCATGTGGTTGCCGGTGTGCAGCGGCCACCCCACGTTAAAAGAACTCACGCACAGGCATCTTCCACTTCGTCAGTTTGAAGTGCGGGACCTGGAACATCAGGACCCTCATGGACAATCCCAACCGCAACAGGCTGGAACGCCGCCATAGTTGCCCGGGAACTCTGATGTTTTGACATTGACTTCGCCGCCCTAAGCGAGACCCAGTGGGTAGGGGGAAGGCCAACTGAAGGAACCTGGTGGAGGTTACACCTTCTTCTGGAAAGGGAAACCAGAGGCAGAACGCCGCCTTCATGGATCAACTGGGCTTGTATTCACTGGAGTTCAGAAGAATGAGAGGGGACCTCATAGAAACGTTTAAAATTCTGACGGGGTTAGACAGGTTAGATGCAGGAAGAATGTTCCCAATGTTGGGGAAGTCTAGAACCAGGGGACACAGTCTAAGGATAAGGGGGAAGCCATTTAGGACCGAGATGAGGAGGAATTTCTTCACCCAGAGAGTGGTGAACCTGTGGAATTCTCTACCACAGAAAGTTGTTGAGGCCAATTCACTAAATATATTCAAAAAGGAGTTAGATGAAGTCCTTACTACTAGGGGAATCAAGGGGTATGGTGAGAAAGCAGGAATGGGGTACTGAAGTTGCATGTTCAGCCATGAACTCATTGAATGGCGGTGCAGGCTAGAAGGGCCGAATGGCCTACTCCTGCACCTATTTTCTATGTTTCTATGAATCTGTAATGTCCTTTCTCAATGGCACAAAACCTACACGAGGCACATTCTATGGACAAGGTCACTCTATGACCTGAACCTTTATTCACAGGACCAAGAACTGATGACCCTGCGTGGGACCTCCCTTTATATATCTGGATGACCAGGTAAGGAGTGTCTCCCACAAGTTCACCCCCTGTGGTCAAGGTATAAGTATATACAGTATTGCAGTGATGTTACATAGAGGTTACATACATGACAGAGTCAGCTTTGCCATCAAGAATGAGCTGGTCGACCGCCTCAAAGACTCCCCCTGTGGGGTCAACGAACGCCTCATGATTCTCTGTATCACCCTATCTCGGAACCAATGTGCCACAGTCATCAGTGCGTACAACCCCACACTCGATGCAATGGATGAGGCTAAAGAGGGTTTTTATTCCAACCTCGAGACATCCTTGTCCCGCGTCCCCACGGGCGACAAATTGATCCTCCTGGATGATTTTAATGCCAGGGTTGGCAAAGACACAGCCCTCTGGGGAGACGTGATTGGCAGAGAGAGGGTAGGGAAAGCCAGCTCCAGCAGTACCCTACTCCTGACAAAATGTCCAGAACATGAACTCATCACCAACACCCTGTTCTGCCAGAGGGACAAATACAAGGCATCGTGGCAACACCCTCGCTCCAAACAATGGCACCTGCTTGACTATGTCATCGTCCGAGCCAGGGATCGTGTGCGCATCACCCACACCATGACAGGAGCTGACGACTGCTGGACGGATCACCGCCTAATCCAATCCATCATCAACATTAACATTGCCCCAAAGCAGAGGGGACAGCAGAAGCAGCTCTGCAAAAAAGTTAATGTCGGGGCACTTAGAGACCCATCTAAGAGAGTCCTATACAGTCAGCGCCTCACAGCCAATCTGGCATGCCTTGATGGCCCTGAGATGCTGAATCCTCATAGCACTTGGTCTGCCCTCCAGGCCTCTATAAGCAGTGCCTGTGAAGAGACACTTGGTCACTCAACCAGAAAACATCAGGATTGGTTTGATGAAAATGATCAGGAGACCAAAGAAATAATAAATCGCAAGCGCAAAGCATTTCTGAGCCTCAAGCAACAGCCCAACTTGGGAGCTGCAAAACAACATTGCAGACAGCTCAAGACTCTAGTCCAATAAAAAACTCGGGACCTAAAGGACAGGTGGTGGATGAACAAAGCACAACAACTGGTCGACAGCCACGATATGTGAGGATTCTTCACTGCAGTCAAGGCCACCTGCAGTCCAAACTCCCAAGGCCTCACCCCACTCCTGGCCAAGAACGGGGAAACACTCATCAAGGACACCGAGGCTGTCAGGGCCCGATGGAAGGAGCACTTCGAAGATCTCCTCAATCGAGACTCTGCCTTTGATTCGAGTATTCTCCATTCCATCCTGCAGCATGCGACCCGCCACCAACTCAGTGAAACGCCAACGTTGCACGAGGTAGGCAAAGCCATAAAACAGCTTAAGAATAACAAGGTTACGGGTGCGGATGGAACCCCTGCTGAGGCGCTAAAATATGGCGGAGAAGCGCTGTTGGCGCAGATACATGACCTCATCGCACTCATCTGGAGAGAGGAAAGCATGCCGGGGGATCTCAGAGATGCAGTGATTATGACCATTTTTAAAAAGGGGGACAAGTCTGACTGCGGCAACTATAGGGAAATCTCCCTGCTTTCAGCCACTGGGAAAGCTGTCGCTCGAGTTCTCCTCAATCGTCTTCTCCCTGTGGCCGAGGAGCTCCTCCTGGAATCACAATGCGGATTTCGTCCCCTAAGGAGCACAACAGACGTGATCTTTGCAGCGCGCCAGTTGCAGGAAAAATGCAGGGAGCAGCGCTAGCCCTTATTATACATGGCCTTTTTCGATCATACAAAGGCCTTTGACACTGTCAACTGTGAGGGTCTATGGAGCGTCGTCTTACGTTTCGGATGCCCCCAAAAGTTTGCCAACATCCTTCGCCTGCTTCACGATGACATGCAGGCCGTGATCCTTACCAACGGATCCATTACAGACCCAATCCACGTCTAGCCTGGGGTTAAACAGGACTGCGTTATCGCTCCAACCCTTTTCTCAATCTTCCTCGCCGCCATGCTCCACCTCACAATCAACAAGCTCCCCGCTGGAGTGGAACTAAACTACAGATCCAGTGGGAAGCTGTTTAACCTACGCCACCCCAACCTCTGTCGTTGAGCTGCAATATGCGGACGACGCCTGTGCACATTCAGAGGCTGAACTCCAGGATATAGTCATTGTATTCACTGAGGCATATGAAAGCATGGGTCTTACGCTTAACATCTGTAACCTCCAGTCATCAAGATCCACGGCGCGGCCCTGGACAACGTGGACAATTTCCCATATCTCGGGAGCCTTTTCTCGATAAAGGCAGACATTGGTGCGGAGATTCAGCACAGTCTCCAGTGCGCCAGCGCAGCCTTCGGCCGCCTGAGGAAAAGAGTGTTTGAAGACCAGGCCCTCAAATCGACCACCAAACTCATGGTCTACAGGGCTGTAGTAATACCTGTCCTCCTGTATGGATCTGAGACATGGACAATGTATAGAAGGCACCTCAATCGCTGGAGATATATCACCAACGATGTCTCCGCAAGGTCCTGCAAATCCTCTGGGAGAACATGCGCACCAACATCAGTGTCCTCGACCAGGCTAACATCCCCAGTATTGAAGTACTGACCACACTCGATCAGCTTCGCTGGGCAGGCCACATAGTACGCATGCCAGATACGAGACTCCCTAAGCAAATGCTTTATGCCGAGCTCCTTCATGGTAAACGAGCCAAAGGAGGACAGCGGAAACGTTATAAGGGCACCCTCAAAGCCTTCCTGGTAAAGTGCGACATCACCACTGACACCTGGGAGACCCTGGCCCTAGACCGCCCAAGGTGGAGAAAGTCCATCCAGGAGGGCGTTGAGTTCTTCGAGTCTTGACGCAAAGAGCATGAAGAGGCCAAGCGCAGGCAGCGGAAGGGAGCGCGCGGCAAACCAGCCCGACCGACCCCCTCTCCCGACGAATGTCTGTTCTACCTGCAACGGGGTCTGTGGCTCTCGTATCGGACTGTTCAGCCATCAAGGAACTCACTTTGGGAGTGGAAGCAATTCCGAGGGACTGCCTATGATGATGAATATATTCCGGTTGAATTTGACTGCATATGAGGTACGATTTCAACTAAGTAATATTAATTCGCACCATTTTTGATGATGGCATGTTGATGTTTTAAACACTTGATTTAGAAAATGAATTTACTATTTTGAGCAGATGACCCTCTTTTTTTAGTTGTCTGTTCATTCATCTTCCACCTCCTCCCTCCGCAGATTTTTGTCTCGAATCTTGCATGCAGCCATTACAATAGTACAGCACAGAAGGAGGCCATTCAGCCCATCGAGTCTGAGCTGGCTCTTTCGAAGAGCAATCCAGTCAGTCCCGCTCTTTCTCCAAAAAGGTCCACCAACTTTTAAATTTTAAAATTCTCATCCTGGTGTTCAAATCTTTCCATGGCTCCCCCGCTCCATTTCTCTAACCTCCAACAGCCCTACAAGATCTTAGGAAGATGACAAACTTTGGCCAAAGAGGTAGATTTTAAGGAGCGTCTTTAAAGGAGGAGACACGGAGAGGTTTAAGGAGGGAATTCCAGAGCTCAAAATTCTAGAGCTTAAAATTCCAGCCCAGGCAGCTGAAGGCATGGCCGCCAATGGTGGAACAGTTAAAATCGGGGATCCGGAACTGGAACATGTCATTCCTGGGGAGACCTCCTCCAGCCCATCTCTCACACTCAAGACAGAATACAATAGAAAGCTCACTTACAGATGATATGTGTCTCACCGCTAGCCTTCAACCCTCTAGTCTATCACCATGCCTCTCAACTTTCCTCCTCCTGTTCCAAATTCCTGGTTTCCAAATTCTCATCCTTGTTTACAAATGCCTCCATGGCCTCGCCCCTCCTATCAGCCCCAAGCAGGAACATCATGGTTGATGGGCGCCTTATGTCATGGAATGGGAACCCATCAGTGAGACATTAAGTGGCCGGGGTTTCAGGCCATCGAAAATAAAGGAAAGCTGACTCATCAGAGCCACACATCGAGGGACAGCCAGATGACAAAGGAACAAGCCACATACTTGAGGAAAGGAGCATTTTTGCAAGTATGAGAGGGACAGTTTTGGCTGCCATCACTGTCTCTCTCCCCCCTCTTCTACGCCTGCTTGCAACGCACAAGGACTGAGCACTCCATCTGGGACGGAGAGAGAAAACACCAGAGAGCCTTGCTATTTCGACTGAGAAGCTGACCTTGAGACTGGACTTGAAGACCCAGAAGATACGCCTCATCGGGAGAAGCAGCGAGTAAGCCAGAGGGGTAATTGGTGCGTATTTATCCCGGCCCATGCATCTCTAAGACCACCGCATAGTGTGAAAGGGTGTCGTGTCCCATCCAAGTCTTGGGGGTTTTAGTGGGGAGATTTTTGCAAGGATCATAAGCATATGCACATTCTGTTGCACAGATCCAGTGATGCAATTTTGAATCTGAGCAGGGGTGTTTTAGACATGGATACTTCCCATTAGGGGCCTGTTTAGACAGGCCAGTTTGTCTGTTGTACTGTGGTTGTTTGTATTACACTACTCGGGTGTGTTTTTACTGGGTGCAGGTGTGTTTTAACTTGAATAAAAGCATTGTGACGGTGGAGACCGAAAAGATCTGTCTATGACTGTATATTAGTGTTCACGACTATAATTCCAGTGTCTAGAACTATTGTAAGAGGGGTGATTTGAAACCACCAGGGGCAAAACTACTTACAACAGCAAGGAGGAAGAGTGAGAAAGAGCAGTTAATTTGGGGGATGTGAATTTCAAAATTGCAGATAAAATTGTTAAAATCTTAAAATGTCATGAAATTATACGGTAAAAAGATCGCCCTCCAGCCATAAGCGAGTCGGAAGGCACATGTTACATAGCAAACAGTATGTCCCTCTCTTTTGCGAAAAATAGATTGCCACTCATTGATTTCACTCTCATTGAGTTCATATGCTTTTTTGATTTCATAATTGAACCCAAAGTTTTCTGATTTTCTATTTTTTCATTTTTGACTCACTTGCAGCTGACATCATTTTTTTTTGAAAAGCTAAGATCCAAAAATCAAAAGATCTAACTATATAGCATAAGAAATCAAATGGTACCTGGTGTGTTTTGGATTTTTGCATTTTAAATGAGATTATCCAGATACATTGGTTACAAATATGAACTCCCCTTCTTTCTCCACTCCCACATTCTTTGCAAGAAGATGCAGCTCTTGCAATGCTGACATTTTACACTATTTGCTTAGCAATTGACGTATCTTCGAAACATGCTCAAATACGGCCTTTTACTCCAGTTCTAAGATCGTCACATATTAATGTCTGGAATTGTCTCACACTATTACTCATTCTCAGTCTGTATTCGTACATAATGACTTTTGCATAAAATTTTAATTACTGAGAGACTTTGGCGTGGTGCAATAGACTTGCATTGATTAACTGAATATAATCAATTTTTTTTTTTAATTGACAAAATTTAGTCAAGTAATCATCCTGATATCCAGCCAACAATAATGGGCATTTGTACAGTACTGGAGATGTACATGATAAAGTTATTCAGATATGCAAAAAACTGCTCAAAGAAATGCTGATGTTTTACACTATTTGGTCAGCAATTGATGTATTGACTGAAAAAAGAAATAGAATGAGTAAGAGCTACAGCTCATTTTGTGTGATGACGACACAGTCTGCAGGATGCTGACAGCACATTTAATTACAATGTGGTACTATTTATGATTGATTAATGTATGCAAATATTCATTTAATTATTTTCTGTAACTGCTGGACTATTCACCAAGGAAAAAATGAGTTGGTTAACACAGCCATGATGTGCAGTGTGCTGGACATGAAAAAGGTGGACAGCTGTAAGATTTTCTGATAGCTAAGATGTCAGTGAATCAGAAAATGTCTTTCAGTCTGACATCTATGCCATGCTGTACAAGTATCTTGGCTGGTGTCATGAGCTCCAGCCACAACTGAATTCGGGTACTTGCTGTTGAAGTTCCAAGGTTAGCTCCAGGATAGAAAAGAGGCATATTAACAACTTGAATTTATATAGTGCTTTCGACGTAGCAGAATGTTAACTGGTGAGGGGAGGACCCAAAGTGCAATATGGAATGAGTTGGGAAAGTTAACCTATTATTATAAGGAGATACCGATGTAGCAAGGGTTTAGGGCGAGAATTCCAGATATATCCGCCGCTGATAGGGAGTAGGGAAGGGGACATGTACAGTAGACCATAGTCAGAAAAGCACAATTGTATGCAGGGAACCTAGGGCTGAAGGAGGTTGCTGAGGTAGGGTGTCGCAGGAGCACCATTTAAAACATAGAAAGCTCCCGGTTGGAGTACCTGCCACATGAGTCCACAATGTCACTTGTCTTCTGCCTGGGAGATTTGAAATGAAAGATTCCTTGTCAGTTACTCAACAACTTTATTTTTTCAAGGAAACAGAGGCAATAATTGCTTTAGATTCAAAGTACATCCCTGTAGTCACCAAAGATGGTTTAAAAAAAATCAAAAATAATTATTGCTAACATATTTACATACTTGTAGAGCTGTATTTTTTAAATACAAGTAGTGCTTTCAGCAAAATTTTCAGTTGAGCATTGTTTTGTGAAAATGTGAAGATGCACACAATGGGCCCAAGTTTCGGCCTCAGTGCTCCTGATTTTTTGGAGCAACTGGTGTATAACGGAGTATCTTAGAAATTCAAATTCTCGGCATTTAGTTTGCTCCAGTTCTAGTCAGTTAGAACAGTTTCACTTTGGAACAGAATTTTCTTTTCAAAAGGGGGCGTGTCCGGCCACTTACGCCTGTTTTCAAAGTTTCGGCAGTGAAAACTTACTCCAAACTAACTTAGAATGGAGTAAGTGAAGATTTTTGTTCGCTCGAAAAAACCTTGTCGACACGTTAGAAAATCAGGCGTAGGTTACAAATCAGGCGTAGGTTACAAATCAGGTGTAGGGAACGGGAGGGGGGGCGGGGGGTTTAAAGGGAAGCTTACAAACATTAAACACTTCAGTTTTACAAATAAAGAGCCATCATCAATAATAAATGATAAAAACATCAATAAATCAACCAATAAATCAATCAAGAAAAATTAATAAGAAATAATTTTTTTAAATCAATAAATAAAACATTTTCTACTTACCGACTGCAGCACCGGGAGCCCTCCAACAGCGTGCTGGGATGCCCCCCCCCCCTCCCCCCCAGCAGTGTGTCTCTGTCAGTGTCTCTATCTCTCTGTCTGTCTGTCTGTGTGTGTCTCTCACTCTCTGTCTGTCTGTTTCTGACAGGGAGGGGGAGGAGGGGGGGGCAGGGGGAAGGGGGGAGAAGGAGAAGGGGGAAGGGGGAAAGGAGAAGGAGGGGGGTGAGGAGGAGAAGGGGGGGGAAAAGGAGAAGGCGCGGGGGGGTGGGGGGCAGAAAGGAGAAGGGGGTGGGAGGCTGAACGGGCCGGGCCCAAGACTTCAGGTAGGTGGCGTTGGGTCGGGTCGGGGGGAGCGCGGGTCGAGTCGGGGGGGTGGTGGGAGGGAGGTCAGTTCGGTTCGGGTCAGAGGGAGGGAGGAAGGGAGAGGGAGGTCAAGTAGGGTGGGGGGGGGGCGGAGGAGAGCGCGGGTCGGGCGCGGGAGTAGAGTCGGGTCGGGAGGAAGCAGGAGCTGGGCGTGGGAGGCAGCCTTATTCACGCAGCCCCAGGGAGGCCATTCGGCCAGGGCTAGGGGCTGCGTGCTTCGGGCCGCGCTGAGCTGCAAACGACCTGCAGGGAGCCGGCGAATCTAAGTTTTTTTTTAGGCGCACTTTGTAGCGCGAAAAACGGGCGTCCAGGTCGGGGCTGCGCCGTTCTAGGCGCGGCCCGAAACTTGGGCCCAATGGACCCAAGTTTCCCCAGGAGTTGCTCCTTTATTTTTTGGAGCAACTTGATTTTTCGGGACTATCATTTTAGTTGCAATTCTGGCCATTTAATTTGCGCCAGTGTAAGTAAGTGAGTTAGTTAGATTTTTTTTTTCCGTTCAGCTTTTTTTTCAAAAGGGGGTGATCCCAGCCACTTACCCCGTTTTATACATTTGGCCAGCAAATAGTTGCTCCAAACTAACTTAGGCCAGCGTATGTTGCCACTTCTGTCCACACAGAAAAACCTTACAAACTACATTTAAAGCACCACCAAGCACCAAACAAAGCACAAAAAGTAATAAGCAAATTAATTAACAAATAAAATTGATGGAACCCTGCCCCTGTAGCAGCAAGACCAAAGTAATAAGCAATCAATCAATAACAAATTTAAAAAATAGAAGTCCTGCCTCCGGGAACGCAGCGGGCTGCCGATGAGTGAGCCCATTCGGCCAGGGCTAGGGACAGCGTGCTTCGGGCCCCTCCCACACAGCCTGCAGCGTGTACTCACAGATTCGGCCTGCCAGGAGCTACCGCACATGCGCGCAGACTCTAGCGCGCATGTGCAGAGGTCCCGGCACTGTTTCCAGCACCGGGACCTGGCTCCGCCCCCAATCCATTGGGCCACGCTGCGTCACGACCGAAGAGAGGCTGGGGAGCGGCCAGAATACCAACGTCTTTCTTCGGCTCACCTTGGAGGCGGACAAAAACAGTGCACCTCGGATGAGGGCACCAGAAAAACAGGTTAGGGAAACTCTAGCCCAATAAGTTCAATTACTGTCAAAATGAGTCAGGGTATGAATTTTTAAAAATTAAACATTATTAGCATTTTGTGTTTGAACACAATACCTTGTGGAATAAACAGGAACAATGTACAGCTGGCAAAGTAAATGTTGCAACTACTGCTTTAAAATTAACATTGTCTAATCAAAAGATTTTTGTTGTTTTGATTAATCAGCCCCGAAACTATAAGAGTGTAATTCACTAAGACCCCCACAGTATTGCATTTCGACCATAGATGCTTTTGGGCTTTTACTACTAATTAGTTTTTTGAATACGGGGCATTGCAAGGATGTGGGTTTGTGCCAAAATCGATGAACTATCTAAATCAGATCAGATTTAATTTTAATGAATTTCTTCGTAACATTGGAAGAATATTCCCATATTTTACAATTCATTTTCAAATGTCGAATTGCTGAGTAAACTTTTGTGATGTACCAATGTGTTCACCTCCCACAACAATAAAACATGCATTTTCAATTAGGTACTTTAAATGTCTGTTAGAGCAGGAGCGAGCATTTCCTGCATGCATTTTTCATTACAGAAATGTTGATTAAGTATTTATTTTATGTTGCCTCATGAGCTTTTCCTCCTTGCCAATTCTGGAGAAGGAAGATAGACATATTTTTACACAGGAAAGTCTTGTAAATAAAGCAAAAAGAAAGGAGGGGTGGGGGAGAAAGCCTTCGAAGAGCCTCTGCAACTTGCACTCCTGACTCACTGTCTGTCTCTTTCTAGTGGTGAAGGTACCTCAGAAGACACTGTTGATGGATGCTCTGAAAGAGGAATCGGAGATTGTTTATGATTTCTGTATGTGTAACCCACCATTCTTTGCAAATCAATTGGAAGCCAAGGTAAATCCTCCATAAATCGCGAACATAAAATATGTTCTTAATGTGCATTGTCTCTTTTCTTCCTCTTTTACATTCAATATTCCACACTATAGAGACTATACAACATCCCCACTGAATGTTTATTGACTCCCCCCCCCCCCCCCCCCACCAACCCATGATCGAACAATTGCCATGATCTTTTATAAACGTTGTTCAGATATTCTGTTGTCACCCACCTCAAGCAAATCATTCTCCAGTCTTGTACATGAGCCTCTTGCATTCATTCAGTTGTTTCCTGCTTGATAAGTTAATTGACCATCAGCCTTTTTTAAATCTTACACCACTTAGTGCCCAGCTTAGCTGAGAGCTGACTAACAGCCACATTCCCTTTTTTTAAAAAAAATGCATGTCCCGAGCCTGAATAAACAGCAGCCCTTGGTTGCATCTGTGAACATATCTTAGACTGGACTGATTTGAGGAGGGTAGTCTAGCTGCTGCAGGACGAAGTATAGGGTTAATGGGGTAGTGGGAAGAGCTTTGGATAGTGATTAAGTAGGGGTAAATGGCAGCCAAGTTACAAAACTTGTCTTAAATATGGTTAATGGGTAACTTAATCCATGCTAGTTTTACACAGCTTCTTGGTATGTTATCATCATCATCATCATAGGCAGTCCCTCAGAATCGAGGAAGACTTGCTTCCACTCCTGAAGTGAGTTCTTTGGTGGCCGAACAGTCCAATACGAGAGCCACAGACTCGGTCACAGGTGGGACAGATAGTCGTTGAGGGAAGGGGTGGGTGGGACTGGTAAATCGCACGCTCTTTCCGCTGCCTGCGCTTGATTTCTGCATGCACTCGGTGTTGAGACTCGAGGTGCTCAGCGCCCTCTCGGATGCTCTTTCTCCACTTGGGGCGGTCTTGGGCCAGGGACTCCCAGGTGTAAGTGGGGATGTTGCCCTTTATCGGGGAGGCTTTGAGGTGTCCTTGTCGCGTTTCTGCTAACCACCTTTGGTTCGTTTGCCGTGAAGGAGTTCCGAGTAGAGCATTTGCTTTGGGAGTCTCGTGTCTGGCATGCGGACTATGTGGCCTGCTCAGCGGAGCTGATCGAGTGTGGTCAGTGCTTCAATGTTGGGGATGTTAGCCTGAATGAGGATGCTGACGTCGGTGCGCCTGTCCTCCCATGGGATTTGTCGGATCTTGCAGAGACCTTGTTGGTGATATTTCTCCAGCAACTTGAGGTGTCTGCTGTACATGGTCCTTGTCCCTGATCCATACAGGAGGGCAGGTATTACTACGGCCTTGTAGACCATGAGCTTGGTGGCAGTTTTGACGACCTGGTCTTCAAACACTCTTTTCCTTAGGTGGCTGAAGGCTGCACTGGCGCACTGGAGGCGGTTTTGGATCTCGTCGTCGATACCTGTTCTTGTTGATAGGAGGCTCCCGAGATTTGAGAAGTGGTCCACGTTGTCCAGGGCCGCGCCGTGGCTCTTGATGACTGGGGCGCAGTGCTGTGCGGTGAGGACAGGCTGGTGGAGGACCTTTGTCTTACGGATGTTTAGTGTAAGGTGCATGCTTTCATACGCCTCAGTAAATACGTCGACTGTGTCCTGGAGTTCAGCCTCTATGTATGTGCGCAGACGCAGGCGGCGTCCGTGTACTGCAGCTTGACGACAGAGGTTGGGGTGGTCTTGGATCTGGCCTGGAGATAGCGCAGGTTGAACAGGTTGCCACTGGTTCTATAGTTTAGTTCCACTCCAGCAGGGAGCTTGTTGACTGTGAGGTGGAGCATGGCGGCAAGAAAGATTGAGAAGAGGGTTGGGGCTATCAGGCTGAGGAGTAGTTCATCTGCTTGTCTACCTGCCTTTTTGTTTGCTTGGGGAATGGTCAATAAGGGGAAATCCTAATGAGGGGAAAGTGAGTAAAGAAACATGCACATGTTCGTTGATAAAATTGATGCGTGTGTTTATATTAGAGCTGTATAAAAGACCAAAGAAATGCGTATAGAGAATATTCGTACAACATTCTTCCAGAATCATTATGTGAAAAAGTAGTGAGAGGAAGTGCAAATTCGAAAAGATAAAAGGGGCACTGGAACTGAAGAAAAATAATAAATGAAAATTTTCCAGCAATATTCATGAGAAAGGATAAGACTTGCTATTCAATTTTGCTAGTATCCTAATATCTGAGATGATTTTGAAGTCTGTCTGGCAAATGTATTTGATATGTTAAAGAGACTTGAGACTAACAAATCCCAACATCAACTGGCATATATACCCTAGAATTGTGAAAGAGATTAAGGAATAAGTTTGTGGAGCACTGCATAACCATGAAGAAATCACTGAGCACTGCAAACAAGTTAAACATATTGGCTGGGAGCTTCCTCGGAACTATTCACTGTTAAGAAAGCTATTCCTTGTCAATATTGGAAAGGCTTTGAGGGGGTCAGAAGGTTAGCCACTCATTGAAAAATACCCACCTTCTGCCCTGCTTTCGTAGCCATGGTGCTGATATGGCTGGTCTAGCATCTGGTCAGTAGTGAACTTCAGAATGTTAATGGTGGGGTACCTGACACTGGTGTGCTTTTGAAGGTCCTGGGGAAATTGTCTAGTTCAAGATGGTCATTACTTGGCACTTATATGGTGTCGGCTCAAATCTGGATGTTATCCAGGTACTGTTGTAGGCTGGCATAAGTTGATTTATTATCGGAAATGTGAATGGAGCGTGGAATTGTCATCTAACAGCCCCATTTCTGACCTTTTGATGGAGGGAAGTTCTTATGCTAGGGCCGAGGAGGCTTCCCTGAGGATCTCTTGCACTTAATTCCTGAGGTGGTGATGGCCAGCCTCCAACACCACAAGCCTCTTCCTTTGCACCGGGTATGATTCCAGCCATTAGAGGGTTTTCCTTTTTACTTCACTTTTGCTAGGGATCCTTGGTACCTTACTCAGTCAAATGCTTGATATCAAGGGCAGCTACTCTTGCCTCTCCTCCAGCATTCACTTCTTGCATCATGTCTGGATTAGGGCTGTGATGTCTGAAGCTGAATGGTTCTGGTGGAACCAAACTGAGAATCTGAGTAAGTTATTAGTGAGTAAATATTGCTTGATGGCCCTTCTGTCACTTTACTGATGATTGAGAGGCTGTTGGGTAATTGACCGTGTTAGAGTTACCCTGTTTTTTTGGATAGAGGACATAACTGAAGAATCTTCTACATTGTTAGGTAGATGGCAGTGTCATAACTGTACTGGAACAGCTTGGTTAGAGGAGCAACTAGCTCTGGCGCGTAGATATTCAGCACAACTCCCGAGATGTTGCCAGGGCCCACTGCCTTCGCTATGACCCAAGCAGTGATCCACTTCTTAATGTCATGAGGAGTGAACTGAATTGCCCAGACACTGGTATCTGTGATGGTCAGAACTTTGAGAGGAGGTTGAGTAGGACCATCCACTTAGTACTTTTGGCTGCAGACATTTGAAAACATTTCAGCCTTGTCTCTTGCACTCAATGTGCTGGGCTCCACTATCATTGAGGATGGGGATATTCCTGGAGCCTTCTCTTCTTCCTGTGAGTTGCATGGTTGTCCACACCATTCTCAACTGTATGTGGTATGGCTGCAGTGCTGCACTCTGATTCATTGGTTGCGGGATTGCTTAGCCTATACATATACACGGAATAAATTAGCCTGAAGATAATAAATACTTGGCATCATTTATGTGCGTATTGGTGTCATGACATCAATACTCCACGTATGCCCACTGACCAAAATTTTAAAGCCAGACGCATACACTTTTGCTTTACTGCCAGTTCACGGGTGACTTAACATTTTGATGTCCCCAACAAAATGTGCCGCAGAATGGTTACTAGCCCACTGCTATTAAGTTGTGTGTGATTTGCCTTGATTTGGTCATCAGCTGCAGGAGATTTACACTATGGGAGCCATCAGCTGAAGAGCAAAATCAAAGTGCCTTTAGAGTACTAGAAGGATGAGCTTCAATGGACCAAATAATATTTTCTCATTGTTGATTTTTCATGCTATTTGCTCAAATGCCCATTGTGTGTAAGATGATAATTAAGAGGTTACATTATCAAATTAATTTTCAACTCTAGCTGATGGTGATATAAAGCAAGAGGAAATTGAGTGTCATCTGAAGCAAACCTTCGACTGTATTTTGATTCTAATTGGAGTTTTTATTAACAGGGCGAAAACTCCAGGAATGCGAGTCGTCCACCTCCCAGTTCTGTAAACACTGGTGGAATTACTGAAATCATGGCTGAGGGTGGAGAGTTGGAATTTGTAAAAAGAATCATCCACGATAGTCTTCAGCTCAAAAAGAGACTGAGGTAAGCGATGTGGGAAAGTCATTTTTTCAGTTACCATTTTGTTGTGGAATGCAGACCCTGGGACATGACACATGAGCCCAAATATTGTAAGTTTTAAGCTGTTAGAACTTTGAGTAAATGCAAATTCTTCACTGCAACATCCATAACATCAGAATTTATGTCTTTGGTCCTATTGGACCTGAGTTTTGCTGACAATATAACTCCAGTTATGTGCATGAGAGTAATTTGATTGACTTGACCGAGGCATTGATGGTTTCTGTGAGTCACAACATCGCAGGACGTCGCAGCAAGAACTCCCATTCTACCTTGACACTGGCATTTCTGTGGGCTCAAAACAATGGATAGTCATCTCACCAGAATGTTGGTGGACTGCTGCACATAACAGCAGACCAAACACACATGTAACATGGAAATCTTTTAAAATATCCTTTGTAAAAAAAGAAATAAACAATTGATAGAGAACCGATCTATGGCCTCAATTTTCCCCAATCAAAAATGATGGCGCCACTTACCTGTATGCACGTTTCTTTCAACACTGTCAGCGCCGGGAAAAAAACACGATAGTTTCCGGTAAACGAAACTTGAATGTAGTGCCGGTGGTACCCAAGTCCACCGGCGGGGGTGGGGGGCGCGGCGGAGCTAACCGTGTGCGCCTAAAATGCACTGCACATGCGCTTAAAAAAAACCCACTCAGTGCGCATTACACATGCGCAGGAAGAAAAACTGCCGCCATTCAGCCTGGGATAGCAGCGGGTCGCGTGCGTGGAGGACCATCGGCCTGGGATAGTAGCGGACTGCGTGCTTGGAGGACCATCGGCCTGGGATAGTAGCGGACTGCGTGCTTGGAGGACCATCGGCCTGGGATAGTAGCGGACCGCGTGCGTGGAGGACCATCGGCCAGGTCGGCTGCATAGAAGACTTGGAAATGGCTGCCCTAGGTGCTTGCTGTGCTGGAGGATGCCTCATCTTGCTGTGGTTATTTTGCCTGCCGTTTTTTTTAGAAGGTGGTTACTCTTCATTCCTTGGAGTTTATTTTGCAATTATTATCCAGTTGGAGCTTCGATGGAAAAGGCGAGTGGGGAAGATTTGTGTCTGTTTTTATTTTGCTGGCAGTTTTCGACACCAAGGAGGAGCCTTAAAAGTAAGTTTTATTTGTTATATTAATTTTAAACTGCAGTTATTTGATTGAAAATGGCAGGGTGGCCCCTCGGCCAGGGATTGGGGCAGGCCAGCGCTGATTTCTTTAAGTGATAGGTATGGTTTTTTTAAAATGGTATTCAATGTGTCTGTGCCCGGTTTTAAAATAAAACGTTGGGGAAAGTGGCCTTAATGGCCAGAAACGGCACATAACCAGCTTTTTACAGTACACCAGTGCCAGAATTTATGATGCCATAAATTCAACCGCTTTTGGTGGGCGCCAGCGTCCAAACATGGGGTAAACTTTAAAAAGTCCTTCCACGCCAGAAAAATCGCTGGACGCCACAAAATCAGTGCCCAATCCCGGGGAAAATAGGGGCCTATGTCACTTCTTGCATGATGCTCCTGGCCTTTGCTCAGCACCTTTCCCTAAATGGCCTGACTGTGATTGCAAATCAGTGCCGTCCATTTTAAGAATTGTCTAACCAGGAGCATAATAAAACAATAATTCATGGCATTTTTTAGCACATACAATCTGAATAACCTTCACGTTGCAAAATTAGTGTTGCATTGTGCACTTCACCTCCGCTTTAGACATAATTTGCCCGTGGTTACTTCCATAACCTTTGCACCAACAATAACAAAACAACAACTTGCATTTATATAACACTGTTAACTTTGAGAAACATAGGGCCCAAGTTTCCACATGATTTGCGCCTGATTTTTAGGAGCAACTGGTGGAGAATGGACTATCTTAGAAATCGCAATTCTCCACATTTTTTTTTCTGCAGTTCTAGTCAGGTAGAACAGTTCTACTTTGGAACAGAGTTTTTTCTTCAAAAGGGGGCGTGTCCGGCCACTGACGCCTGATTTGAAAGTTTCCACAGTGAAAACGTACTCCAAACTAAAGTAGAATGGAGCATGTGAAGATTTTTGTAGAACTGAAAAAACCTGTTCTACACATTAAAAAATCAGGCGCAGGTTACAAATTAGGCGTCCAGAACGAGGTGGGGGGGGGCAAGGGAAGTCATTAAATTCTATAATAAATCCTTATTTATACATACAAATATTATACAAATAAATCCAACCTGAATAAACATTTATAAGCAAAGAAAAGATTAAATAAACCATCTTCCTACCTGTGTGAAAGTGCTTCAGGCAGGCCTTTCGGGACCGAAGGCTGCCGGCCCGTCCCCAGCACCAGATTTACAGGTAGGTGGCGTTGGGTCGAGAGAGAGAGAGAGAGAGAGAGAGGTCAGGTTGGATCCAGCCCGGGAGCGGGAGTCGGGTCGGGCCCAGTGGGGGGGGGGTCAGGGCGGGAGGTCGGGTCGGGTGGGGGGGGGGCGGGCGCGGGTGTCGGGTCTGGTCCGGGGGCGGGGAGCGGGTGTCGGGTCTGGTCCGGAGGCGGGGAGGACGGGGAGCGGGTGTCGGGTCTGGTCTGGAGGCAGGGCGGGGGCGGGGAGCGAGTGTCGGGTCTGGTCGGGGGGGGGCGGGGGGGAAGCAGGAGCTGGCCGTGAGAGGAGCCTTATTCACGCAGCCCCACTGAGGCCATTCAGCCAGGGCTAGGGGCTGCGTGCTTCGGGCCCCTCCCACACAGTTCGGCGCCTGGAGCTACTGCACTTGCGTGCCCACTGTAGCGCACATGTGCAGAGGTCCCGGCACTGTTTTCAGCGCAGGGACCTGGCTCCGCCCCCCCACAGCTCGTGCTGGCTGCGCCGAGAGCCAGAGGACCTGCAAGTAGGTGGAGAATACCGAGGATTTTTTTAGGCGCACTTTGTGGCGCGAAAAACGGGCGTCCAGGTCGGGACTGCGCCGTTCTAGGCGTGTGTGGAAACTTGGGCCCAATGAAACATAGAAAATAGGTGCAGGAGCAGGCCATTCGGGCCTGCACCGCCATTCAATGAGTTCATGGCTGAACATGCAACTTCAGTACCCCATCCCTGCTTTCTCGCCATACTCCTTGATTCCCCCTAGTAGTAAGGACTACATCTAACTCCTTTTTGATTATATTTAGTGAATTGGCCTCAAGAACTTTCTGTGGGAGAGATTTCCACAGGTTCACCACTCTCTGGGTGAAGAAGTTTCTCCTCATCTCGGTCCTAAATGGCTTACCCCTTATCCTTAGACTGTGACCCCTGGTTCTGATTTCCCCAACATTGGGAACATTCTTCCTGCATCTAACCTGTCTAAACCCGTCAGAATTTTAAACGTTTCTATGAGATCCCCTCTCATTCTTCTGAACTCCAGTGAATACAAGTCCAGTTGATCCAGTCTTTCTTGATATGTCAGTCCCGCCATCCCGGGAATCAATCTGGTGAACTTTTGCTGCACTCCCTCAATAGCAAGAATGTTCTTCCTCAAGTTAGGAGAACAAAACTGTACACAATACTCCAGGTGTGGCCTCATCAAGGCCCTGTACAACTGTTGTAACACCTCCCTGCCCCTGTACTCAAATCCCCTCACTATGAAGGCCAACATGTCATTTGCTTTCTTAACCGCCTGCTGTACTTGCATGCCAGCCTTCAATGACTGATGTACCATGACACCCAGGTCTTTGTTGCACCTCCCCTTTTCCTAATCTGTCACCATTCAGATAATAGTCTGTCTCTCTTTTTACTACCAAAGTGGATAACCTCACATTTATCCACATTATACATCATCTGCCATGCATTTGCCCACTCACCTAACCTATCCAAGTCACGCTGCAGCCTCATAGCATCCTCCTCGCAGCTCACATAAGAACATAAGAATTAGGAACAGGAGTAGGCCATCTAGTCCCTCAAGCCTGCTCCGCCATTAAAATAGATCATGGCTGATCTGGCCGTGGACTCAGCTTCACTTAACCGCCCGCTCCCCATAACCCTTAATTCCCTTATTAGTTAAAAATCTATCTATCTGTGATTTGAATACATTCAATGAGCTAGCCTCAACTGCTTCCTTGGGCAGAGAATTCCACAGATTCACAACCCTCTGGGAGAAGAAATTCCTTCTCAACTCGGTTTTAAATTGGCTCCCCCGTATTTTGAGGCTGTGCCCCCTAGTTCTAGTCTCCCCGACCAGTGGAAACGGCCTCTCTGCCTCTATCTTGTCTATCCCTTTCATTATTTTAAATGTTTCTATAAGATCATCCCTCATCCTTCTGAACTCCAACGAGTAAAGACCCAGTCTACTCAATCTATCATCATAAGGTAGCCCCCTCATCTCCGGAATCAGCCGAGTGAATCGTCTCTGTACCCCCTACAAAGCTAGTATATCCTTCCTTAAGTAAGGTGACCAAAACTGCATGCAGTACTCCAGGTGCGGCCTCACCAATACCCTGCTTTTGTACTCCATCCCTCTCGCAATGAAGGCTAACATTCCATTCGCTTTCCTGGTTACCTGCTGCACCTGCAAACTAACTTTTTGGGATTCATGCACAAGGACCCCCAGGTCCCTTTGTACCGCAGCTTGTTGTAATTTCTCCCCATTCAAATAATATTCCCTTTTACTGTTTTTTTTTTCCCAAGGTGGATGACCTCACATTTTCCGACATTGTATTCCATCTGCCAAACCTTAGCCCATTCGCTTAACCTATCTAAATCTCTTTGCAGCCTCTCTGTGTCTTCTACACAACCCGCTTTCCCACTAACTAATCTTTGTGTCATCTGCAAATTTTGTTACACTACACTCTTTCCTCTCTTCCAGGTCATCTATGTATATTGTAAACAGTTGTGGTCCCAGCACCGATCCCTGTGGCACACCACTAACCACCGATTTCC
This sequence comes from Pristiophorus japonicus, assembly GCF_044704955.1. NCBI lineage: Eukaryota > Metazoa > Chordata > Chondrichthyes > Pristiophoridae > Pristiophorus > Pristiophorus japonicus. The sequence goes on along the minus strand of NC_091992.1, from coordinate 14,859,407 downwards.
AACCCGAAAAGGACTGCCACCCATCTTAGTGTCATCTGCAAATTTGGAGATGTTACATTTAATCCCCTCGTCTAAATCATTAATGTACAGTGTAAACAGCTGGGGCTCCAGCACAGAACCTTGCGGTACCCCACTAGTCACCGCCTGCCATTCTGAAAAGTACCCATTTACTCCTACTCTTTGCTTCCTGTCTGACAACCAGTTTTCAATCCATGTCAGCACATTACCCCCAATCCCATGTGCTTTAACTTTGCACATTAATCTCTTGTGTGGGACCTTGTCGAAAGCCTTCCTAAAGTCCAAATATACCACATCAACTGGTTCTCCCTTGACCACTCTACTGGAAACATCCTCAAAAAATTCTAGATTTGTCAAGCATGATTTCCCTTTCACAAATCCATGCTGACTTGGACCTATCATGTCACCTCTTTCCAAATGCGCTGCTATGACATCCTTAATAATTGATTCCATCATCTTACCCACTACCGATGTCAGGCTGACCGGTCTATAATTCCCTGTTTTCTCTCCCTCCTTTTTTAAAAAGTGGGGTTACATTGGCTACCCTCCACTCCATAGGAACTGATCCAGAGTCAATGGAATGTTGGAAAATGACTGTCAATGCATCCGCTATTTCCAAGGCCACCTCCTTAAGTATTCTGGGATGCAGTCCATCAGGCCCTGGGGATTTATCGGCCTTCAATCCCATTAATTTCCCCAACACAATTTCCCAACTAATAAGGATTTCCCTCAGTTCCTCCTCCTTACGAGACCCTCTGACCCCTCTTATATCCGGAAGGTTGTTAATGTCCTCCTTAGTGAATACCGAACCAAAGTACTTGTTTAATTGGTCCGCCATTTCTTTGTTCCCCATTATGACTTCCCCTGATTCTGACTGCAGGGGACCGACGTTTGTCTTTACTAACCTTTTTCTCTTTACATATCTTGCATCCCCAAGCACTTCATAAAAAGATTTATTGGAGCTTTGACACTACAGTTAAATCATAATTTGTGCAATAATGTAAAATATACACTAAACAAAGTAAATCTAATGAAATCAGATGGAATTGGATCTGAAAACACCGTCCTTAAAGGTTTATAAAAATCAGCCGTTCAGTAATATATCTTAAACTTGTAAATATTGACGTGTAGTTTGTTACAAAAGGTATTAAAGTTTGTGCTCTAGCTGCAGCCGAGTTGACAAAAGCAGAATATTTTCTCATGCAAATAACTGGGCCAGTTAAATGACATGTAATTATCAAATATGACTCTAATCATTAGTTCATAGACCACAGTTCCTGCTACTCTCAGCTGCCTTTGTTTTCAGTGTTTGTTGCGCTGTGAGTAGTGAAATTTTATGAATCATTTTGTGCATCACTGTGAAGTTAACATTATTCGTTATTAAGCAAAAAAACTTGTTCCCTAGTTCAGCAGTTAGCACCTTTTTCTTTTTATCTTGATAAAGGCTAATGAGAAAATTATGATTTGTGAACACATGCTCACTGAAATAAAATATTAAAATGTTACTATATCATGGTACTAATTTCCCTTGATCGCCAGTTTGGGCACTTCTTCAGCCTGGAACTCAATATGAGATATCACTCAGTCTTGTTATTGGGCCATGGCTGTTTACCGTATAAGATTAACAACCACAAAATCCTGCGAATCTCTAATCAATCCCTGGTTTTCAGAAAATAGACAATTCCAACAGAGGCTGTCACCTGAAATGTTAACCTTTTCTATTTTCAAATGCTAATGGACTTGGTGTGTATTTAAAGCATGTTCTAGTTTTATGTCATGCCTATTACCTTTCATATCCAGACATGTTCTACGAGATACAGAATTGAATCAACCATTACAGGAAATTTGAAAACTTGCCTGATTATTACATGGTTTGACTCCAAATTTTAATTGAACTTGGGTCTAATGAACTGCATGTTAAGTGTTCACAAATTCTTTATGCTAATCCATCATATTATAATCTATCTGCTGGCCAATCCATCATATAAAAAGCTGGACTGAGATGACAGCCACAAATTTGATTTAGTTCAAATACAAATGAGATACACAGTGAGTTAATACTTAAAGCACCAGTCACTCCAATTGTGCCTTAATCTTGTTTTGCATATCTGAAAACCCCTCAGATCTAGCTTTGGTTCCTGAATATTTTAGCAACATACTGTAATTGTGTGATTAGAAAAGTGTAATAGGGTACCCGATTCAGCAGTTACATTGTATATCATTACCCATTTAAGTTATTAAATATAGTGTGTGTAAAAATAATTAATGAAACACTCATTAGAAAGCCAAGACATTAAAAGAAAGGAAGACTTGGATTTATTCGGTGCCTTTCACGACCACAGGATGTCTCAAAGCGCTTTACAGCCAATTAAGTACTTTTGGAGTCTAGTCACTGTTGTAATGTAGGAAATGCAGCAGCCAATTTGTGCACAGCAAGCTCCCACCCACAAACAGAAATGTGATAATGACCAGATAATCTTTCTGTTATATTGATTGAGGGATAAATATTGGCCAGGACACCAGGGATAACTCCCCTGCTCTTCTTCAAAATAGTGTCATGGGATCTTTTACGTCCAGTTGAGAGAGCAGACGGGGCCTTGGTTTAACGTCTCATCCGAATGACGTCAATTATTTTCAGCAGCTCCATAGTGTGCTCTAGAGCAGTTTCTGTTTTCTACTGAAGCCTCTTAAGTGGCTGCACTTGAAGGCAAATTTTAATTTTCGAACCAACTTCGCAGATAATGAGAATGTTGCACTGAGTGATGCATAGAGAGTTTTTTTTAAACTTAATTTGTGTAAGGGAAGCTCGAGCCCTTACTCGAGCTTTGAGATGAGCAAGAAAGCATTGTAACTGTGACTAAAATTCACAAAGCAGCACTTGGAACGCAATGAGTTGTGACAGAATTCTCAGCTGTGGGACTCACTCATGCCTACTTTGCCTGCTACTCCAATCAAGGTCAGTGACACAAATCTGTCATGAAGCTATTTACCTGTCTCATTCATTTGTTGCTGAGAAGCTATCTATTCAGGTCATACTACAGCAGCTTGTAGCTTAAAGCTGACAAGCAGAAAGAATTGTATAAATGTCCTCCCTTTTACAGTTTAAAAAAAAACACAGCTCTACAATTCTAAAATGTTTCTTAAAATACTACAGTTATCAGCAAATACATAGCTTTCATGGATTTCTGCTTGAAAGCTGTAAATTCTTGAGTGATTTGATTGTGTCAGCTTTATCCCTCCCATTGAAAGTTTTGACTCCTTACTGCCATACATTTGATTGCCTTCTGGTACCTCATCCAAATGGACATTCTTCTCGTGTAAGGATTGATAGTCAATGTTGGCAGCCATTCAACCCCAGATATATCACAGACAAGCCCAATCCTGCCTTTACCTGTTCCACATAGTGTACATCAAGTAAAGAAGTGCTTGCATTTATGTAGTGCCTTTCACGACCCCCGAACATCCCAAAGCGTTTTACAGCCAACAAAGTACTTTTTGAAGTGTTGTCACTGTTGCATTGTCGGAAATGCGGCAGCCAATTTGCGTACAGCAAGCTTCCACATACAGCAATTTGGTGATGACTAGATGATTTTTTTTGTGAAGTTGATTGAGGGAAAAATATTGGCCAGGACACCGGGCATAACTCCCCTGCTCTTCTTCAAAATAGTGCCATCGGATCTTTTACATCCACCTGAAAGAGCAGATGGGGCCTCGATTTAATGTTTCATCCGAAAGACGGCACTTCCGACAGTGCAGCACTCCCTCAGTACTGCACTGCAGTGTTAGCTTAAATTTTTGTGCTCAAATCTCTGGAGTGGGATTTGAACCCACAACCGTCTGACTCAGTGGTGACAATGCTACTCATTGAGCCACGGTTGTGACCCCAGTGGCTAGAGATTAGGAGTGGGAACTGGCCAGAATTCCACTCCATAACCTAAGGGTTACTAAGGTGCTTCAAGTTCACTTACCATAAGAACAGAAGAACATAAGAAGTAGGAGTAGGTCATACCGCCCCTCGAGCCTGCTCCGTCATTCAATAAGATCATGGCTCATCTAATCATGGACTCAGCTCCACTTCCCTGGCTGCTCCCCATAACCCCTTATCACCTTATCGTTTAAGAAACTGTCTATTTCTGCGTTAAATTTATTTAATGTCCCAGCTTCCACAGCTCTCTGAGGCAGCGAATTCCACAGGTTAACAACCCTCAGAGAAGAAATTTCTCCTCATCTCTGTTTTAAATGGGCGGACCCTTATTCTAAGATCGTGCCCTCTAGTTCTAGTCTCCCCCACCTGTGGAAACATCCTCCCTGCATCCACCTTGTCAAACCCCCTCATAATCTTATACATTTCGATCAGATCACTTTTCATTCTTCTGAATTCCAATGAGTAGAGGCCCAACCTACTCGACCTTTCTGCATAAGTCAACCCCCTCATCCCCGGAATCAACCTAGTGAACCTTCTCTGAACTGCCTCCAAAGCAAGTATGGAAACCAAAACTGCATGCAGCATTCCAGGTGTGGCCTCACCAATACCCTGTCTTGCTGTAGCAAGACTTCCCTGCTTTTATACTCCATCCCCTTTGCAATAAAGGGCAAGATTCCATTGACCTTCCTGATCACTTGCTGTACCTGCATACTATCCTTTTGTGTTTCATGCACAAGTACCCCCAGGTCCCACTGTACTGTAGCACTTTGCAATCTTCCTCCATTTAAATAATAACCTGCTCTGTGATTTTTTTTTCTCCCAAAGTGCATGACCTCACACTTTCCAGCATTCTACTCCATCTGCCAAATTTTTGTCCACTCATTTAGCCTGTCTTTGTTCTTTTGCAGATTTTTTTGTGTCCTCCTCACACATTGCTTTTCCTCCCATCTTTGTATCATCAGCAAACTTGGCTACGTTACACTCAGTCCCTTCTTCCAAGTCATTAATATAGATTGTAAATAGTTGGGGTGCCAGCACTAATCCCTGCGGCACCCCACTAGTTACTGGTTGCCAACCAAAGAATGAACCATTTATTCCGACCCTCTGTTTTCTGTTTGTTAGCCAATCCTCTATCCATGCAAATATATTACCCCCAACCCAGTGAACTTTCATCTTGTGCAGCAACCTTTTATGTGGCACCTTGTCAAATGCCTTCTGGAAGTCCGAATACACCACATCCACTGGTTCCCCTTTATCCACCTTGCTCATTACATCCTCAAAGAATGCCAGCAAATTTGTCAAACATGACTTCCCCTTCATAAATCCATGCTGACTCTGCCTGACCGAATTTTGCTTTTCCAAATGTCCTGCTACTGCTTCTTTAATAATGGATTCCAACATTTTCCCAACCAGAGATGTTAGGCTAACTGGTCTATAGTTTCCTGCTTTTTGTCTGCCTCCTTTTTTAAATAGGGGTGTTACATTTGCAGTTTTCCAGTCTGCTGGGACCTCCCCAGAATCCAGGGAATTTTGATAAATTACAACCAATGCATCCACAATCCCTGCCGCTACTTCTCTTAAGACCCTAGGATGCAAGCCATCAGGTCCAGGGCATTATCTTACTGAGTACCACCTCTTTAGTGACTGTGTTAAGTTCCCCCCCACTATAGCTCCTTGACTATCCACTGTTGGAATATTGTTAGTGTCCTCTACCGTAACTGAGCACACACCAAACAGATGGACGTTCCAGGTCCGCAGGGCTCAGCTACACATTGGATAAACTCAGTAAGCCGTCAACTTTATGCAAAGTGGATAAATATTTGAAGCATAGGAAGATACAGGGCCACAAGGAGAGCGCAGGGCTGTAGGATTCGTTGTGGATTGCTCTAGCAAAGAGCCGGCAAGGACATGATTGGCCAAATGGCCACCTTTTGTGCTGTCAGCTTCTTTAGCTCTCGGTTAAGCATAACTTGTGTAAAATTTAGGATTGATGGAACAATACTGATGAAATGCAAAATTAAAAGAAAAGTAGCTTCGGTATGAATTTAGTTGAAAACAAATACAAGTGAGTTCACTGTTTCACTTGTTCTTACACTCGTGCTCTCGTATGCTTGCTTACTTGTGCTTTCCTTTTATCCTCCATTGCATTCTGCACAAGCTCTCTTCCTTTGATCTCCAGGGTTACCCTCAAGGCTGAGAAATGAACCATAGAGGCAGAATACTCCCAATGCCACAAACTGCATCATTTCCTCATCTATCTTCCAGCTCTGGAGAAGTCTCAGCAGAATATATGGGTGTAGTCCCTGCTGCCTGTCAACTTTAGGTTGAAATGTCAACCACTGCCGTGACTTTTCAGAAAACTTAATAAGTGTTGCCGTCTGATTACATCATCTGTCTGGAAAGCTCACATTTCATGTAAACAGTAAATTAGAAAATGGAACTAATGCCAGTTCCTGGTGATGGTAGTTTGCAGGCACCGTTCTTTGTGTGCACATTTCTCTAAGAAAAACAAATTTTGCTAATTATAAATAAACCCCTTTTTTCTGGCTTTTTAAATCTTTTTCCTTCAATACCTGGCCCCTCTTTCATCTATCTTCCTTTCTATTTTCTTTGTGTCTTGTTTCTTGGACATCAACATTTACCTTGCTTTCATCTTCCCTTTCTCTTTATTACTGTTTATCTGCATCTCTCTTTGTTTCTATGTATCTTCTTCTGTTGTACCGTTCCAGCAAACCCCCAGCTGTGTTTTCTTCCATCTCCACAGTTTAATCATTGGGTTGTTTCACCAACACAGTACATAGTACACTCTGGATGTAAGAATGGCAGATGGGAATATCATCTAAATGGGGAAGTGCTGGGTGTGGGAGTGGCTATGATGAACAAAGGGATTTTGAGTTCTAAGTATACAAGTTATTAAAAGCTAGTTGAGAGATGCAAAAAGCAACCAGAAGGGTTAATGGGATGCTGGGCTTCATCACCAGATGTTTAGAATGGAAAAACAGGAAGTACTACTGCAGTAACAGTGCTGGTCAGACTTTATTGTGTCCGTTTTGGCCACTGCATTTTAGGAATAATATACTGGCCTTGGAGATAGTCCAGAGTTGATTCACAAGGATGACACCTGGGATGAAGAGCCGAGTTGTGATGAGAAATTGTGTAAACTTGGATTATATTCGCTGGAAATTAGGTGTTTAAGGGGTAATCTAATTGAGATATTTAAAAGAATGACGGATAATTAACCTTCTATCGACTATAGGAATCAAGAACTCAGATACATAATACAATTTCATAACAATTTTTTTTAAAGACTTGCATTTATATAGCGCTTTTCATGATCACTCGATGTCCCATAGCACTTTACAGCTGATAAAGTACTTTTTGAAGTGTAGTCACTGTTGCAATGTTGGAAACGTGGCAGCCAATTTGCGCACAGCATCTCCCATGAACAGCAATGTGATAATGACCAGATAATCTGTCATAGCGATGTTGATTGAGGGATAAATATTAACCAGGGCACCGGAGATAATTCCTCTCCTCTTCTTCGAAATAGTGCCATTGGATCTTTTATGTTCACCTGAGAGAGCAGACAGGGCCTCGGTTTAACATCTCATCCTAAAGACGGCACCTCCGACAGTTCAGAACTCCCTCAGCATTGCACTGGAGTGTCAGCCGAGATTTTTATGCTCCAGTCTCGAATTGGACTTGAACCCAAAACCTTTTGACTCAGAAGTGAGTATGCTACCAACTGAGCCACTGTTTGGAAAGAAAGAACTTGCATTTAAATAGCACCTTTCGCATCCTCAGGACATCCCAGGGAGCCAATAAAGTACCTTTGAAGTGTAGCCACTGTTCTAACGTAGGGACTTTTTAGCTAAAGCAGTTTAAACTGAATGCAGGAAATATTTCCTGCAGAGTTGGAGAATGTGGAACACATTGTCCAAGAATGCCATGAATGTAAAGTCAATTTATGGGAGATAGATCCTTGGGGAATATGGGTATGAAGGGATATGGAGAACAACCAGGGAATTGGAATTAAAAGGATAGCATACCATGACTAACAAAAATGGTGTTGCAAGGTGGAGCTGATCTTCCTGTTTTGGTGCACAATAGCTCCTGTAGTATATCAGACAGATTTTCAGATTTATGTTTAATTTTAATTATGTCATAAAAGACAGAACTTCAGTCTACTCTTAATTCAAAGTCTGGTCATTCAAATTATCTGATCATTCACATTTTTAACACTAAAATATCTCTTTGCTGTATTATTTACATTGCTTAACTCAAGTTACTGGATAATTAAAATTTTAGTGCAAAATACAATTTTTGAATTAGCAGCAGCAGACGATACTAAAAGAAGTTAATCACCTACACTGAGGAAAGCTTTCAGAGCATGTTGTTAGCATGACCTGGTGATGGACAAATGTGTCGAGAAATCAACTGTTTTCATGGCTCACTGGAAGATGATAAATTATTTCTAATGACCCTCCCGTAGAGGAACATCTTAAAACAGGAGGAAACGTTAAACCGAGGCCCTATCTGCTTTCTGAGGTGGACGTAAAAGATCCTATGGCATCTGAAAGACGGTACCTCTGACAGCACAGCACGATCTCAGCACTGCACTGGAACTGTGTTCAAGTTCCTACAGTGGGACTTGTACCCACAACCTTCTGACTCAGAGGTGAATGTGCTACTCACTGAGCCACAGCTGACACTGTGCAAGGATGGAGGAGGTTACAGATGTTGGGTGGCGCAAGGCCATGGGAGAATTTGTAGACACAAATTTTAACGCCCATTATATGAATACCATAGATAGTTGCTTTAATGCATCTTTTAGCTACAGAACAATACAACCGTATCCAACAAAAATATTTAGTTTACACCCAATGGAACCTCACTTATGCATGTTCTTCGTTACCTTTGAGAATTTGTGTCGGGGTTGGAGTTTTGGGTTGGAGACCAGAGGAGCTGCTAAAATTGTCCAGTCTTGAATGAGATGCGCAATAAAGGCTCGAGATGTTCACCTGAAATTGTTTGGGATGTGCATGGCACAAAAACATATGCTGACAGAGCAGACAGTGATTTGAATCTTTGAACTGTTGAGTGGCAATTGTTAACTGAAGTACAGATTTGCTGTGGAGTCACGGTCCCATACTTTCTTTCCTCACTTCTCCTGCATTCCCCTTTAGAACATAAGAAATAGGGACAGGAGCAGGCCCCTTGAGCCTGCTCCACCATTCAATAAGATCATGGCTGATCTGATCATGGACTCAGCTCCACTTCCCCGCCCGCTCCCCATAACCCCTTATCCCCTTATCGTTTAAGAAACTTTATATTTCTGTCTTAAATTTATTCAATGTCCCAGCTTCCACAGCTCTCTGAGGCAGCGAATTCCACAGATTTACAACCCTCTGAGAGAAGAAATTTCTCCTCATCTCTGTTTTAAATGGGCGGCCCCTTATTCTAAGATTGTGCCCTCTAGTTCTAGTCTCCCCCATCAGTGGAAACATCCTCACTGCATCCACCTTGTCAAGCCCCCTCATAATCTTATACGTTTTGATAAGATCACCCCTCATTCTTCTGAATTCCAATGAGTAGATGCCCAACCTACTCAACCTTTCCTCATAAGTCAACCCACAAATCCCTGGAATCAACCTAGTGAACCTTCTCTGAACTGCCTCCAAAGCAAGTACAGTATATCCTTTCGTAAATATGGAAATGCAAACTGCACGCAGTATTCCAGGTGTGGCCTCACCAATACCCCATATAGCTGCAGCAAGACTTCCCTGCTTTTATATTCCATCCTCTTTGCAATAAAGGGCAAGATACCATTGGCCTTCCTGATCACTTGCTGTACCTGCATACTATCCTTTTGTGTTTCAATGCACAAGCACCCCCAGGTCCTGCTGTATTGCGGCACTTTGCAATCTTTCTCCATTTAAATAATAACTTGCTCTTTGATTTTTTTTTTCTGCCAAAGTGCATGACCTCACACTTTCCAATATTATACTTCATCTGCCAAATTTTTGCCCACTCACTTAGCCTGTTTATGACCTTTTGCAGATTTTTTGTGTCCTCCTCACATTGCTTTTCCTCCCATCTTTGTATCGTCAGCGAACTTGGCTACGTTACACTCAGTTCCTTCTTCCAAGTCGCTAATATAGATTGTAAATAGTTGGGGAGCCAGCACTGATCCCTGCGGCACCCCACTAGTTACTGGTTGCCAACCAAAGAATGAACCATTTATTCTGACTCTCTGTTTTCTGTTAGTTAGCCAATTCTTTATCCATGCAAATATATTACCCCAACCCCGTGAACATTTATCTTGCGCAGTAACCTTTTATGTGGCACCTTGTCAAATGCCTTCTGGAAGTCCGAATACACCACATCCACTGGTTCCTCTTTATCCACCCTGTTCATTACATCCTCAAAGAACTCCAGCAAATTTGTCACAGATGACTTCTCCTTCATAAATCCATGCTGACTCTGCCTGACCGAATTTTGCTTTTCCAAATGTCCTGCTACTGCTTCTTTAATAATGGACACCAACATTTTCCCAATCACAGATGTTATAACTGGTCTATAGTTTCCTGATTTTTGTCTGCCTCCTTTTTTAAATAGGGGCGTTACATTTGCAGTTTTCCAATCTGCTAGGACCCCCCAGAATCGAGGGAATTTTGGTAAATTACAAGCAATGCATCCACAATCCCTGCCGCTACTTCTCTTAAGACCCTAGAATGCAAGCCATCAGGTCCAAGGGATTTATCTGCCTTTAGTCCCATTATCTTGCTGAGTACCACCTCCTTAGTGATTGTGATTGTGTTAAGTTCCTCCCCCCCCCCCTCCAATCCCATAGCCCCTAGACTATCCACTGTTGGGATATTGTTCGTGTCCTCTACCGTAAAGACTGATGCAAAATATTTGTTCAGAGTTTCTGCCATCTCCATGTTCCCCATTACTAATTCCCCGGTCTCGTCCATTAAGGGACCAACATTTACTTTAGCCACCCTTTTCCTTTTTATATACCTATAGAAACTCTTGCTATCTGTTTTTATATTTTGCCAGGATTCACTTGAGACTTCTTTGCACATGTAAGATTATAAGAAAGAGGAGCAAGAGTAGGCCATTTGGCCCTTCAAGCCTTCTCCGCCCTTCAACAAGATCATGACTGATCATCAACCTCAACTTCATCTTCCCGCACTATTCCCATATCCCTTAATTCCCTTCGTTCCCCAAAAAATGATTGACCTCTGTCTTGAATATACACAATGACTGAGCATCCACAGCTCTCTGGGATCGAGAATTCCAAAGATTCGCAACCCTTTGAGTGAAGAATCTTCTCATCTCAGTCCTAAATGGCTGAGTCCTTATTCTGAGACTGACCCCGTGTTTAGATTCTCCAGCCAGTGAAATATTTTCTCAGCATATTAACCTTGTCAAGCCCCTTAAGAATGTTTTATGTTTCAATTAGGTCATCTCTCATTCTTCTAAACTCGAGGGAATATAGGCCTAGTCTACTCAATCTCTCCTCATAGGGCAATCCCAGGAACCAGTCTCGTGAATCTTCGTTGCACTCCCTCTAACGCAAGTATGTCCTTCCTTGGGTAAGGAGACCAGAACCGGACACAGTATTCCAGGGGTGGCCTCACCAATGGCCTGTATAGTTGTAGTAAGACGACTTTACTTTTGTACTCTAATCCCTTTGTAACAAATGCTAACATACCATTTGCTATCCGAATAGCTTGCTGTACCTGCATGTTAACATTCTATGATTCATGTACAATGATATCCAGGTCCCTCTGAATGCAAACATTTCCCAGTCTCTCGTCATTCAAAAAAATACTCTGCTTTTTTGTTTTTTCTACCAAAGTGGATAAGTTCACACTTCCCCACATTATATTCCATTTGCCACGTTCTTGCCCACTCAGTCAATCTGTCTAGATCTTTCTGCAGCCTCTTTGTGTCCTCCTTACACCTTTTTCCCCCCGAACTTTGTATCACTCAGTCTCTTCATCTCTGTCATTAATATAGGTTGTAAATAGCTGAGGCCCGAGCACTGATCCTTGCAGTACCCCGCTAGTTACAGCCTGCCAACCCGAAAAAGTCATGTTTATTCCTACTCTCTGTTTTTTGTCCATTAACCAATTCTCAATCCATGCCAATATATTACCCCCAATCCCATGAGTCCTAATTCTGTGTAATAATCTCTTGTGTGGCACCTTATCGAATGCTTTTTGAAAATCCAAATAGAATGCATCCACTGATTCCCCCTTATCCATCCTACTAGTTACATCTTCAAAAAATTCAACAGATTTGTCAAACACAATTTTCCTTTATAGTTATGGTGCTTTAGTGGTGGTGAAATTTTTGAGAATATTTGTGTGTACAAGTATTGACTCTTTCAAAAAAATAAATGGGTTAGCAACAGTCCAACACCTCTCATCTGGATGTATTTTAAATAAAGTTTCCGGTTTGGAGTACTGTATTTAGTGCTGCTGTATTGCGAGAACAAAATCAGAGGTGTAAAATGAAATTGTTTCTTTTAATTTCTAATGTTCATGCATCAGGCAGCTTTATACAAGAGTGTAAAAAGTCAGAAACAGCACTATTATGTAACTGCATTTTTGAAATGTTTGTATGTTCCGACAGAGAGAGCGAGAGTTACAGCATGTGGGCATCCTCTGATCCTAATTGTAATGGGGTATAGGAGTTGGTGGAGGGAAGGATGAGTTGTATATAGAATGGTTTATTAAGAAATCTAGGAATATATGGAGAGCAACTTCTGTGCTCTGATTCTATAACTCCCACAACAACACAAAATACAATTGGCCATTATTCTAATTGGTTCAATGATAAGTTCAGGGATGGGATTACGACTGGTTCTGAGATCTAATTGGTCGAAGCGACTCTACAACACTACAGCACGATCTTTTTTTTTAAAAGTTTAAAATTTGTCTGTGAGCACTTTCTATCAACTTTTTCAATCATAAATTCCTATTTCCACATTGAAAATGGTATGTAAACTTGTCACACTGTAATTGCACCCTCCAGCAAGTGGTGATGCTCTATCGCCTCCACTAAGAAAGGTGTAATTACAGCATGACAAGTTTACATGGGTAGTTTCTATTATAAATATGAATATAGAATTTGATAAAGGAAAAAGTGCATTCAGACCTAATATTTCAATGGATTGCAGATATATAAATAGCCAAAACACCATGTTGTCAACATATATATTTATATATATAATAAATTTTGTTCAGCCATGTTGACTTGATTCTCTTTTAATCCCTATTCACGGGGGTGGGGGGGAAGAAGGTGGGAATCATTCAGAAACATGGCCAGATTATGCATATATGGTATAAAAGAACTCTAATAAATTGCTAGATCTTGATCAGCATGTATATTGCTCTTTTCTGCATAGCTTAATATCTCAGTTCGACAAGCAGCCAGTACTTTGGATGGTATTTACTTGCTAAGATGATTTTTCTATTTCTAGATGGTACAGCTGCATGTTGGGAAAGAAATGCAGCTTGACTCCATTGAAAGAAGAACTTCGACAACAAGGGGTAAGAATTGAGATTTGAATGGGGAAGGGAAGGAAGACAGGCTGGGCTATACTTCCAAAGAGAATTCTACCTGCTATTCTGCCGAACAATTGAAATTATGTGTCATTGGAGAATTTGGCAGACTTGGAATGCAAATTGTAACATTAAGATGAATTGAGCATCTTAACCATTTTGTTGGCTTGTCATTAATGGTTTATCTTGTAGTTGTGAGTTCCTATAACAATTTGCTTAAGTTGACAGTGTCACATGGCTATGTTGTATTTATGAGCAAAATGGAGTGTACCATTCTCTGGTCGTGTCCATTGAGATCTGTTTAATAGAACACTGATTAGTGTTTAAGATTTCCTCACATGGTGAACTCCACATCTCTGTTGGGCCATCAGAAGGAAGCACAGAGCGAAAGCAAGCCATTTTCCAAATAGAAAGGCATTTGGCACCACTTTAGTGTGCCTGCTGTCAGATAATGGCAGAGGCCGGGGTATAGGTCACCTACCTGACTTTTCGATTGGATTAGTGTTTGACATAGGATAATTCCATTTTTAAAAAGGGAGAAATTTAAAAATTTGAGTGACTTCTGTGGTTTTAGAGGATGTGCATCATTTATGAGCTATTCTGCAGAACAGATGTAAACAACAAATATCTATCCCAGGATTTAATTGTGAATAATTTAAATTGAAGGCATACTGTCTCCTTTGGGTGATCAGCTCCTTTATACACATGTCAACTTTTTTTTTAACTAAATGTTGGTTATCTTGTGCTAAATAGTGCTTCCCTTGAATATAGTTTGCATTGTTTCACTGAATCTGCTATTGATTGACGTGACTAAAATTGGCAGCTCCAGGCTAAATGCATCAGTTAATGTGCAATCAGTCAAGCTTTTGTTTTTGTGTCTAAGCACCTGCTGTATGTCATCCAGGTCCCTAAAGTCACCCATACTGAATTCTGTCAAGGACGAACCATGAGGTGGGCTCTGGCATGGAGTTTTTATGACGATGTAATTATGCCTGTAAGTATTGCATTCAATGAGACATAATCAATCCTCTATTCCAATTTAAAATACAATGGAAGATTACAGCCAGGGTAAAATATTTCCATGATCATACCTCATTTATTATGTGGAGTTTGAATGTGTACTGTGCAGAATAGAACACACCATGCTCTTGCAAACCCCAGCTTTACCAAGGATGCTGCCTTGTAAAATTAATATAAATATATTTAAACATTAAAAAGTTAATGCCATATAATAGAATTTTGTTGCCACTGAATTTTGGGTCTACCAAATAGGTCCTGGTCTAGTTTTGGATCGAGGCTATCTGTTCTGGTCTACCGAATCCGTCCCAGTTTAGTTGTAGTTGGAGACTGATTAAAGTGACATTAAATCTCTGTAGACTGTAAAATGTAGATACTAATGGCACATGATGTATTGAGCATCAAGTTATATTTATTAAGGATTGCAAAAATTTTTTGTAAAATGTTGAATATATAATTTCTCGTGAACATTTTAATTTAATCCCATGGGGAATTTTGTTTTCATATTTTTAATAAAATCGAATCCTACATTTTAACATTTTAGGAGGCCAGCAAATGGGCTGTGCAGAGCTTTCTATGTACAACGATTACTGGCATTTATATAGTGCCTGTAATATAGAAAAATGATCCACTGCGCCTCACAGAACCGTATGGAACAAGCATTTATTTGCTGCCTGGAGGGGGAAGGAAACAGATTTGAATTCCAGCCTCTTCTGACACACTTAGCCAAATATCTAGAGTAACAATGGCTTGATAATGTTGTCACCTTTTCAAACCCAGTAAAGTTGAGCTGCTGGGTCAGATTCGCAGTTGTACCTATACTAGTGCACCACCTACCAACAAGTACAATGTTGTCAATATCCACAGAAGCCGCTCACTGTGTCCAACCTTCCCACTTGAGTTCATAGCAAGCCTGATCCGCAATTTGGCTTGGAGATGCAATAAAACAATTTTCTTTTTTTCAAAAGAGAAGAGAGTGCAGAAGAAATTCACTAAGATGATCACAGTGATGAGGCACCATTTTACACATTGATTCGTTTGGCCCTAATACATATCTCCCAGCATTTCTGTTTGGTGCATTTAGCCCCTCGAGATCTAAACCTAACTTAATAGCATTTCAATATAGTTCATACCAAGATCCTTCTGTGCAAAATAATCAAAAAGTCAAAACCTGACCAGTGGTATAAAAATTTGAGCGGTTTTGATCAGGTAAATTTGGAAAAACTGTTTTCATTGGTCAGCGAATTGGTACCTGGATATCATAAATGTGAGGTCATTGCCGAAAAACAAAAGGAGAGATTAGGAAGAAAAAATTTACACAGCGGTTGTTTGAACCTGGAAAGCTCTGTCAGAAACACTGGTGGAAGAATACTCCATAGCAGCTTTCAAAAGGGAATTGGATAAATATTTGACAACAAATTAAAAAGGGTATGAGGAAAGGGCAGGGAAATTGGACTCAGTGGGAAAGCTCTTTCAGATAGATGTCCCAGATGGAAAGAACCAAATGTTCACCTTCCATGCTGTAAAGTTCTATCATTTCATCTTTGTGAGATTGCAGAGTTCAAATCGGGGCTTTATTTCCTTGCATCTCATTTTTTGATATGTTAGCCCCTCCTTAAACCGCAATGGTTGCTGTAACATACACATTCTAATAAAGAAAACATTTGAATGTACTTTATATTGCAGACCACTTGTAATATAAAACTTACTTGAATTTTTAAACCGTATCAAGGGACATTAGTGTTCCCCCTAAGGTGCGCGGTCGCACATCAATCGGTAGGTTCCACACAGGCCGCTCACCAGCTGCTGCCGCCGGAAAAGATACCGCACGTGTGCAGCCGCGCAACAAATTTTAAGGGACTGAGCACCAAAACAAAATTAGTGGGGAACATTGGGGGCACAGTCATGGAGGTGGCACTGTTCGTGTTGGAAAGCAATCACTAATTCAGAGTGATCATTGTTTATGACTGAGCACACGTCTGCAGTGATCATTATTATTTGTTTCCTGTAATTTGGATATATGGGTTGCTACATGGTCCAGTACAATACTTGTTTAATAATTACAGAGTATTGTGGTGGTATGTTTCTGAAATTTGCCACGAGCTACCTCTCCCTGTTGTATTTCCTTTTCTCTTGCCCTCCCAGCTGTTAAAATGGAGGGGGACATTTAACCGGAAATAACTCCTCCGGTGCATTCCCAATTCAACAAACTGTTTTCTCCAAAGACCAATTAATAACTTTGATGTTTCATTTTTGTGCACGTTTAATTTTAAAAACAAAGGGTGACCACACTTTAATGTAAGAAATGATTAAAGGTGCCTTGGGCTGAGCTTATCATTTTTTGAAAGCTTCCATCTCTCTGTGTCCAATCAATCACATAACTTCATTATCCTCCGTGAGATTCCTCAGGCTATTGGGAAGAGACAAATAGGGATGTTAATAAAGCACTAAAGATTTTTTAATTAGCCTAGGAATATATAAGAATCACTTGACATTTTGTTTCTTCTTTCAGTTCATAATATTAACTGAATGGCTTGATCAAAATCACCCTCGTTTGTAAACTTACTGAAGACTAACAGTGCAAAATAGGATATTTGTAAGCGTCACATAGATAGCCTTGATCTCAAAAGACTTTAGTGAAAAGAGTGGTTGTTCTAGTTTTGTAAGAGTTTTAAAGATTGGTTCATTATCACGTAACCTAGAAAATGAATTTCTTGTTTAAAAGAGAAAATATCACATGCAGATCCCATCACTGTTGCCATGACACCTGGCATCTATCTCAGGAAGGAATTCAGCATTCTAAATAGCTGTCATTGTTTACAGTAACCTTTAGTTTTGATGGTGTTTCATGTTTCTTTTTAATAAACATTTTTACAATTTTTAATAGATGGGGAGAAGCAAGTCTTTACTTATTGTCGTGTGGTATAAAATGTGAGAGAACTGATTGATGTGTTGTCTCCTGACTAACTTATTTGTCATGATAACAGCCATAAATAGACATCCTCCAAATTAGAAGAATACTTGTAATATTGTGATGTACATTATTATTTTTTTAATTTCCCTTTTCACTTTTCTGCTCTTCCCTCCTGAAAGCACGAAACGCAAAACTATGGTATGGTTCCACAGGTCATGTTTGCCCTCCAGTTAGCTGCCCAAGTGCCCATTGCTACTGTGCAATCCTAGGCGATGAGTGTCAGAAGGCCATTCTCCTATGTTAGACGGGATAGGAACATCACAACCATGTCCAATTCTGTCCATACAAGCACACTTTGCAATAGGGGTCATTGGATACCCTTGTCTGGGGATGCTGACGCTATTTATGACTGTCCCTATGACACCTCGGCTTCGATCGGCTATCACAAGGCAGATTGAGGTTTGAACCTTGGACCTTTCTGGTCTGTATGTACAGTATAATTTCGCAACTGAGCCATGGAGTGAAGTTGTCAATTAAATTTTATTATTCTATGTTAATCCCCCTCCCCCCACGCACAAACGCAAACACAAAACCTGCCTACAAACAGCACTTTGATCTTCTTTCAAACCTGGCAGCTACAAAGCAGAAGTGATGCCATACAAATTTCCAACCACAAATCTACCCATTTCACTGTGAAGTGATGAACAATTTCAGAGACATTTGCTGACAATAGGTTTGTTTTATATTACTGAAGAAATAGAACAATAATTTTTTGGTTTATCGAAGGACAGTTATAGTTTTGATTTTTATAGTGCACTCTATGGATGTAGGATAATGGGAAGTGGTGTTGGATTTCACAAACATTTTTGTCATTGCGCTATTTTTCTTCCTCGATTATGCTGGAATATTAAGGTTCACACCAGTATTTGTGCTGCTTGGCAAGTACTGTTTTTCAGCAGCCTTCCTCAGTTACAGAGAGAAGTCTCCTGGGGTACTGCTGCCTGTTACTGTGTTCCCCTTGGGCACAGTGTGGGATTCCCAGGCTTGTTAGTGTTTGTGTTGCACAGTCTGGAGCAGCAGAGGCACACCAGCTGATACACATTAGCAGCTTTGCAAATTAATGAGGTTTTCTTTTGGTACTCTTTTTCCACTTCTTTATATTTAAAGGTAAAGATTATGTATGTTTGTCATTGCTAAGACCTTGTCACCATAGATCCTCTTTTAATAAGGTAGTTTGGACATGTAATGTTTGGAAATTAGGGACTCCACCTGCTGTCTGGGGACATAAGTCCTTGTTAGTTTGGGCCCTGATTGATATCTAAGCATGACACCAGGTTTAAAGTGAATTAGGTGGTTGCTAAAATGACCTTGACATAGCAACATCTACCAGTCATGCCGATAGAAAAAAACCTCGGCTGCAACAACTTATTTTTCTTGGATCAGGACAGGAGATGTTTAGCTTTTTTTTAAGCAGTATATTAAAGAACAATTGACCAAACCCTAAATGGGTCAAGTGGTTCTGAAGGTCGTTGATATTTTGATTCTTGGAGCAAGCATTTAGCAGAATGTAAGTGAGAGAGAGAGAAAGAGCAATACTAATGATTTCCCAATATGATCATGAGCACCCAGTGAGTTTGCTCTCAAAATAAGACTGAAAAATGAGATAATTGTTGATTTAATTAAAAAACGAATTAGAAAAAATGCTTTGAGTATTTAACTTATTTAAAATGAGTGTAGCAGCTGTTCCATTCACTGGACATCGAGTATTGAGCACAATTACATTTTTGTCTTTAATAAACACATCAAAACAGCGAAGAAGCTGACATTTGTCAGTCTGGGTAGCAGCATGTTGTCAATAATGCATTCCCTAGCCTTCCATTAGATGCACTTAACCTGCTACCAGAGTGCTGGTGCTTTCTGATTCGCAGTAACCCAGCAACAGTTCCATGCAGTGTAGCAGTTGATGTGCACAGCGATTAGTAATCTTCTCAAGGGGATTTTTTTTTCTCTTTGACACACTCACCTCCAGAATCAGGATAGGCTGCCAAAAAAAAGGAAAGAAAAGGAGCAAGTTGAGCATAAAAATTGGCCTAGTTTTCCTCCCCTTCATGTGGCCAGTCGATGAATTTTCCTGACAATTTTTATCTTTCAACAGAGTCTAAAAACAAAAGAAGATACATTAGTAATGAAGGGACAGCAGCAGCTTGGCAGTAGATTCCTTTTTTGTTTTGGAAAAACTCTGTTTTTCCTCCCCGGTCTGCCTGGGCCTTACACCAACTGCAGGCAAACAATCTTCACTCAAACCACCAGCAAGGCTTCAGGCCAAACATTTGACTGCTCAGGTTAACGTTAAAGAAAGACGCTATTCGAAGATGCGCAGGGAGTTCTCTGTGTCCTGGCCAGCATTCTTGCGTGAACTAAAACTACCCAAAACATCCTCCAATTAGCCAGTCAATCATCTCGGTGCTGTTTGAGAGTCATTGCAGGTACAGAATGGCGCACTCGTTTTTCTATGTAATAGTCCTTATAATCCAAAAGTAATTAATTGTGTGGAAAAAAAATTAGTTCAGTGAAGCACTTTGCAATATTTTGACAATGTGATAAGGTGCTATATATATGCAAATATCCTTTTTCATTTTCTTTGGGAATATTTGAGAATAACTGAAGAATAAGACTCCCTTGGATTTTTTTTTTAAGAAGCACCTGGCCTGCACTTGGCACCTTCCAACAGCAACGCGGCCAAAATCAAGATCTCGGTGGCATGGAGAACTTGTGCCCTATAATTGCATGCCACTCACCATTTTCATCACCATATGTTAAGGATCATATTTTTCTTAAACAATTGATTATATAATATAAATTGCAGCATAGAATGAGGCTAATCTTCCATCATACCACTACTGATGCTACCTTTTCAACTGGAGCTACCTATTCATAGAATCATACAGTCCAGTAGGAGGCCGTTCAGCCCATCGTGCCCATGCCGGCTCTTTGAAAGAGCTGTTCAATTAGTCCCACTCCCATTCTCTTTCCCTATTGCCCTGCAATGTGAAAATATTCAACTGGAGGAGGGCTAATTTCAGTGAATTGAAAAGGGAACTGGATTGGAATTGAAGATTGGCAAGTAAAACAGTAAATGAGCAATGGGAGGCCTTCAAACAAGAGATAGTTTGGGTACAGACTAAAGACATTCCCATGAGGAGGAAAGGAAGGGCATCCAAAGCTAGAGCTCCCTGGATGACGAAAGATATAGAACATAAGAAATAGGAGCAGGAGTAGTCCATTTGGCCCCTCGAACCTGCTCCGCCATTCATGGCTGATCTGATCATGGACTCAGCTCCACTTCCCTGCCTGCTCTCCATCACCCTTTACTCCCTTATCGCTCAAAAATCTGTCCATCTGCGCCTTAAATATATTGAACGACCCAGCATCTACAGCTCTCTGGGGCAGAGAATTCCATAGATTTACAAACCTCTCAGAGAATAAATTTTTCCTCATCTCAGTTTTAAATGGGTGGCCCCTTATTCTAAGACTCTATCCCCTAGTTTTAGTTTCCCCTGAGTGGAAATACTCTCTCTGCATCCACCTTGTCGAGCCCCCTCATTATTTTGTATGTTTTGATAAGATCACCTCTCATTCTTCTGAACTCCAATGTGTATAGGCCCAACCTACTCCACCTATCCTCATAAGTCAACCCCCTCATCTCCGGAATCAACCCAGTGAACCTTCTCTGAACAACCTCCAATGCAAGTATATTCCTTAAATACAGAGACCAAAACTGTACACAGTACTCCAGATGTGGCCTCACCAATACCCTGTACAGTTGTAGCAGGACTTCTCTGCTTTGATACTCTATCCCCCTTGCAATAAAGGCCAACATTCCATTTGCCTTCCTGATTCTTTGCTGTACCTGCATTCTAACTTTGTCTTTCATGCACAAGGACCCCCAGGTCTCTCTGTACTGCAGCACTTTGCAATTTTTCTCCATTTAAATTATAATTGGCTTTTCTATTATTTCTGCCAAAGTGGATAACCTCACATTTTCCCACATTATACTCTATCTGCCAAATTTGTGCCCAATCACTTAGCCTGTCTATATCCCTTTGCAAATTTTTTTGTGTCCTAACAATTTGCTTTCCCACTCATCTTTGTATCATCAGCAACATTACACTCTGTCCCTTGGCTACATTACACTCGGTGGAGTCATTAGTATAGATTGTAACTAGTTGACGGAGCACCGATCCCTGCGGCACCCCACTAATCAATGTTTGCCAACCGGAAAATGACCCATTTATCCCGACTCTCTGTTTTCTGTTAGTTAGCCAATCCTCCATCCATGCTAATATATAACCTCCAACCTCGTGAGCTTTTATCTTATGCAGTAACCTCTTAAGTGGCACCTTCTCGAATGCCTTCTGGAAATCCAAATACACCACATCCACTGGTTCCCCCTTATCCACCCTGTTCATTACATCCTCAAAGAACTCCAGTAAATTTGTCAAACATGATTTCCCTTTCATAAAACCATGCTGACTCTGCTTGATTGAATCTTGCTTTTCCAAATGTCCCTGGGAATCCCTGGCCCAAGACCGCTCAAAGTGGAGGAAGAGCATCAGTGAGGGCGCTGAGCACCTCGAGTCTCGTCGTCGAGAGCATGCAGAAACCAAGCGCAGACAGCGGAAGGAGCATGTGGCAAACCAGTCCCAGCCACCCTTCAACGACTTTCTGTCCCACCTGTGACAGAGACTGTAATTCCCGTATTGTACTCTACAGTCACCTGAGAACTCACTTTTAGAGTGGAAGCAAGTCTTCCTCGATTTCGAGGGACTGCCTATGATGATGAAAGAAAGAAGTCGTAGAAAAATTGGATAGGATAAAAATAGATAAAGTGGAGGTACTTAAAAGGTTGGCAGCACTCAAAGTAGAAAAGTCACCCGGTCCAAATGGGATGCATCCTAGGCTGCTGAGGGAAGTAACGGTGAAAATTGCAGAGGCTCTGGCCACAATCTTCCACTCCTCCTTGGATCAGGGTGTGGTGCCAGAGGAGGATTGCAAATGTTACATCCCTGTTCAAAAAGGGGGAGGAGGTTAAACCTGGCAGTTACAGGTCAATCAGTCTAAAGTATATGTTGGGGAAACTTTGAAACATTAATCCGGGACAAAATTAATTGGCATTTGGAAAATTATAGGTTAATAAATGAAAGCTAGCACGGATTTGAGAAATGCAAATCGCGTTTGACTAACTTGATCGAGTTCTTTGACGAAGTAACATAGGGTAGATGTGGGTAGTGCTGTTTAATGTTGTGCATATCGACTTTCAAAAGACGTTTGATCAAGTACCACATAATAGACTTGTTAGCAAAATTGAAGCCCATGAGGTTAAAGAGGCAGTGGCTGCGTGGATACAAAACTGGCTGAGAGACAGAAAGCAGAGACGGCTAAGAGGGTGAACTGATGGAGCTGTTCAAGATTTTGAAGGGTTATGATCGGCTGTATAGTGATTGTATCTACTGGCAAAATGGTAACAAGAAGGCACCAAATTTAAGATAAGCACAAGAAGAACTAAAGAGTAAGATAGAAATACATTCTTTACACACAGGGTTCTAATGTAGAATTTTCTAACCGCAAGTTGTTGAAGCAGAATCCATAACTTCTTTTAAAAGGGAAATAAACATTTGCTTGACAAAGCGGAATATTAAAGGCTATGGGGATCAAACAGCAGTGTGGGATTAGTTTAGGTGGCTTGTGCGGAGAAAACCATTAACACAGTCTTGATGGGTCAAATGGCCTGTTTCTGTGCTACAATATGCTAGGATTCTGGTGTTGCTCATTGTGCAACACAGTATGTGAATGCTTTGGTTACTTTACACCTACAAGTTGTCACAAGTGGTGCTCCTTCATATCTTGCAAGTCCATAATTTACTGCGTCTTTTATTCTAAAGGTTGTCTGAAGATATTGCTGATTCTGTCACATCTTAAGAATGCATAAAGCAGCAGATGTGATGAATGTTCCCTGGTGTATTGTCATACAACAGGAAGGAGCAGCTATACCAAGGATATTTTTGCTGCTGAGATATTGCATAATTCAAATACATTCAAATGTATTCTGTTACCGGCCCCTCATTGCAATCAACAAACACCCAGTGTAACATGTATTGTTTATACCTTATTCGCTAATGGGGAACCTGTATTTTTGAAAAGGAGACATAGACATATTTATGGCTGCAGTCTGTTTATTCCAATGCTTCTCAAACATTGCCTCATAAGATTGCACTGAAAATAATAACAGGACCTCACTGGTAGAATGCTGGTTTTAATCTCTTCTGTTGCATTTATATTGCATCAGGAAGCAGTTCTGTTCTCTGCTGAGGACGCAGATGCTGAAGAAACCTATTGTGTTCCTAACATAGATGAGGCTGCACACAGGGAGGTTAAAGTAACAGTGACCTCAGTCTTTAATCAGACACTCCAGAGTGAGGAACAGGCCTTAGGGGGCCAGCTTACTTCAGGGGATCAGCTCCCTGGTGGCGGAACATGGGAGTGCATGCTTTACAGATACACAACATCACTCCCCCCCCCCCCCCCCCCCCCAAAGTCAAAGTGAAAACTATTTGCAAGGTGAGGCAGTCGGGAGCCTTTCTTTCCCTGGTGGACTGCCTCGGTACAAATGTCTGTTCTGGTGTGTTGGCTGTGGCCTCGCTGGGCTAGCGTGTTGTTGGCCCTGCAGGGCTGGTAGGTGAGCCTGGGCTGTTGGACGTGATGGGTTTGATTTCCTGGTCCGGCGTGGTGACGTTTATCCTTTGGGTGTGTGTTGTGGGCTCGATAAAGGTGGTGTCTGCTGTGGGTTGTTCAGGGCAGTCTTTGAACCGCAGCCTCGTTTGGTCCAGGTGCTTTCTGCAAATTTGTCCATTGTCTAGTTTGACTACAAACACCTTCTTTAGCTATCACCGTGCCCGCGATCCACTTGGGACCATGTACATAGTTTAGCACATACACAGGGTCATTCAGATCAATTTCCCGTGACACGGTGGCGCGACCATCATTTACATTTTGTTGCTGCCGCCTGCTCTCTACCTGATCATGCAGGTTGGGGTGAACTAGCGAGAGTCTGGTTTTAAGTGTCCTTTTCATGAGTAGCTCAGCTGGGGGCACCCCTGTGAGCGAGTGGGGTCTCGTACGGTAGCTGAGCAGTACTCTGGACAGGTGGGTTTGGAGTCAGCCTTCTGTGACTCGTTTAAGGCTCTGTTTGATGGTTTGTACTGCCCGCTCTGCCTGCCCATTGGAGGCTGATTTAAACGGGGCCGAGGTGACATGTTTGATCCTATTGCGGGTCATGAATTCTTTAAATTCGGCACTGGTGGAACATGGCCCGTTGTCGCTGACCAGTATGTCAAGCAGGCCGTGGGTGGCAAACATGGCCCTCAGGCTTTCAATGATGGCGGTGCTTCCCAACATTATTTCACATTCAATCCTTTTTGGAAAAAGCATCCACCATCACCAGGAACATTTTACCAAGAAACGGGCCCGCATAGTCGACATGGATCCTCGACCATGGTCTGGAGGGTCAGGACCACAAACTTAGTGGTGCCTCTCTGGGCGGTTGCTCAACTGAGCACACACACTGCATTGCCGTACACAGGACTCTAAGTCAGAGTCGCTACCGGGCCACCACACGTGGGATCTGGCTATCGCTTTCATCATTACTATACCCGGGTGTGTGCTGTGGAGATCCGAGATGAACGTCTCCCTGCCCTTGTTTGGTAGCACTATGCGGTTACCCCACAACAGGCAGTCTGCCTGAATGGACAGCTCGTTCTTTCGCCGCTGGAACGGCTTGATTGGCTCTTGCATTTCAACGGGGATGCTGGCCCAGCTCCCATGCAGTACACAGTTTTTTACTCGGGACAGCAGAGGATCTTGGCTGGTCCAAGTCCTAATCTGGCGGACCGTGACAGGTGATTTATAATTTTCAAACGCTTCCATGACCATCAATAAGTCTGAGGGCTGCGCCACCATCAACAAGTTTGCAGGCTGCGCCATTTCCATCTCCGTGGTGGGCAATGGTAGCCGACAGAGCATCCGCACAGTTCTTGTGCCTGGCCTGTGGCAGATGGTCGAGTTATACGCTGATAGTGCGAGTGCCCACCTTTGTATGCGGGCTGAGGCATTAGTATTTATCCCCTTGTTTTCAGCGAACAGGGATATGAAGGGCTTGTGATCGGTTTCCAGCTCAAATTTGAGGCCAAAGAGGTACTGATGCATTTTCTTTACCCTGAACACACACGCTAATGCCTCTTTCTCAATCATGCTGTAGGCCCTTTCGGCCTTAGACAAGCTCTTGGAAGCATAGGCGACAGGTTGCAACTTCCCCGCAACGTTAGCTTGTTGTAATACACACCCGACTCCGTACGACGACACGTCACATGCTAGCACAAGTCTTTTACACAGGTTATACAATACAAGCAGCTTGTTGGAGCATAAAATGTTTCTGGCTTTCTCAAAAGCAATTGCTTGTTTTTTTCCCCATACCCAGTTCTCGCCTTTGCGCAATAACACATGTAGGGGCTCTAAAAAGGTACTTAACCCCAGTAGGAAGTTACCAAAATAGTTGAGGAGTCCCAGGAACGACCGCAGCTCTGTGACGTTCTGTGGCTTGGGCGCGTTCCTGATAGCCTCTGTTTTGGCGTCTGTGGGCCGAATGCCATCCGCCACGATCTTTCTCCCCAAAAACTCCCCTTCTGTTGCCATGAAGACGCATTTCGACCGCTTCAGCCGCAGCCCTACGCGATCCAGTCGCTGGAGGACCTCCTCCAGGTTTTGTCGGTGCTTGGCGGTGTCCCGACCCGTGACCAATATGTTGTCTTGAAAGACCACCGTGTGTGGTACCGACTTGAGTAGGCTCTCCATGTTTCTCTGGAAGATTGCTGCAGCCGACCAAATTCCAAACTGGCATCTGTTGTAGATGAACAGTCCCTTGTGCGTGTTGATGCAGGTGAGGCCCTTTGAAAATGCCTCCAGCTCCTGCGTCATGAAGGCCGAAGTCAGGTCGAGCTTGGTGAACATCCTGTATCCTGCCAGCGTTGCAAATAGGTCGTCTGCCTTAGGTAGTGGGTATTGGTCCTGTAGCGGAAAACAATTAATAGTTACTTTATAATCGCCTCAAATCCTGACCGTGTCATCACTTTTGAGTACTGGAACAATCAGGCTGGCCCACTCGCTGAATTCCACTGAGGAGATGATGCCCTCGCGTTGCAGCCTGTCTAGCTCGATTTCCACTCTTTCCCTCGAGAGGTACCGCTCGCGCCTTGTGGTGAATGGGTCGTGCCTCTGGGACCAAATGGATCCGCACCTTCGCCCCGGAAAAGTTTCCAACTCCTGACTCAAAGGGAAGGAAATTTGTTAAGAACCTGGGTACGTGAGGCCTCATCAACATGTGATAGCGCTCGGATGTCATCCCAGTTCCAACGGATTTTGCCCAGCCAGCTTCTTCCAAACATCACCCGGGACAATCCAGAGTGGCAGTTCATGCACCGTGCCCTCGTCGGTGACATTTACCATAGCGCTGCCCAGGACAGTGATAAGCTTTTTGCTGTACGTTCAGTTTCGTGTGGATGGGGCTCAGGGCTGGTCTGAATGCCTTGTTGCACCACAGTCTCTCAAACATCTTTTCACTCATGATGGATTGGCTCGCGCCAGTGTCCAGTTCCATGGCTACGGGTAAGCCATTCAATTTTATGTTTAGCATTATAGGTGGACATTTCGTCAAATGTGTGCACCCCGTGTACTTCAGCATCTGCCTCCTCTCTCTCAGGCTCGAAATTGCTTTGATCCACCATGGACTGATCTTCCTCTGCCACGTGGTGGCTAGCAGGTTTTGTAGAGCTTGCAGCTCGTTTGAGGTGCCCCATTGTTCCACAGCTGTTGCAAACATACCCTTTGAAGCGACATGAATCGGCTGAATGGAAGCCTCCACAATGCCAACAAAGTGTGACTTGCCTTGCATTCATCCTTTGTTGGGGACTCAGTTATCTGGGTCACCTGAGGCCTGCTGGCAGTTGCAGACTCATGGGTTCTGCCCTGTACATTTCTGCTCGCAAACACAGTTCGTTAATTTATGAACATTGCTAGAACTTGTGTGCTGAGAGATTTGTTTGGTGTTATCATTAGTGGACATAAACGTCTGTGCTATCACAATGGCCTTACTGAGGGTCGATGTCTCTACAGTCAAAAGTTTTCGTAGGATGGTCTCGTGGCCAATACCCAGTACAAAAAAAGTCTCTGAGCATTTGCTCCAGGTAGCCATCAAACTCACATTGTCCTGCAAGTCGCCTTAACTCGGCGACGTAGCTCGCCACTTCCTGACCTTCAGATCGCTGGCACGTGTAGAACCGATACCTCGCCATCAGCACACTATCCCTCGTATTAAGCTGCTCCCGAACCAGTGTACACAGCTCCTCATACGACTTATCTATGGGTTTCACCAGAGCTAGAAGATTCTTCATGAGGCTGTAGGTTGATGCCCCGCAGACAGTGAGAAGGACCGCTCTCCTTTTTGCAGCGCTTCCTTCTCCATCCAGCTCGTTGGCTACAAAGTACTGGTATAGCCGATCGACATGGGCTTCCCAGTCCTCACCCTCCGAGAACTTCTCCAGGATGCTCACAGTTTGCTGCATCTTTGCGTTGGATTCGTATTCTCGTCGCCAGTTATTGTGTTCCTAACACAGATGAGGCTGCACACAGGGAGGTTAAAGTAACAGTGACCTCAGTGTTTAATAAGACACTCCAGAGTGAGGAACAGGCCTCAGGGGCCAGCTCATATACAGTGCTCCCAAGGGATGCTGGGATCCCTTGGGACTTCAGGGGATGCGCTCCCTGGTGGCGGAACATGGGAGTGCATGCTTTACAGATACACAACAAAACCTGCTCTGTTTATATTGAGTAAATTCCATAGCACCTGAACAGCATTGTAAACCATTTTGAGAGGATATGGAATCTATTCAATATGTCCTGAAAATTCAAACATAGACCCTGGCGTGAAGCCAATTGAACAGCAACTGGAATAGAATTGAATCAATAACCAGGGGACATAGATTTGAAGTAATTGGTAGAAGGATTAGAGGGGAGGTGAGGAAAAAACAATTCACCCAGAGGGTGGTGGGGTTCTGGAACTCACTGCCTGAAAGGGTGATAGAGGCAGACGCCCTCATCACATTTTAAAAGTACTTGGATGTACACTTGAAGAGCCATGACCTACAGGGCTACAGACCTAGTGCTGAAAGGTGGGATTAGGCTGGATAGTTCTTTTTCGACTGACATGATCACGATGGGCCGAATGGCCTCTTGTGTCCTAAGTTTCTATGCATCTATGATTGGAGCAAATCCTATCCAATGACAATTTGGAGAAAGACCTAGAGTAAACCATATCTGATGACAATAATGAAGCCCCACCACCCCCCTCCCCCCCACCCCAAAAAGAAAACTTCAGCATGGACAACCTTTGGCTTTCTTCCTACATGCGACCCTTTGGTGTATCTCGCTGAGGTGGCAACGGAAATATTCCTCTCCCCAACCTCCCAGTCAATGGATTGAGGCATTATCGAAGATAGTCTGTCCTCATTCTTGTGATTGGTCAGCATGATGATGACAACCCCAGTAGCTCATGCATCATACATCTGTCATTGCTCACAACCAAAACTAGGCACAGATGCAGTGGGAAGCAAGGCAGTGCACTTGAGCACCACTGTCACTCCCTGGGACCAATTCCCAGAGTCATTTGTAGCCCATGTCAGTCACTACCATAATGTACATATATAATACTATGTACACTGGATATCATGAATGTAATGCATGTCAGTGTGTTCTTACCAAGCAATTGTAATTTTTTATATTAAGCTGAGCTTTGCACTAAGTTCGACACTGGTCTTTCACCTCTGGAACCTGAATTGAAACCGGGTCCTATGTAAATGAGCTTTTGGGACTGTCAATCTATTTCCTTGTGCGCATGAACCCTTAGCAAACAGTACCTACATTGGCAATCACAGAGAAGTTCTAGGTTGTTCTGGGAAATTGTAAAATATTACATTGATGCAATCAAGAATCTCCTTTGAGGCTGTGTCACAGTGTTGGGAAAAGTAGAGCAACTTTACTCTATACAACTGTGTTGTACCTGACCGAGAATTTTTTGAAATGGCAAGTGTTCTGTCCTCTTGCACTAATATCCCTCACCTTGATGAACACAGAATTCATAAAAAGGAAACCAAATATGTTTTTAAATGCAGGCCTTGCACATGCACAATTGTTTTACGTCCTAATTCACAACTGTACCCACTGTACATTCCCCTATAGTTTGGGACGGTCCTAGTGAATGCAAAAATAGCCTAGTGAATACAAAGCACTTTGCCGGCTTGTGCAGGTGAGATGAGCCACTCAGTCCTTCAACTGCCAGAAAATCCTTCTGCATGTGTTTATATTACTCATGGTATGCATAGTCTCTGGAGGTGGCAACACCTCTTTGTTTACTGAGCTTTCCACTGACGTCAACCATTAGCAGTAGCAAAATAAATAAATTATAAAAGCAAACATGGCAAAGACTTCCTGAAATAGGATAGTTAAAGAAATGTATGAAAAACAATCAATCTAATTTAAACCTTAGTGACAACAATATCTGGGCAGCAATATTTTCGTGTGCCTTTCTCCCTCAAGTTAACATGTCACAAACATGTGAGTCTCAGCTTTAAACGTTAATTTTAGTAGAACATTTTATAGAAAAAAAATCCCTGAACTGGATGGTATTAATTCAAATTCATTCTTTTTACTTTCAGTTTAGAAGGAAAAGCTACATTTATTTCTTGTAAATGCTATACTAAGAGTTCACCGATTGCACTGACCAATTTGTACACACAGCTGGGATGTCTTGCAGAAATGGTAGAAGACAGGATTCAGGTTACGTTGTTGAATATCCAACTTTAACGCTGATGTGACTTATCCTTGATGACTTGCTCCTGTTGCTGTATTTCCATTGATTGATCACCGTTAGTGAAGTTAACAGCAATTAATTTTCACAATTAACTTTTTTTAAATGCTGTCTGTAATTTTAATAAAAGGCACTGATTTTGACAGGATAGCTCTTTTGTTTTGTCCTTCTCAAATGTCAAGAATAAAGATGTGAGAATGAGGCCCTCTGGTGGTTAGAGCCTTAACTTAGTGCTTTTTTGTGAAGAAAACAATTATTGGAATTAGTAACATCCTTTTACAGTGAAAAGAAAAATTCAGTCAGGTTGCTGGTAGTTAATTGTCTTGTGGCAATTTTCAGACCATGGAACCTACAGCACTTAAAAGTAATTTTGCTTCTGCGTTGAAAAGCTTCAGAAATCAATAAAACACCCAAATCTGCCAGTCTCAATTACAATCTTTTTTTTCTGATTCTGTGTCATTAGTCTGGTAGCCACTAAAGGAAGAGTCAGTGGGAGCTGGCCCTGGAAGGATTTTAGACAGAGACAATCATATTAAATACTATATCTGGTTAATAATAACCCGAGTACAGATTGCTGAAGAATATAAACTAGTTTCATATGACCTATTAGAAAGACAGGAAACAACCTCGGAGAATCAGTGATGAATGAAACAGAGGGAGATCAACAAGGATGGGGACAGAAAGGAAAGCGATAAAAAGAAAAACAGTAATAAACCAACTAAAGGATTAACAGAAATCAGAAAGGTTACAGAAAGGAGGGCAGAGTTGGGTAAAGTGGACTGGGAAAAGAGATTCAAGGGTAGGACAGTTGATGAACAGTGGTGCACATTTAAGGAGATATTTCACAATTCTCAGGAAAAATATATTCCAGTGAGGAGGAAAGGGTGTAAGAGAAAAGATAGCCACCCGTGGCTAACTAAAGAAATAAAGGACGGTATCCAATTAAAAACAAGGGCATACAAAGTGGCCAAAACTAGTGGGAGGACAGAAGACTGGGAAGCTTTTAAAAGCCAGCAAAGAACGACTGAAAAAAATGATTAAGAAAGGGAAGATAGAGTATGAAAGTAAACTAACGCAAAATATAAAAACAGATAGCAAGAGTTTCTATAGATATATAAAAAGGAAAAGGGTGGCTAAAGTAAATATTGGTCCCTTAGAGGATGAGACCGGGGAATTAGTAATGGGGAACATGGAGATGGCAGAAACTCTGAACAAATATTTTGTATCAGTCTTTACGGTAGAGGACACTAACAATATCCCAACAGTGGATAGTCTAGGGGCTATAGCGGGGGTCGGCAGGGGGGTCGGTGCGGGGAGGAACTTAACACAATCACAATCACTAAGGAGGTAGTACTCAGCAAGATAATGGGACTAAAGGCAGATACATCTTCTGGACCTGATGGCTTGCATCCTAGGGTCTTAAGAGAAGTAGCAGCAGGGATTGTGAATGCATTGGTTGTAATTTACCAAAATTCCCTGGATTCTGGGGAGGTCCCAGCAGATTGGAAAACTGCAAATGTAATGCCCCTATTTAAAAAAGGAGGCAGACAAAAAGCAGGAAACGATAGACCAGTTAGTCTAACATCTGTGGTTGGGAAAATGTTGGAGTCCATTATTAAAGAAGCAGTAGCAGGACATTTGGAAAAGCAAAATTCGGTCAGGCAGAGTCAACATGGATTTATGAAGGAGAAGTCATGTTTGACAAATTTGCTGGAGTTCTTTGAGGATGTAACGAACAGGGTGGATAAAGGGGAACTGGTGGATGTGGTGTATTTGGACTTCCAGAAAGCATTTGACAAGATGCCACATAAAAGGTTACTGCACAAGATAAAAGTTCACAGGTTTGGGGGTAATATATTAGCATTGATAGAGGATTGGCTAACTAACCGAGACAGAGAGACGGAATAAATGGTTCATTCTCTGGTTGGCAACCAGTAACTAGTGGGGTGCCGCAGGGATCAATGCTGGGTCCCCAACTATCTATAATCTATATTAACGACTTGGAAGAAGGGACTGAGTGTAACATAGCCAAGTTTGCTGACGATACAAAGATGGGAGGAAAAGCAATGTGTGAGGAGGACACAAAAAATCTGCAAAAGGACATAGACAGGCTAAATGAGTGGGCAAAAATTTGGCAGATGGAGTATAATGTTGGAAAGTGTGAGGTCATGCACTTTGGCAGAAAAAAAATCAAAGAGCAAGTTATTATTTAAATGGAGAAAGATTGCAAAGTGCCTCAGTACAGTGGGACCTGGGGGTACTTGGGCATGAAACACAAAAGGATAGAATGCAGGTACAGCAAGTGATCAGGAAGGCCTTTATTGCAAAGGGGATGGAGTATAAAAGCAGTGAAGTCTTGCTGCAGCTATATAAGGTATTGGTGATGCCACACCTGGAATACTGCGTGCAGTTTTGGTTTCCATATTTACGAAAGGATATACTGTACTTGTTTTGGAGGCAGTTCACAGAAGGTTCACTAGGTTGATTCTGGGGATGAGGGGGTTGATTTATGAGGAAAGGTTGAGTAGGTTGGGCCTCTACTCATTGGAATTCAGAAGAATGAGAGGTGATTGTATTGAGATGTATAAGATTATGAGGGGGCTTGACAGGGTGGATGCAGAGAGGATGTTTCCACAGGTGGGGGAGACTCGAACTAGAGGGCACGATCTTAGAATAAGGGGCCGCCCATTTAAAAGAGAGATGAGGAGAAATTTCTTCTCAGAGTTGTGAATCTGGAATTCGCTCCCTCAGAGAGCTGTGGAAGCTGGGACATTGAATAAATTTATGACAGAAATAGACGGTTTCTTAATCGTTAAGGAGTTATGGTGAGCGG
This sequence comes from Pristiophorus japonicus, assembly GCF_044704955.1. Taxonomy (NCBI): domain Eukaryota; kingdom Metazoa; phylum Chordata; class Chondrichthyes; family Pristiophoridae; genus Pristiophorus; species Pristiophorus japonicus. The sequence continues at coordinate 14,826,149 of NC_091992.1, read as the reverse complement.
GCAGGGAAGTAAGCTGAGTCCATGATAAGATCAGCCATAATCTTATTGAATGGCGGAGCAGGTTCGAAGGGGCCGTATGGCCTACTCCTGTTCCTATTTCTTATGTTGCAGAAGTATTTTGGTAAAGTTGTGAATCTGGCCACTGAGTTACCTGCTATAATATGCAATCTGATGCATATGTGTGGGACCAGAAATCTCCATGGAGCCAATCTCTGGTATCAGCACTGTTGGGAAAGAGTACTGCGGGTGGGGCGGAGGGGAGGGGAGGGGAGGGAGGGGGAGTGAACAAAAGAACATAAGAATTAGGAACAGGAGTAGGCCATCTAGCCCCTCGAGCCTGCTCCGTCATTCAATAAGATCATGGCTGATCTGGCAGTGGACTCAGCTCCACTTACCCGCCCGCTCCCCATAACCCTTAATTCCCTTATTAGTTAAAAATCTATCTATTTGTGATTTGAATACATTCAATGAGCTAGCCTCAACTGCTTCCTTGGGCAAAGAATTCCACAGATTCACAACCCTCTGGGAGAAGAAATTCCTTCTCAACTCGGTTTTAAATTGGCTCCCCTGTATTTTGAGGCTGTGCCCCCTAGTTCTAGTCTCCCCGACCAGTGTAAACAACATCTCTGCCTCTATCTTGTCTATCCCTTTCATTATTTTAAATGTTTTTATTCGATCACCCCTCATCATTCTGAACTTCAACGAGTAAAGACCCAGTCTACTCAATCTATCATCATAAGGTAACCCCCTCATTTCCAGAATCAGCCTAGTGAATCGTCTCTGTACCCCCTACAAAGCTAGTATATCCTTCCTTAAGTAAAGTGACCAAAACTGCACGCAGTACTCCAGGTGCGGCCTCACCAATACCCTGTACAGTTGCAGCAGGACCTCCCTGCTTTTGTACTCCATCCCTCTCGCAATGAAGGCCAACTTTCCATTTGTCTTCCTGATTACCTGCTGCATCTACAAACTAACTTTTTGGGATTCATGCACAAGGACCCCCAGGTCCCTCTGCACCGTAGCATGTTGGAATTTCTCCCCATTCAAATAATATTCCCTTTTACTGTTTTTTTTTTCCCAAGGTGAATGACCCCTCATTTTCCGACATTGTATTCCATCTGCCAAACCTTAGCCCATTCGCTTAACCTATCTCAATTTCTTTGCAGCCTCTCTGTGTCCTCTACACAACCCGCTTTTCCACTAATCTTTGTGTCATCTGCAAATTTTGTTACACTACACTCTGTCCCCTCTTCCAGGTCATCTATGTATATTGTAAGCAGTTGTGGTCCCAGCACCAATCCCTGTGGCACACCACTAACCACCGATTTCCAACCTGAAAAGGACCCATTTATCCCAATTCTCTATCCATGCTAATACATTTCCTCTGACTCCGCGTACCTTTATCTTCTGCAGTAACCTTTTGTGTGACACCTTACCGAATGCCTTTTGGAAATCTAAATATACCACATCCATCGGTACACCTCTATCCACCATGCTCGTTATATCCTCAAAGAATTCCAGTAAATTCGTTAAACATGATTTCCCCTTCATGAATCCATGTTGTGTCTGCTTGATTGCACTATTCCTATCTAGATGTCCCGCTATTTCTTCCTTAATGATAGCTTCAAACATTTTCCCCACTACAGATGTTAAACTAACCGGCCTAGTTACCTGCCTTTTGTCTGCCCCCTTTTTTAAACAGAGGCATTACATTAGCTGCTTTGCAATCTGATGGCACCTCCCCAGAGTCCAGAGAGTTTTGGTAGGGGCTGGGGGGGGACTTTAACATTGCTTAAAGGAAGAATATTAAAGCTAATCGTTCACAATTGTCCTTTCTGATTTGGTATACTGTGAATGTTTACTCAATTAAAGACAAATCGTGTATCCACTAGTTGAATTATATAGAGATTTGTTCTTTATGTTCTCAACACTTGTTTACAAATTTCATTAATTGGGCAAACCACTGGTGTTATGCAGTTCTATACTAACAAACTGCATCCTACCATGGTACAGTGTAAATTCTCCCCATATTGCAAGTTCCTTATCTCGCAGAAAATATTCTGAGAATGTAAATAATTCCATTTCTGTGAGTGTGTCATGTCTCCCGGAAACGTCATACAATGAATTGCTTTGAAGTATAGTCATTGTTATTATGTATGCCAACCAGGTTCAATAAGGGTTATTTTTTCTCCTTTCTTCAGTCCCCCAACAGAAAGGGCTAGCAAGCCTTTGCTGGTGCTGCTCTTGAGGTAGTTGCAGGAAGCAGTTATAGTGTGATTATCTCCTTCCTGTGCAGAATTTCTGTGTTCTTCCCCATTTTCAATACCTCCCACTGATAGACCAGCCAAGTTAAAGAACGAGCGAATTGAGGTGAATGTGTACCCGACCATTCTGGTGCAGTGTATTGGTGCAAAATTACAATAGTACAATCCATTCAAATATAATTTGAAAGATTAGAAATAAATTGTGGTTGCCAGGCCATGCTGAATCAACTGTTCTCAGTCAGAGCAGTTGGACTGTTCCAGTTGGCTTCAGCACACAGTCTAGAAGGGAAAATCAACCAGGGTTTCCTGTTCCTGATTGCTGTTCTGTGACCCCTGCTTCTAAGTATAGATCTGTTTGTTGTCTTCTGAGGAGGACATCAGATCTGGTTGTTGCACTCTCTGCAATTGAATAACCTAGTGACACTCGCTGTCTAGGATCACCTAAGAAAAATGGCACCTTAGGGAGGCTACCAGTGGTGGTGGAACCGTTGCCCAAGAAGAGTCAGAATAGGAGAGAATATAATTCAGGAAAAGGGTTTTCGTGGTTAATGTTCAGAAACGCAACCCTCAGTTAAATATAGATTTCCGTTGTGTAATCAAAATAATTTTCAGTTTTCAACAAGCTAGAATTTAAACATATTTCATGACTTGAGCAAACTTTAAAGTGACTCTCGTTAAATGTTTGGCTTTTTCAAAAACATCCTTGTCGAGAATCACTTGCACACTCTCCATGTACATCTGTAAACATTTAACAAACTATTCAATGGATTTGTGCCAAGCCTGATCAGCAATTTTCTTGTCATCAGCTGCTGTATTTGTTGTGATGATGTGTGTGCAGGAAACTTGTCACATCAAACCAAACATTCTTTGAACAGTAATTCTCTTTCCTTAATCATTATTCAAGTGTTCTTTTCACCAAATTTGATCATTGATTTTGTGTTATCCATTTCTTGATTCCTTTTGAAAATAACTATTGAAAACCTTTCAAATAAGGTGGCATTTTCCTTTTAACAATTAACTTCGTTCTGGTAAATGGACTTTCAGAGGTGAACCCTGGGATTTACCCCTGCTACCCCACCACCCTCCATGCTTGGAGTTTATACAGAATGTTATTGAGCCATACAAACCATAGAATTAGCAGGCTTGATCTCCAATCTGTTCTGAGTTACGTGATCTGAGGAAGGGGGAGAGGGGTACAATTAGCCTCAATGCCCCCGGTGTAAGGGTAAATGGTGCAGCAACTTCAGGTGAGGGGCAGATGGGCGGTTAAAATTGACTATCCAAAGGTTGCTGTCCGAGTTGCGTCACTTCACCATTAGCTTTGCGAAAACTGCATCTCACTTTCTGCCTCACCATTCGAAATGCATTGAATGGCGTGAAGTTGCTGTATTTGCACAGTCGATACGAACTGAGCTCGGCACAGAAAGTTAAATCTTGTAATTTGAAGTATAAGAACCCTTTTTAACAACATAAGTATTAATTACTGCCAAACAATCTCTCTGGCACTGAAAATTAAGTATTATAAGTGTGGCATCTCATTCCTTCAGCTATTAATTGTTGGAGATTTTAAAAATGTGAAAAATCTTAACGTGCAAGGGCAAGTCTAACTAATGGCAGACACCATTAGATTTTCTCAAACTGCAAATTCCAGCCTGTAGTTTTTGGTTAATGAGCCAAGTGTTCTGAATTGAGAAACATTCTGTGATACCAGCTTTTCTTCCTTTCTCTTCGATTGTTAGACCTGCAGAAAATTGTTTTTGCCAATATTAAGTGGTCACTTCGCACTGTAATGGAGTTATAAGGAGGAGTTGCAGTATCTTTCCTAACCAAGCTCTCTATCACCTCAGTCTCCTCCATCCAAGAAAAGGAAGCTGGAGAAGCCCCGGAAACCCATTACCTTCACAGTGTTAGAATCTACAATCAAGGAACTGAAGAATAAAGTTGCAAGTTCGGGCGTTGAAGGCATCGAAGTGGTAACTGCAGGGATGGAGAAAATTCTCACTGAGCTGAAGGTAAATTTCAGACTCGACTATTAACAAGAAATAGTTGTGTATTGCCACTGAGGGTGAAGGTGAGAGATTCTCTTTGTGGTGCTTTGGTGTAACAAGGAGGTGCTAAGCGGATGCCAGATATTTTCCTACAAGGAAAGTGGAAAACCTATAGGAAAAGCTACTACTGTATTGTACTTTAATTGATTCGTGACAATGCAGCACTGACACCAAGGAACAAGCCATCTCTTGCCCTTCCCACTAAGGAATGTTGTGTAGGGATTTGTCTTTTGGCGCAGGTGGGTGGGGGGCACAAACAACAAAGAAACGTTATTTTAAAAGGGATTAAGAACTATTGCACATTAAACAAACCACAGAATTATTAACTACTGTCGTACACAAGAGATTGCAGTGTACAAACTTGTCCGTTTTCAGGTGCCAATAATGAATAAGCGACAATGACAATACAAGTAATGGCAAAATATAATGCTGCAGGTGATGGCGAGCCTTCAGTTCTGCACAATACTAATTGTTGGGCTATTAAACATGGAAAGATATCACAAGATCATGAACCCTGGCTAATTTCTTCCCCCCGTTATCTTCCTGGAGCCTTGGAGACCCTCGGGTCTGATTAAGATCAGCTTACTCGGCCCACCCCCGAGATCTTCCAGATTTATACAGTCCTTTCCCTCACCGCATGATGTATTTACCCAATGAATTATTAGTGGAATGCTTCTTCACAGTCTTAAGTAGGTTGGTGTTGGCCTGTAAACAGCATATAAGCAGGTTAATCATACAACTATAACGTTTCACAAAACATCCCTTGACACAAGCCAGTCTGATGGTTATTGTTAGAAACTGAAGGCCGAAGTACTTGGGAAGGATTTTCAACCCAAAATATTTACCAGGAGACCAAAGATTTCTGAAACACAATGCTTGGCAGCTGAGGCTGACAATAGGCGAGTGCTCATCTGATTGCGAAACTTGCCTATCAGAAGAAGCTTGTTTTTGCTTGTTTAATCATAAACTTGCCCCATTATTTTATAGAGTATAGTCAGTCCAGCAAAAGATCCATTAATCTTGGTACCTTCTAATCCAGTTATTTTTAAACTTTTCTCAGTGGTGGACTTCCTACAAATATTGACCCACTCCTCCCTCGGTCCTAAGTTCCATTTTTTTTTTACTGGTGTATCGAGGATCTAATTTCATCATCCGTCCATTTTTCTGTGAAAGCTACAATCCGGTGGCCTTGGTCATAAGATAGTTGATAACGCTGTTTAGTAATAACCTTGCATAAACACTACTCTCTCCCTTGTTCAGTTATATTCATCCTGCGTAGAGACCCCAAGTGGCTCTACGTACATGATACACTCACTACAGACTCTGAACCTAATTTATTTATTTATTTATTTATATATATATATTCGTAGCCAATATTTCCAATTCTTTGTCAAATCACAAACGCCAGAGGTCAGGCCCCTATTTATTTATTTATTTTTTTTTAAATTTTTCGTTGCCAATCTTTCCAATTCTTTGTCAAATCACAAACGCCGGAGGTCACCTTGCACACATCAAGGATCACTCTGCGCCAATGCTCTTAGCCAAAAGGCCGAGAGCCACTGCACCGTTCCTGGAAGTACTGCAATACCAGGTTCGTACCATGGAGGTGGATGGGTCAGGCCCCCCACACACCTCCGTGGAGGTGGATGGGTCAATCCACCCCACCCACCTCCTATTTATCTATCATCTTTCGTATAGCAGGTGTCTCAGGCAATGTAGTCATGATGAGGTTAATTCCAGGTTAATTGCTAAGAGTAATAGAAGTTTGCAGATCAAGCTGGAGCTGGAAATTTTCAAGTACCTGGCAATCTGCAAATTTACCTCTTCAACAGCAATGGTCTCGGGACCTATTTAGATCACTTCCTTAGAGAATACCTGAGCAGTGATCTTCAAGGGGCAGGCCAGATAGCAGTTAAACATCACAACAGCACTCCCGATTGAAGATGCAGTCGGCAACATCATGGGGAATAAACTAGTAACTCTTAATTTGAAGTCTTTTAATTCAAATTATCTGATCATTTACATGTGCCTGGCACTAATTTCCCACTTTACTGTGTTATTTACATGACTTCATTCAAGTTTTTTGATAACAAACTTTTTAAATGCAAAAAAATGAGTTTCAGTTATCAGCAGAGTTTTGTTGGATTGTTGAGGTGCAAAAGATCTCCTCACTATAGCATGCACTTCATTTATCCATGCCAGATCTTGACTGCCTCATTGACTTTGGGATTCCTTTCAGTTTAGAGGAACATTTTCAGAAGCAGAAACAAGCAGCCACATACAAAAGAGACCAGATAGCTGGGAGCCAGCATTCCAAATTCAACTTTTATTGTACAGCAATTTTCCTTTGTTTCCTCAGGTACTTTATAAACGTGTGCCTTGCGGTAAAGATGAAGTAAGTTTATTTCTAACAGCCATACAGAACTCCTGGGTCCACGTTCGGCGAAAGAAACGGGATAGAATGAGGCAACTTCGAGAGCTCCCCAGAGCTGCACCGGATGTGCCGAAGTCCAAAGAAGCAGCTCGGACATCTGAAAAGCAATGCAGTGCTAATATTGGCACTCTCAGTGCTGAGGAAGAGTCCGATATTAGCAACTCTGCAGGAAACAGTGCTGGAGCAGGAGAAATGACAGAAGAGGAGCCCCCAGTCAATGGAGGTGATAATTTGTTGAATAAGCTGCATGTCGATCAAGAAAACAACATGGAAACTGAAGAAAAGTTTAGCGAATGTGAAACTAGTTCTGCTGCCTGTAAAACTGATGATGCAATCGAGCAGGAAATAACCAGTCCCAATGTGGCAAACCCAGATGGGGAAGATGCATCAAAAGAGAGCGGGGGCTGTTTTTTGTTCAAGTGCCTAATGAATGTGAAGAAGGATGGAAAGAATGCCCATATAGAAATGCACTGGGTCGAGGGACAGAATCGGGACTTAATGAACCAGCTCTCTACCTATCTGCGAAACCAGATTTTCAAACTGGTGGTTAGTTAAAGGACTGCTTTCTTATTGTCAACACGCAAGCTGTATTTTCATTTTTTTTTGCCAGTTTTACATGCATAAATTCGCAGATTTTTAAATTATTTTTTTTTTATTGGCTTCATCCAATTTTCCGGCATTTTGAGAATTATGTTCTGTGCACCTTTTCCAGCTGCACATGCAAATAGCATCTGGTGCTGTCTTATCTCCAGCTGTACCGTCAAAACAACGAAAAGGAAATGTTCATCTCCTCTGATAACTTAAATGGGCAAAATATACCCCCATGGTTTGGTGCTAATCCGCCAGAAGATTTGTTTGTTCAATTAGCTGATGCCAGTCAAGGAGTTACAATTGGACTTGGTGCCCTGTGATGAGAGGAGGGTTTCAGTCAAAAAAACAACTACATTTCCAGTGACACCTACTGGAACAACTACTGCATACATTTCTTTAGTATCATAAGATCAAAATATAATTTTGAATGTGGAAGGCCATTTGGCCCATCTTAGTTCATCCGTCCAGAATGATCTCAAAGTTCCCCTCATCCAGCATCCAATTTGTTCTTAAATGATTCCAGGGTTTTAGCCTCCACTATTCTGTCCATTAGTCCATTCCATAGCACTCTTCTTGTGCACAAAAAAACACCTAATGTCGGTCTTAAATTTGCTTTTTACTATTTTGAACTCAAGTTTCCAGATTTACTGTTTCCACAAAGTTTACTATCTCTTATATACCCCTATAAGATCACGTCTCGGATACATCACTGTGTACTCATGTACAGAAAAACATCTTGAAACATATGACAGAATGAACGAGAAGGGTGGATGCCAAGCAGCACGAAGAGGGAGAGAAAGGAGTTGGAGTGGATCCACGGTCAATGGGAACGGTTTTTGGAAAGCTTGTGTGTGGGTATCTGGTGAGGACAGGATTGGGCTTGGCTGTTGTAACCTACATGGTCAGAAGCACTCATTGTCTCGGCTCACATGAAGAGCGGCCATTTGGATTGAGTACTGAAGAGCTGTTAGAAAGCATGGTCCTTGACCCTAGCAAGGAGTGATCACCTTCTCGGGAAAACGGAAGACATTTCTTTATACAAAAAAAAATGCTAGTTTCCAATTTTATTTAAAAATAAATATAACTAGTTTATAAATGGAAAAGTTTTGCAGTGTTTTTTGTAACCCTGCTTTTCCCCAATGAATGTAATATACACCCTCCAGTCTCACTTTTTAGCAGGTTTAATTATTTTTTAAATTCCTGGGAATTTATTTGCAAACAGAAAATGCAGTAAGCCAACAACATACCAGCTGAAAAAATTTTATCTCTGTACTGTTAAATGAGATTTACTGTCTTCATGAATTTGTATTTGGGAAACATTTTAATGGAAGAGGGGGAAAAAAGCCAGAAAAGCTGTAAGCCATTGACTTCACAGTGATGTTCGGTGCTGGTAATTTTATTTCCACGTAGTCTTGTGCTTCGACATGTTATGCCATTACATTGTCAAATGAAAAATAATTGTCAAATGCTTTTTCACGAGGACAGTGCTCCTTTAAAACCAGGCGTAGGAACTCCCACTAACGTTTTCTGCCCTTTGGTGTTTCGCAGCGCTACCCATTTTGGGCCCAAGTTTCGGCCTGAGTTCCTCCTGTTTTTTTGGAGCAACTGGTTTAGAATGGAGTATCTTAGAAATTGCAATTCTCGGCATTTAGTTTGCTCCAGTTCTCGTCAGTTAGCACAGTTTCACTTTTTGGAACAGAATTTTTTTTTTTCAAAAGTGAGTGTGTCCGGCCACTCACTTTTGAAAGTTTAGGCAGTGAAAACTTACTCCAAACTAACTTAGAATGGAGTAAGTGAAGATTTTTGTACGCTCAGAAAAACCTTGCCTACACTTTACAAATCAGGCATAGGTTACAAATTAGGCATAGGGAACGAGGGGGTGGGGGGGGGGTGAAGGGAAGTAATTAATTTCTACAATCATTCAACAGTCATACTTATACAAATAAAGATCCAACCTGAATAAAAATTTATAAAGAAAGCAAAGATTAAATATTCCATGTTCCTACCTGTGTGAAGCAGCAGCAGCCTTCGAGCTGCGGTGCTTCAGGCAGGCCTTCCTTCCATCAGTGGCTGGACCGCAGCCGAAGAAAGAGCAAGCAGCTTTCGAGCTGCGAAGGGGACTGAGGCCATTCGGCTACGCGATAGGGGCGGCATCGGTGGCTGGATGGCAGCCGAGGAAACATCAAGCAGCTTTCGAGCTGCGAAGGGGACTGAGGCCATTCGGCCAGGGAGAGGCAGCCAGATAGACACTTTTAAACTTAAATTTGCAGAATGAGTGCTGTCTATTCAACACCACGTATTATGCAATGGTTCGCCATCAATTTACTGCTTGGGGAGAGAATTGATTAGAGCTCACCGCACCAGGAACGTCATAGCCCGCAGGTTGATGGGCAGGAGACCTTACTCACGTCGACAATATCGAGCCAGATGCTCGTACCTGGACATGAGCGAGGTTGATTGTGTCAAAAGGCTGCGTTTCCGTAGAGAAGTTGTCGCTGAGATCTGAGATATGCTGAGAGCAGATTTGCAGCCCAGAAGCAGAACGCCAACTGTCTTGTCTATTGCAGTGAAGGTAACAGCTGCACTTTCTTTCTATGCCTCGGGATTGTTTCAGGCTACAACTGGAGATGTGTGTGCCATCTCTCAACGTGCAATACATGCCTGCATTTACCAGGTCACGGCTGCACTGTATGTGCAAAGAATGACTTCATCAATTTCCCAATGACCGCACAAGCGGTCCATGAGAGGGCTGTGGGCTTCTTCAGGATTGCCGGCTTCCCAAAGGTACAGGGCTGCATTGATTGTACCCACATAGCCTTGCGAGCACCTGTGGAGGATTCTGAGCAGTACCGGAATAGGAAAGGTTTCCATTCCATCAATGTGCAGCTCGTGTGTGAAGACAAGCAGCGCATCATGTCAGTCGATGGGAGATACCCTGGCAGCACCCATGATGCGTTCATCCTACGCGACAGCGTTATATCTGACATGTTTGAGCAGCAGCCAGAAGGGCAGAGCTGGCCACTGGGAGACAAAGGCTACCGCCTGACCACTTGGCTCATGCCTTCTATCAGAACCAGGGGTCACAGTCTAAGGATAAGGGGTAAGCCATTTAGGACCGAGATGAGGAGAAACTTCTTCACCCAGAGAGTGGTGAACCTGTGGAATTCTCTACCACAGAAAGTTGTTGAGGCCAATTCACTAAATATATTCAAAAAGGAGTTAGATGAAGTCCTTACTACTAGGGGGATCAAAGGGTATGGCGAGAAAGCAGGAATGGGGTACTGAAGTTGCACGTTCAGCCATAAACTCATTGAATGGCGGTGCAGGCTAGAAGGGCCGAATGGCCTACTGCACCTATTTTCTATGTTTCTAAGAGGTGTGAAATTTATGCAATATTAGCCAGTTAGCTCAGGATAAATCCACAATATAATCCGGGCATCATCTTCAATGCACATACAGTAGTAGTATCTGCAATCTGTTTGTGCTGTTCAATCTACTTGGTACTCTTTGCTCATCCAGTGTTGCTATCTGGCAGTTTTCCCTACCCCAATATGTGTGTGTGTTTTCTTTTTAAAGAGTGAGGGCAGCCGATTAATTGTACTGGCAGAGTGTTCAGAGATTCACACCCAGCTGTCTCCAGTGGACAGATTTTCCTGCTTCTCATCCGAGTGACCAGATGTAGAGCAATCAAGTTCTCCATCTTGAGAGAGAGAAGAGAACTGATCTGAACAGCGAGCCAGCTGTGCAAAGCTCATTGCCTGTTGGCTGGTCACAGAGCAATATTAACGGCCTCTGGAGCAAAGTTCATAGCTCACGCTGCTCAGCACTCTGGGCTGATGGGAGGAAGGCAGTTGAGATGTGTCTGTAATGAGGAGGGAATAAAAATATGCAACATCTTTGCAAAATTTTTTTTAAATCTCCTGGTTAAACATCCTTTTTTTTAAACCATTTCCAATACACAAAAGTGTTCAGTCATCTGCTTTATGCCAGTTAATTGAAACAACTGGAGTGGTTCATCTGTGGCTGAGTAATTTGAAAGTATATATTTTAAGTGTGTTTATATCTGGTTCTGCAGTTGAAAGCTTACATTAGATCTGTCGGCATGCAGGTGAAATAGATGGTACTTGTAGATGAGATGGGTTTGCAAATTTAATCTCCCATTCAGAGAATTTTCAATATTGCAAACAGTAATCTGTGGACAAAGAAAGCTCAAATGAATCGGGTATAGAGGGTGGTTAACTTGGCCTTTACACTTGGTATCGTCTTTATTGCAACTAATTAAAAGTATTAATATTAAACTAATTATAACCACACAAACATTTGGTGAGCAGTGAATTATAGCTCTTATTACCATTCCTGAGCGAGGCCATGACTCACAAGTGACAAGTGATCAGATCAAAATCTCATTCCACTCCCTTCTACATTAGATGCTCTATGCAGATGTTGAGAGGAAACCCTATCACCTTTATGTTCTGTAAAATCCCTGGGGAGGGCACTGATCGATTGGGATCATTGGTGAAATTTGCAATGTAGACAAGCTGTGTTATATTAAGAGCGGGGCGACTCACCCAAGCTTCACTGAATCACAGAAAACGAGTATCAGACTTGCCTGAAGAACCTTTCAATGGTTAATGTTGTATTGCTCGATGACTAATGTTCTATGTTCAGTTACTTCATTTAATGTGTTTGAAATGGTATATTTTCAGTAAAATATCCTTGATTTTTGTGATTTATTTTTTATTATGCACAAATGTAACATGTTTAAATACACACACATATATCTGCAGGGATAACTTATCATAATCAATACCTAAAGGATTTTCTCTTCTGTAATCCCTGTGCAGTGTATTTTATGAACTGATCCACAAACACTGCCATAGATGTTGTGCACATTTCATCATCCGCAGTGTATAAATTACTTATAAAGAAGACTGCGGTGGTCGGTTCACAGTTTTGGGGGAAGTAGCCACTACTAAATGTAGTGCTTTATTTCCAGGGCAATACAGCGATGCAGTAGCTTCAGTACTTCCAAAGAGTGGTGTTCCTTGATTGTTGGATGCATGGTATGACGGAGGTGCTTGGTTCCTCATGGAGAGAACAAGTGTAAACAGGGGCCAGGGTCACTCTATCCTGCTCTCTCCCACACCCAAAACCAAGATCCAGAACAGTGTTTGCAAAGACCTCGGATCCAACTGGTCAAGGGGATGGGATGATGGGCGACCTGCTCCAAAACCTCTACCAATTTTACTTTGTGTCGGACATTTAGAGGAAGTATAAGACTAGCACACTAATTCATATTTATCACACATACTCCTCTTTTCCCTGTGGGAAATTACCTGTCCTATTTTCCTCAAGTTGCACGCAGCCACAAACAGCAATGAGATAAATGACCAGTTAATCTGTTTCAGTTGTGTGGGCTAAAGGAGTAATGTTGGCCAGGGCATTAGGAGAGCTCCTCTCTGCCATGGGACCTTTTGCGCCCACTTGAGTAGGAAAACGGATTCTTGGGTTAACGTCTCATCCAATAGACGACACCTCCGATAATGCAGCACTCCCTGAGTATAAAATGTCAGTCTAGATAAGATGCTCATTCCCTGGAGAGGAACTTGAACCCATTACCTTCTGACTTAGAGCCATGAATACTACCACTGAGTCAAGCTGACACTTGGATGAAACATGGATATTTGATCCAAATTTGTTTGTCATGTGCACTTTATCACAAACTGCTTACAGTGTCCAGAAAAATAATGCCCACAAGAGGAACAATCTCCAATTGAATACACTGTACATTGATGTAGAAAGAAGCCCGATAGAAGGTAGTGATTTAACTGCCGATGTTACTAAATAATTGTGATATTTTGAGCAAATCAAACAATACCTGAAATGACAAAATATTTTATCTTTATATTCAGTTTAACTATTATAACTCCAAGGCAGCTACTAATCTAACTGGTTTTCTAAGTGCAGCACAAAGGGCTAGGTGAATGTAAATTGTCCCTTTTTTAAATACTCCAAGGATGTTGCGGTTTCACCGATTCTGTGTTTAATGGGCTGGTGATAATTTCCTGTTCATAAAGTGAAGAATCTGTTTCCCTGCTATTATGATTTGTTGGTCTGGGAAGCAATTAATGTTTTTTTGTGTGTGTAGCTGTAGCAGTCATGTCCTGCAAATGTCACATTTACTTCCTGCAGCATTTCCCCCATCAACCTGGTTATGAGACGGCATGCCCTCCGACTCGCCATGAGCAATGCCACTGAAGATCTGCTCGTATATAATCTGTTTGTGTGTATGTGTTTGTGTGTGTATATATAATATATATGTGGCCAGAATTGTATGTATATAATTCTTACAGCAATATGTAGCTGTTGCACACCAAATGTCACCCTGATATAGATGAAAAACAATCTTTTTTTTCAAGGAGCAAGAAAACCAGTAGTTGAGTTGGAGCCTGAAATTTACACGTTGCAATTGACCTCAGCAGTTTATAAATAGATACAATTATAGGTTGCCTTTGCTGTGCACTGTATTTAAAGGCGCAGGCAAAGTTAGCAGTTAAACAACGCAGTTGTGCTCCAGATCCCCAGACTGCCCTTAAACAATGCCACGGGAAATCTGCTCGTATCACTAAAGAACTGTCCATAAATTGGCTCTCTTGAATTTTGATTTGCGTGCTTTCTACGACAGCATAGCATACCTCAGCTGAGGCCTATTGTACTTAAGAAGTCTGTGAATATGGAGCACCATAGTTCAAGCATATTTACATTGCAATGATTTAGTGTGACAGCCTATACCACTTCACAGCAGCAATAATACCATGTTTAATAATAAAGTTCCAATTAGTATGCGAGATGACTGTTGCAATATTGTGATATGTGGAAAGCCTTTCGTATTTGCATTTTATTTTCTAATGTTAATCTTAAAAAAAAAAGTGAGAATTCTGTTGAAAAGAACCATGTACTGTGAAGTGAACAGCTTTCGAGTTGAGAAAAGGCTTATTGTTGCACTGATTGGCAACACATTCTGGGAAGACCACAGTATTTGATGTAATTAATTTCTAAAGTTGTCAGTTTTTATTATGTAAAAGTTCCCCTGTAATTTTTCAGGGTTTATTCTGAAATGTTAACACTGGGGGTTCGGGGGACAAAATGTTGTAGAAGTTATCTTGCACAGCTGAAAAGGGCTGTCTTCATTCTCAGTATCTTCTCTTTACGTGTGTGTAAAAGGAAGAAATGTTATAGTAGGATCCCTTAACAATCGGAATGCAGAACAGGACCAGACAGTGCCGGTGTTTTGGAAGCCACAAGCTGTATTTGAAGTCCAAATCCAGGTAAAGTAAATGGAAATGTTTTTTTTTTAAACTCGACAGTAGTAGAACACTAAAGGGTGGAAAATTGAGGGAAGGAAATGTATCAATGAAAACAGATAAACGTGGAGCATCATAAAAATTGCACTATTGTGATATATTTTAAACAGTAACTGTGTCACCATTTTAAAAATAAAGTTCTTGACATTTTCCCCAATTATTTTAAACTAAAGTTGAATTGTGTAAATTGACTTTTCACGTTGACCTACATAACAACAGAAATTGCACTTCACAAGTAATTCATTGGCCGAGGATGTGAAAGTTGCTATAGAAATGCAAGATTTCAATATGGGTGAAGGATGATAATTCTTTGTAACAGGGCTCAAGTTCTTGCTGCTGTTTCATAGCAAGGGGAAAGATGCCCATTTGCAGCCATCATATAGCTGAGCTCCGCCAGGTTAGTTAACATTTGTATCCCTGTGCTCTACTCCTCTTGTCTAGTGTTTCCAGACTCTCGACATACCCAATGGAAGTATTATCTCACGATGCACTCGGGGCTGTCCTGCGCCTTCTTGCTAGTGTCAGCCATGGTTCATTTGGTAGCACATTTCCCTCAGAAGTTTGGGGATTCTGCTCTCGGTGGGTGTAAAAAATTCCATGGCACTATACTGAAGAAGAGCAGGGGAGTTATCCCCGGTGTCCTGGCCAATGTTTATCCCTCGATCAACATCGCTTAAAGCAAATTATCTGGTCATTATCACATTGCTTTTGTAGGAGCTTGCTTTATGAAAATTAGCTGCCACCTTCCCTACCTTACAACAGTGACCGCACTTTAAAAGTACTTCATTGGCTATAAAGCACTTTGGGATGTCCTGCGCTGGTGAAAGGTGCGATTATAAATGCAAATCTTTTTCTGGTTCAATCGTGTATTGTCAGAGGCATAGGAGCCGAATGAGATTTAGAATAGGACCCAAAAATAGGGCAGAAAATAATAAATGGGGCAAGGGCACATAAGCTGGAGTAGGCCATACGGGCCCCTTGAACCTGCTCCACCTTTTATACGATCTTGACTGATCTAATCATGGACTCAGGTCCACTTCCCTGCCTGCTCCCCATAACCCCTTATTCCCTTATCGGTTAAGAAACTGTCTTAAATTTATTCAATGTCCCAGCTTCCACAGCTCTGAGGCAACAAATTTACATTTACAACCCTCTTGAGAGAAGAAATTTCTCCTCATCTCAGTTTTAAATGGGCGGTCCCCTTATTCTAAGATCATGCCCTCTAGTTCTAGTCTCCCCCATCAGTGGAAACATCCTCTCTGCATCCACCTTGTCAAGCCCCCTCATAATCTTATACGTTTTGATAAGATCGCCTCTCAATCTTCTGAATTCCAATGAGTAGAGGCCCAATCTACTCAAATTTACCTCATAGGTCAACCCCTTCATCTCTGGAATCAACCGAGTGAACCTTCTCTGAACTGCCTCCAAAGTAAGTATATCCTTTCGTAAATATGGAAACCAAAACTGCACACAGTATTCCAGGTGTGGCCTCACTACTGTACCTACTGTGAATAACTGTAGCAAGACTTCCCTGCTTTTATACTCCATCCCCTTTGCAATAAAGGCCAAGATTCCATTGGCTTTCCTGATCACTTGCTGTACCTGCATACTAACCTTTTGTGTTTCATGCACAAGTACCCCCAGGTCCCGCTGTACTGCGGCACTTTGCAATCTTTCTCCATTTAAATAATAACTTGCACTTTGGCAGAAAAAAAAATCAAAGAGCATGACCTCACACTTTGTAACATTTATACTCCATCTACCAAATTCTTGCCCACTCACTTAGCCTGTCTATGTCCTTTTGCAGATTTTCTATGTCCTCTTCACACATTGCTTTTCCTCCCATCTTTGTATCGTCAGCAAATTTGGCTACGTTACACTCAGTCCCTTCTTCCAAGCTGTTAATATAGATTGTAAATATTGTAAAATACCTTATTCTAACCCTGAGATTCAGTACTTCAGTATGTTCCAGTTTGGGCCAAGATAGCCACGTGAAATTAATTCAAGACCCTCTGCAGTGATGATAACCTCAGTAACAATATATATACATTGGATTGTATTGCAGAACTACTTTTAGCTGTGGAGGTTCTATAATTGACTTGGTTGCCAGTGCAGTGCAATCTGCCGCATTTACATTGTGAGCCAGATTACGCAGCACTGGCAACAAACAACACTCAGTCGTTTTGAAAGCCGCGCAGCAGATGGGAGAAAATCCAAGCAGGTGACGTGCAAACCATATCACTCCCTTCTGCCAGAAGGTCGAGCGTACAGCTCACCCAAGGGGAGAGAAAGTAATAGTTGGGCAGTTGTTCAACTGAGGCAGTTGTTCACATTGCTGCTCTGCTGCTCGTGCCTTCTGAGAAGCCTGGGACAATCTTCTGAGATCAGTCAATGCTGTTCCAGAGGAAGTTAAATTGGCAAAGTGTGGGTGATCATGAGCCAGTACTGTAGGTAATGACTTTAAGCTACTTTAAAAGAAACGTACTAAGAAGTTAAGAAATAGGAGCAGGTGTAGACCATACAGCCCCTCGAGCCTGCTCCACCATTCAATAAGATCATGGGTGATCCGATCATGAACTCGGGTCCACTACCCTGCCCACTCCCCATAACCCCTTATCCACTTATCGTTTAAGAAACTGTCTATTTCTGTCTTAAATTTATTCAATGTCCCAGCTTCCACAGCTCTGAGGCAACGAATTCCTCACATTTACAACCCTCTGAGAAGAAATTTCTCCTCAGTTTTAAATGGGCGGCCCCTTATTCTAAGATCATGCCCTCTAGTTCTAGTCTTCCCCCATCAGTGAAAACGTCCTCTCTGCATCCACCTAGTCAAGCCCCCTCATAATCTTATACGTTTCGATAAGATCACCTCTTATTCTTCTGAATTCCAATGAGTAGAGGCCCAACCTTTCCTCATGTCAACCCCCTCAGGGAGAAGGCAAAAAAGTAGAAAGAAATAGAAAGGTGACGTCACAGCCAAGGGGGGAAGTGATTGGTGAGTAGTTTTTCTTTTTTTTCTTCTATAACAGTGAGTAAACTTTAGCATTGTTAATTTAAGTGTATCTAAGGGTTAAGTCATGACAGGAGAGCTCGGTCACGTGATATGCTCCTCGTGTACCATGCGGGAACTCGGACACTTGCGGTGTCCCCGACGACTACGTGTGCGGGAAGTATATCCGCCTCCAGCTCCTGACTGTCCGTGTTGCGGAATTGGACCTGAGGGTGGATTCACTCTGGAGCATCCACGATGCTGAGAATGACGTGAGTAGCATGTGTAGCGAGTTGGTCTTACCGCAGGTGAAGGGTCCACAGCCAGATAGGGAATGGAAGACCAGCAGGAAGAGCAGTGCAAGGAAGGTAGTGCAGGGGTCCCCTGCGGTCGTCCCCCTGCAAAACAGATGCACTGCTTTGAGTACTGTTGAGGGGGATGACATCAGGGTAGGGCAGCAACAGCCAAGTTCATGGCACCGTGGCTGGCTCTGTTCCACAGGAGGGCAGGAAAAAGAGTGGGAGAGCGATAGTGATAGGGGATTCAATTGTAAGGGGAATAGATGGGCGTTTCTGCGGCTGCAACCGAGACTCCAGGATGGTATGTTGCCTCCAGGGTCAAGGATGTCGCGGAGTGGGTGTAGGACATTCTGAAAAGGGAGGGTGAACAGCCAGTTGTCGTGGTGCACATTGGGACCAATGATATAGGTAAAAAAAGGGATGAGGTCCTACGAGACGAATTTAAGGAGCTAGGAGCTAAATTAAAACGTAGGACCTCGAAAGTAGTAATCTCGGGATTGCTAACAGTGCCACGTGCTAGTCAGAGTAGGAATCGCACGATAGCTCAGATGAATACGTGGCTTGAGCAGGGAGGGATTCAAATTCCTGGGGCATTGGAACCGGTTCTGGGGGAGATGGGACCAGTACAAACCGGACGGTCTGCACCTAGGCAGGACCGGAACCCATGTCCTAGGGGGAGTGTTTGCTAGTGCTGTTGGGGAGGAGTTAAACTGATATGTCAGCGGGGTGGGAACCATTGCAGAGAGATAGAGGGAAACAAAATGAAGACAGACAGGAGATGAGTAAAAGTGGAGGGCAGAGAAACCCAAGGCAAAAAACAAAAAGGGCCATTACAGCAAAATTCTAAAGGGTCAAAGTGTAATAAAAAGGCAAGCCTGAAAGCTCGGTGCCTCAATGCGAGAGGAGTATTCGGAACCCAGGAGAGGGCTCTGAGCTAGTTAGAGTGGGTGAGAGCGCAGATGAACAGGACCCCAAGAAAGAATGCAAAAGGCAGGAGGCAACAGAGCAGAGTAGCACTGGGGTAAGTGTAAACCACAAGGTGATAGGAAGGGACAATATGTATGAATATAAAGGAGCTGCAGGAGGGGTCAAAACTAAAAACCATGGTTTAAAAACTAGTATTAAAACACTCCACCTAAACGCACACAGCATTCGAAATAAAGTAAATGAGTTGACGGCACAAATCATTGCAAATGGGTATGATTTGGTGGCCATTACAGAAACGTGGTTGCAGGGTGGCCAAGACTGGGAATTAAACATACAATGGTATCTGACAATTCGGAAAGATAGATAAGAAGGGAAAGGAGGTGGGGTAGCTCTGTTAATAAAGGATGATAGGGCAGTTGTGAGAGACGATATTGGCTCTAATGAACAAAATGTTGAATCATTGTGGGTGGAGATTAGAGATAGTAAGGGGGAAAAAGTCACTGGTGGGCGTAGTTTATAGGCCCCCAAATAATAACTTCAC
Organism: Pristiophorus japonicus; assembly: GCF_044704955.1. NCBI lineage: Eukaryota > Metazoa > Chordata > Chondrichthyes > Pristiophoridae > Pristiophorus > Pristiophorus japonicus. The sequence goes on along the minus strand of NC_091992.1, from coordinate 14,806,692 downwards.
GGTGGGGCGGACAATAATCAAGGGAATAATGGAGGCATGTGAAAAAGGAACGGCAGTAATCATGGGGGATTTTAACCTACATATCGATTGGTCAAATCGCACGGGGTAGCCTTAAGGAAGAATTCATAGAATGCTTATGGGATTGTTTCTCAGAACAGTATGTTACAGAACCTACAAGGGAGCAAGCTAACTTAGATCTGGTCCTGTGTAATGAGACAGGAATAATAAACGATCCCCTAGTAAAAGATCCTCTCAGAATGAGTGATTACAGTATGGTTGAATTTGTAATACAGATTGAGGGTGAGGAAGTAGTGTCTCAAACTATGCTTAAACAAAGGGGACTACAGTGGGATGAGGGCAGAATTGGCTAAAGTAGACTGGAAACACAGACTAAAGGGTGGCACAATTGAGGAACAGTGGAGGACTTTTAAAGAGCTCTTTCATAGTGCTCAACAAAAATATATTCCAGTGAAAAAGAAGGGCGGTAAGAGAAGGGATAACCAGCCATGGATAAACAAGGAAATAAAGGAGAGTATCAAATTAAAAACCAATGCGTATAAGGTGGCCAAGATTAGTGGGAAACTAGAAGATTGGGAAAATTTTAAACGACAGCAAAGAATGACTAAGAAAGCAATAAAGAAAGGAAAGATAGATTACGAAAGTAATCTTGCGCAAAACATAAAAACAGTAAAAGCTTTTACAGATATATAAAACGGAAAAGAGTGACTGAAGTAAATGTTGGTCCCTTAGAAGATGAGAAGGGGGATTTAATAATGGGAAATGTGGAAACGGCTGAGACCTTAAACAATTATTTTGCTTCGGTCTTCACAGTGGAAGACACAAAAATCATGCCAAAAATTGCTGGTCACGGGAATGTGGGAAGGAAGGACCTTGAGATAATCACTATCACTAGTGGGGTAGTGCTGGACGGGCTAATGGGACTCAAGCTAGACAAGTCCCCTGGTCCTGATGAAATGCATCCCAGAGTATTAAAAAAGATGGCGGAAGTTATAGCAGATGCATTCATTATAATCTACCAAAACTCTCTGGACTCTGGGGAGGTACCAACGGATTGGAAAGCAGCTAATGTAACGCCTCTGTTTAAAAAAAGGGGCAGACAAAAGGCAGGTAACTATAGGCCGGTTAGTTTAACATCTGTAGTGGGGAAAATGTTTGAAGCTATCATTAAGGAAGAAATAGTGGGATATCTAGATAGGAATAGTGCAATCAAGCAGACGTAACGGATTCATGAAGGGGAAATCATGTTTAACTAATTTACTGGAATTCTTTGAGGATATAACGAGCATGGTGGATAGAGGTGTGCCGATGGATGTGGTGTATTTAGATTTCCAAAAGACACTTGATAAGGTGCCACACAAAAGGTTACTGCAGAAGATAAAGATACGCGGAGTCAGAGGAAATGTATAAGCATGGATAGGAATTGGCTGGCTAACAGAAAGCAGAGAGTCGGGATAAATGGGTCCTTTTCAGGTTGGAAATCGATGGATAGTGGTGTGCCACAGGGATCAGTGCTGGGACCACAACTGCTTACAATATACATAGATGACCTGGAAAAGGGGACAGAGTGTAGTGCAACAAAATTTGCAGATGACACAAAGATTAATGGAAAAGCGGGTTGTGTAGAGGACAGAGAGGCTGCAAAGAGATTTAGATAGGTTAAGTGAATGGGCTAAGGTTTGGCAGATGGAATACAATGTCGGAAAATGTGAGGTCATCCACCTTGGGGAAAAGAAACAGTTAAAGGGAATATTATTTGAATGGGGAGAAATTACAACATGCTGTGGTGCAGAGGGACCTGGGGGTCCTTGTGCATGAAACTCTTTTAGAGTCTACCTGCAAAAACATAAAACATTAAATCGTGCCACCCAACCTGGGTGACACACCAGACATTTACAAGGCCCTTTTTTTGAGTTTTTCTTTTTTTTTTTTTGGGCACTAAAATCACAATTTTCCAGTGCCCCCTAAAAAAGGGAAGGGGACACTAAAAGCACCGGCAATTAAAACAAAATAAACTTTAAAACGTAAAATCAAATTAAAATTTGGTTACCGGGCGTGATGATGCACTCCAGTCCCTCCGGTGCCCACCTCTCGCGGAAGGCCGCGAGCGTACCGGTGGACACCGCGTGCTCCATCTCCAAGGACACCCTGGACCGGATGTAAGAGCGGAAGAGAGGCAGGCAGTCAGGTTGGACGACCCCCTCGACCGCCCGCTGCCTGGACCGGCTGATGGCACCCTTGGCCGTGCCCAGGAGCAGTCCTACGAGGAGGCCTTCGGACCTGCCCGCTCCCCTCCGCACAGGGTGCCCAAAGATCAGGAGAGTGGGACTGAAGTGCAGCCAGAATTTCAGGAGCAGCTCCTTCAAATAATAAAACAGGGGCTGCAACCTTGTACATTCCATAAAAACATGGAACACGGACTCTTCCAGACCGCAGAAATTGCAGGTGGCCTGGGAGTCCGTGAACTGGCTTAAAAATTTGTTGCACGGCACTGCTCCGTGCACCACCCTCCAGGCCAAGTCCCCGATGAATAGTGGGAGGACCCCTGCGTAGAGTGCCCTCCATCGGGGACCCCCGCCTCCTCCGGACGGCAAGATGGTACGCCATGGCGTGTCCGGACAGCCGGCGAGGATGGCAAAGTTGAGAGTGCAGGAGCAGCCCGTACAGGAAACCCCTCCGCGAGGAACTGAAAGGCACGGAGGGGATTTCCCCGAGGCAGCTCAAGTTGTGAGGCGCCGGCTCCTTGTGCATGAATCCCAAAAAAAAGTTGGTTTGCAGGTGCAGCAGGTAATCAGGAAAGCGAATGGAATGTTGGCCTTCATTGCGAGAGGGATGGAGTACAAAAGCAGGGAGGTCCTGCTGCAACTGTACAGGGTATTGGTGAGGCCGCACCTGGAGTACTGCGTGCAGTTTTGGTCATCTTACTTAAGGAAGGATATACTAGCTTTGGAGGGGGTACAGAGATGATCCACTTGGCTGATTCCGGAGATGAGGGGGTTACCTTATGATGATAGATTGAGTAGACTGGGTCTTTGGAGTTCAGAAGGATGAGGGGTGATCTTATAGAAACATTTAAAATAACAAAAGGGATAGACAAGGTAGAGGCAGAGAGGTTGTTTACACTGGTCGGGGAGACTAGAACTCGGGGGCACAGCCTCAAAATACGGGGGAGCCAATTTAAAACCGAGTTGAGAAGGAATTTCTTCTCCCTGAGGGTTGTGAATCTGTGGAATTCTCTGCCCAAGGAAGCAGTTGAGGCTAGCTCATTGAATGTATTCAAATCACAGATAGATTTTTAACCATTAAGGGTTATGGGGAACGGGCGGGTAAGTGGAGCTGAGTCCATGGCCAGATCAGCCATGATCTTGTTGAATGGCGGAGCAGGCTCGAGGGGCTAGATGGCCTACTCCTGTTCCTTGTTCTTATGTCCGGAATCAACCTAGTGAACCTTCTCTGAACTGCCTCCTATTGTGTTCCTAACACAGGGAGGTTAAAGTAACAGTGACCTCAGTCCTAATAAGACACTCCAGAGTGAGGAACAGGCCTCAGGGGCCGGCTTATATACAGTGCTCCCAAGGGATGCTGGGATCCCTTGGGACTTCAGGGGATGAGCTCCCTGGTGGCAGAACATGGGAGTGCATGCTTTACAGATACACAACATCACTTCCCCCCAAAAGTCAAACTGAAAACTATTTGCAAGGTGAGGCGGTCGGGAGCCTTTCCGTGGTGGACCGCCTCGGTGCAAATGTCTGTTCTCGTGTGTTGGCTGTGTCCTAGCTGGGCTGGCGTGTTGTTGGCCCTGCAGGCTGCTAGGTGAGCCTGGCCTTGTTGGGCGTGATGGATTCGATTTCCTGGTCTGGCGTAGTGTCGTTGATCCTTTGTGTGTGTGTGTGTTGTGGGCTCGAAAAAGGCAGTGTCTGCTGTGGGTTGTTCAGGGCAGCCTGTGACCCGCAGCCTCGTTTGATCCAGGTGCTTTCTGCAAATTTGTCCATTGTCTAGTTTGACGACAAACACCCGATTCCCTTCTTTAGCTATCACCATGCCCGCGATCCACGTGGGACCATGTCCATAGTATAGCACATACATAGGGTCATTCAGATCAATTTCCCGTGACACAGTGGCACGACCATCGTTTACGTTTTGTTGCTGCCGCCTGCTCTCTACCTGATCATACAGGTTGGGGTGAACCAGCGAGAATCTGGTTTTAAATGTCCTTTTCATGAGCAGCTCAGCCGGGGCCACCCGTGTGAGCGAGTGAGGTCACGTGCGGTAGCTGAGCAGTACTCGGGACAGGCGGGTTTGGAGTGAGCCTTCTGTAACTCGTTTAAGGCTCTGTTGGTTTGTACTGCCCGCTCTTCCTGCCCATTGGAGGCTGGTTTAAACGGGGCCGAGGTGACATGTTTGATCCCATTGCGGGTCATAATTTCTTTAAATTCGGCACTGGTGGAACATGCCATTGTCACTGACCAGTATGTCAGGCAGGCCGTGGGTGGAAAACATGGCCCTCAGGTTTTCAATGGTGGCGGTGGCGGTGCTTCCCGCCATTGTTTCACATTCAATCCATTTTGGAAAAAGCATCCACCACCACCAGGAACATTTTACCGAGAAACGGACCCGCATAGTCGACATGGATCCTCGACCATGGTCTGGAGGGCCAGGACCACAAACTTAGTGGTGCCTCTCTGGGTGCATTGCTCAACTGAGCACACACGCTGCATTGCCGTACACAGGACTCTAAGTCAGAGTCGATACCGGCCACCACACGTGGGATCTGGCTATCGCTTTCATCATTACTATACCCGGGTGTGTGCTGTGGAGATCAGAGATGAACGTCTCCTGCCCTTGTTGGATCGCACTACGCAGTTACCCCATAACAGGCAGTCTGCCTGAATGGACAGCTCGTCCTTTTGCCACTGGAACGGCTTGATTGGCTCTTGCATTTCAACGGGAATGCTGGCCCAGCTCCCATGCAGAACACAGTTTTTTACTAGGGACAGCAGAGGATCTTGTCTGGTCCAAGTCCTAATCTGGCAGGCCGTGACAGGTGATTTATCATTTTCAAACGCTTCCATGACCATCAACAAGTCTGCGGGCTGCGCCACCATCAACAAGTTTGCAGGCTGCACCATTTCCACCGCCGTGGTGGGCAATGGTAGCCGACTAAGAGCATCTGCACAGTTCTCGGTACCTGGCCCAGGCGGATGGTATGGTTATACGCTGATAGCGCGAGTGCCCACCTTTGTATGCGGGCTGAGGCATTAGTATTTATCCCCTTGTTTTCAGCGAACAGGGATGTGAGGGGCTTGTGATCGGTTTCCAGCTCAAATTTGAGGCCAAACAGATACTGATGCATTTTCTTTACCCTGAATACACATGTTAATGCCTCTTTTTCAATCATGCTGTAGGCCCTCTCGGCCTTGGACAAGCTCCTGGAAGCATAGGCGACAGGTTGCAACTTCCCCGCAATGGTGGCTTGTTGTAATACACACCCGACTCCGTACGACGACCCGTCACATGCTAGCACAAGTCTTTTACACGGGTTATACAATACAAGCAGCTTGTTGGAGCATAAAATGTTTCTGGCTTTCTCAAAAGCAATTACTTGGTTTTTTCCCCATACCCAGTTCTCACCTTTGCGCAATAACACATGAAGAGGCTCAAAGGGTGCTTAACCCCAGTAGGAAGTTACCAAAATAGTTGAGGAGTCCCAGGAACGATCGCAGCTCCGTGACGTTCTGTGGCTTGGGCGCGTTCCTGATAGCCTCTGTCTTGGCGTCGGTGGGCCGAATGCCGTCCGCTGCAATGTTTCTCCCCAAAAACTCCCCTTCTGTTGCCATGAAGAAGCATTTTGACCTCTTCAGCCGCAGCCCTACGTGATCCAGTCGCTGGAGGACCTCCTCCATGTTTTGTAGGTGCTCGACAGTGTCCCGACCCGTGACCAATATGTCGTCCTGAAATATCACTGTGCATGGTACCGACTTGAGTAGGCTCTCCATGTTTCTCTGGAAGATCGCTGCAGCCGACCGAATTCCAAACGGGCATCTGTTGTAGATGAACAGTTCCTTGTGCATGTTGATGCAGGTTAGGCCCTTCGAAGACTCCTCCAGCTCCTGCGTCATGTAGGCCAAAGTCAGGTCGACCTTGGTGACCATCTTGCCTCCTGCCAGCGTCGCAAATAGGTCGTCTGCCTTAGGTAGCGTGTATTGGTCCTGTAGCGAGAAACGATTAATAGTTACTTTATACTCGCCGCAAATCCTGACCGTGCCATCACTGTTCCAGTACTCAAAAATCGGGCTGGCGCACTTGCTGAATTCCACTTGGGAGATGATGCCCTCAGGTTGCACCCTGTCCAGCTCAATTTCCACTCTCTCCCTCATCATGTGAGGTACCACTCGCGCCTTGTGGTGAATAGGTCGTGCCTCTGGGACCAAGTGGATCCGCACCTTCGCCCCAGAAACGTTTCCAATGCCTGGCTCAAAAAGGGAAGGAAATTTGTAAAGAACCTGGGTACATGAGGCCTCATCGACATGTGATAGCGCTCGGATGTCATCCTAGTTCCAACGGATTTTGCCCAGCCAGCTCCTTCCAAGCAGAGTTGGGCCATCACCCGGGACAATCCAGAGTGGCAGTTCGTGCAGCGTGCCCTCGTAGATGACGTTGACCATGGCGCTGCCCAGGACAGTGATAAGCTCTTTGGTGTACGTTCTCCGTTTTGTGTGGATGGGGCTCAGGGCTGGTCTGAATTCCTTGTTGCACCACAGTCTCTCAAACATCTTTTTACTCATGATGGATTGGCTAGCACCAGTGTCCAGTTCCATGGCTACGGGTAAGCCATTCAATTTTACGTTTAGCATTATAGGTGGACATTTCGTCGAAAATGTGTGCACCCCGTGTACTTCATCATCTGCCTCCTCTCTGAGGCTTGAAATTGTTTTGATCCACCATGGACTGATCTTCCTCTGCCACGTGGTGGTTAGCAGGTTTTGCAGAGCTTACAGCTCGTTTGCAAGCTTGTTGGAGGTGCCCCATTGTTCCACAGCTCTTACAAACATACCCTTTGAAGCGGCATGAATAGGCTGAATGGAAGCCTCCACAACACCAACAAGGTGTGAATTGCCTTGCATTCATCCTTTGTTGGGGACTCAGTCATCTGGGTCACCTGAGGCCTGCTGGCAGTTGCAGACTCATGGGTTCTGCCCTGTACATTTCTGCTCATAAACACAGTTCCAGTTAATTTATGAACATTGCTAGCACTTGTGTGCTGAGAGATTTGTTTGGTGTTATCACTGGTGGACATAAACGCCTGTGCTATCGCAATGGCCTTACTGAGGGTCGGTGTCTCTACAGTCACAAGTTTTCGTAGGATGGTCTCGTGGCCAATGCCCAGTAGAAAAAAGTCTCTGAGCATTTGCTCCAGGTAGCCATCAAACTCACATTGTCCTGCAAGTCGCCTTAGCTCGGTGACGTAGCTCGCCACTTCCTGAGCTTCAGATCGCTGGCACGTTTAGAACCGATACCTCGCCATCAGCACGCTCTCCCTCAGGTTAAGATGCTCCAGAACCAGTGTACACAGCTCTTCATACGACTTATCTGTGGGTTTCACCGGAGCCAGAAGATTATTAACGAGGCTGTAGGTCGGTGCCCCGCAGACTGTGAGGAGGACCGCTCTCCTTTTGCAGCGCTTCCTTCTCCGTCCAGCACATTGGCTACAAAGTACTGGTCTAGCCGTTCGACATCGGCTTCCCAGTCCTCACCCTCCGAGAACTTCTCCAGGATACCCACAGTTTGCTGCATCTTTTGAGTTGGATTCGTATTCTTGTCGCCAGTTATTGTGTTCCTAACACAGATAAGACTGCACACAGGGAAGTTAAAGTAACAGTGACCTCATTCTTTAATAAGACATTCCAGAGTGAGGAACAGGCCTTCGGGGGGGGGGGGGGGGGCAGCTTATATACAGTGCTCCCAAGGGATGCTGGGATCCCTTGGGACTTCAGGGCATGAGCTCCCTGGTGGCGGAACATGGAAGTGCATGCTTTACAGATGCACAACACCTCCAAAGCAAGTATATCCTTTCGTAAATTTGGAAACCAAAACTCCACGCAGTATTCCAGGTGTGGCCTCATCAATACCCTGTATAGATGTCGCAAGACTTTCCTGCTTTTATACTCCATCCCCTTTGCAATAAAGACCAAGATTCCATTGGCCTTCCTCATCACCTGCTGCACCTGCATACTATCCTTTTGTGTTTCATGCACAAGTATCCCCAGGTCCTGCTGTACTGCAGCAATTTGCAATCTTAATTAAATAATAACTTGCTCTTTGATTTTTTTTCTGCCAAAGTGTATGACCTCACACTTTCCAACATTATACTCAATCTGCCAAATCTTTGCCCACTCACTTAACCTGTCTGTGTCCTTTTGCAGATTTTTGTGTCCTCTTCACACATTGCTTTTCCTCCCATCTATTTATCGTCCGCAAACATGGCTATGTTACACTTGGTCCCTTCTTCCAAGTCATTAATATAGATTGTAAATAGTTGGGGTCCCAGCACTGATCCCTGCGGCATCCCACTGGTTACTGATTGCCAACCAGAGAATGAACCGTTTATCCCAACTCTCTGTTTTCGGTTAGTTCGCCAATCCTCTATCCACCCCCAACCCCGTCAACTTTTATCTTGTGCAGTAACCTTTTATGTGGCACCTTGTCAAATGCCTTCTGGAAGTCCAAATACACCACATTTACTGGTTCCCCTTTATCCACCCTGTTCATTACATCCTCAAAGAACTCCAGCAAATTTGTCAAACATGACTTCTCCTTCATAAATCCATGCTGACTCTGCCTGACCGAATTTTGCTTCTCCAAATGTCCTGCTGCTGCTTCTCTAATAATGGACTCCAACATTTTCCCAACCACAGATGTTAGGCTACCTGGTCTATAGTTTCCTGCTTTTTGTCTGCCTCCTTTTTTAAATAGGGGCATCACAGTTGCAGTTTTCCAATCTGCTGGGGCCACCCCAGAATCCAGGGAATTTTGGTAAATTTACAACCAATGCATCCACAATCCCTGCCGCTACTTCTCTTAAGACCCTAGGATGCAAGCCATCAGATCCAGGGGATTTATCTGTCTTTAATCCCATTATCTTACTGAGTACCACCTCCTTAGTGATTGTGATTGTGTTAAGTTCCTCCCCTCCCCCTATAGCCCCTAGACTATCCACTGTTGAAATATTGTTGGTGTCCTCTACCGTAAAGACTGATACAAAATATTTGTTCAGAGTTTCTGCCATCTCCATGTTCCCCATTACTAATTCCCCGGTCTCATCCTCCTAAGCGACCAACATTTATTTTAGCCACTCTTTTCCTTTTTATATACCTATAGAAACTCTTGCTATCTGATTTTATATTTTATGCTAGTTTACTTTCATAGTTCTCTTCCCTTTCTTAATCATTTTTTTTGTCGTTCTTTGCTGGCTTTTAAAAGCTTCCCAGTCTTCTGTCCTCCCACTAGTTTTGGCCACTTTTTATACCCTTGTTTTTAATTGAATACCATCCTTTATTTCTTTAGTTAGCCACGGCTGGCTATCTTTTCTCTTACACCCTTTCCTCCTCACTGCAATATATTTTTCTTGAGAGTTGTGAAATATGTGCACACCAAAGTACACCACTGTTCATCAACCATCCTACATTTTAATCTATTTTCCAAGTCCACTTTAGCCAGCTCTGCCCTCATACCTTCATAGTCTCCTTTATTTAAGCTTAGTATGCTGGTTAGAGATCCAACTTTCTCACTCTCCATCTAAATTTAAAATTCAATCATGCTATGATCACTCATTCCAAGGGGATCCTTTACTAGGAGATTATTTATTAATCCTGTCTACACAGGACAAGATCTAAGATAGCCTGTCTCCTGGTTGGGTCTGTTACATACTGCTCAAGGAACCCGTCCCTTATGCACTCTATGAACTCTTCCTCAAGGCTACCCTGACCAATTTGATTTGTCCAATCAATATGGAGGTTAAAATCACCCATTTTATTGCTGTTCCCTTTTTACAAACCTCCACTATTTCCTGGTTTATGCTCCAACCAACAGAGGGGACCTATAGACTACGTGTAATTGTCTTCTATAAAGAGGGTACTGAACAGGAAACTGGAATATGGATCACAGAGTTGCAGCAGTGTGCAATTTTGGGCTCCACATTATAGGAAGGACTTTAAGGCAATAGAGTACAAAGCAGATTAACTGGGATGCCACCTGGTATAAGGAATAGGAAGAAATACTGAAAAAAATTAGTTTTTTTTCATTAGAGCAGAAGAGATTAAAAGGGTTCTTTGAAAGAGGTGTTTAAAATTATGAAGGATGGAATCAACATTCCCGCTAAGGGGAGGTCCCACACAGGCCGCACACTGGCTTTTTCAATGGAAATAACCGCACGAACACTTGAATGGGCTGCGTGGCCAGTTAAAGGGATGGCACATGGGGGAAATGTTGGATGGGACAGAGGAAAATGAAAGTCTGTTTCCAATGATTGAGGTAGATTTATGATTAAATGGAAGAGATTTAGGACAGGGAGCAGGCAAAACATTTTTATATAGAGGGTTGTGCAGCTGTGAAGCAGAGACCAGGTCAACATTTAAGAATAGGTTAGATAGATGGTGGAAGGAAAGGAAAAATAAAGGGATATGATAACCCAAAGGGCACAAGGGGTTAATACTGCTCATTTGGAGGATTATCATCATCATCATAGGCGGTCCCTTGAAGCAAGGATGACTTGTTTCCACGCCAAAAAGGAATGAGTTCACAGGTGTTTCAATGACCTAATATTCCAAATCCTGAACTACATGTTAAAAAGGTGGAAGATGCCTGTGCGTGGATTTTATTAACGTGTGGTGGCGGTTGCACAACCGCCACCACACGGGCTTGACAGAGCTAGGTCTTGGTTCAGTGGCCAGGATTAACCAAGACGACTGGAGACCAGCTCTGCTGCACGGACCCAGTGCGCACACATATCGCAGTGTGGGCTGGCCCGTGCTGCCCCTGGGCCCTCACCTCTTCTGGGCCCCAAACTCCCACCTCTCCTGGGCCCCGATCACTTTGCTCCACAAACTCTTGCCACTCCTCTTCCTGCGCCTGCCCACACTGCAATCAGTAACCTGGCTTCGCAGCCGTCGCCCTCCTGCAGTAGCACGCCTGTTCCCTGCAGTGGTATACCGCCGCACGCTACACCCTCTAATGGCCTCGGCCTGCTGATGGTCTTGCAGGCTGGGACCGCGCCTATTTCCGGGCCGGGCCGGGCCGTCACGTCGCCTGCTGCTCCCGCTAATAAAATTGGAGGATAAACACCAACATGGACTGATCGGGCTGAATGGCTGCAATTCCATGCAGCTACAGTGGTGATCAATTACTGATTTAAATGGAACATCATGTCTGTTGCAAGTGTAGCTGAAGTGTTAGCCTGATCGTCCAAGGGAGCTGAGTGACCTGTTGATAGTGTCATTAACCTTGAATGACTCAATGATGTATTTTTGTCACTTCAGCTGTGTTAATTCAGTTGTTCATAGTGCCGAGCTCAGGAAGGTGGCGTTTCAGTGAAAATGGTTCTGTAATATGCCTCGCGGTGCTCTGGAACCCCTGCAACTTCCCAGTGGAGTGGACCCACTGCACTATCACTAGCAATCAACTGCTTCTTTGTAATCTGGTGAGTTACAACTTTAATTTCAGACCGTGGACCTCCTTTGTTGGTGGGGATAGATAATTTGAAGGCAGCAAGGGGGAAACCTGAGTCTGCAGCCAGAAGAGCCAGTGTCCAATGCTGACAGTCACAGCATTAATTAATATGTGTCACCAGCAGTGCTGTTGCCTACTCAAGTTATTCTCCGTTCCTTTGGGGAGCAGCAGCACAGCCTCGTTCGCAGACTCGAGCATTTCCATCGATGACAGTGCTGTGATGTAAAGGTCCATATTGGACAGCCTCTAAGTAAGCCACATCAGCCTCTTAATTTTCACAAGTGAATTTGAATACTGTTTATGGGTTACGAGATGGGGTCTCTGTGTATCTTGCATGGATGGGTCTTTGAACAGGTCAGGTAACTGCTTAATGGGAATCAAATGTTTATGTTTGTATAGCACTCCTCACATACAGAGAGATACATCAGAATGATTTGCAGGATGGAGAATAAAAACAGGGAAAAAGGAGGATAATAGAAAGGTTGTGTGGATAGATAGGCTAAAGGTACATTTAAACTAAAGCAGTTTTCAAGGAGGCTTTTCAAAGTAGGGAGGAACTTACCAACCAGTGGAAATAGTTTTCTCCTATTCATTACAACAGTGACAACACTTCAAAAGTACTTCATTGGCTGTAAAATACGTTGGGACGTCCTGAAGTCGTGAAAGGCGGTATATAAACGCAAGACTTTCGTATTTATCTGTTCAAAACCCCTCATGATTTTGACATTCTCTGTTGGGTCTCTTAACCTTCTCTGTTCTAGTTAAAAGAGCTGTAATTTCTCCAATCTTTCCTCAACTGAAGCCCCTCATTCCTGGTATCGTAGTAAAGACCTTGACATGCTTCCTGAAGCAGCCCAAAACTGGATCCAGTATAATAACGAATGATGTGTTTAATATAGGCATTACCTCTTTGCTTTTGTATTCTTTGCCTTATTTATAAAATCAAGGACCCTATAGGTTTTTTTTCTACAGCTTTATCAACATCCAGCCACTTTTAAAGAATTGTGTTTCTGGACCCATAGCTCTTACTGCTCTTCTTCTCCTTTTAAAGATTGACCATTTGTGCATATTTCCAGGGATCAAACCTGGAACCTTTTGGTATGTGTGGCTTTGTACCATACAACAGTGCATTTTATCACTGAACCATTGGGAGTGAATTGTGAGACTTACATTTGCTGTGACCAGACGATTTTATAAGAGTGACCACGGTATTACATTGTATTGCATCACTAAGTATTTTTCTGTAGGTTTTCCTGTCACTGCGTGGATTCTCAAATAAAATCCTGGTTATATATTGAACACAATAATCCCTACCTCCCTTGTAATTATATAGACTTTATCTATATGCATGGCTGGGGGCACTTATTGTGTGTTGTAAGTTCTAGGACAATCTCCTTTTCCCAGGCTATCATAATATTAAACTCTGTCCACATCACCGATTGATCCACTCGGAGATAGTCTATCTCTTGTTCCCCTACCCTGATTGATCAATACAATCTCATTAGCCTTACAGTTTGAAAGCTGCCACACGTATCAACAGGGCTCTAATATCAGAAGCTGTATCTCGTCAGGTTTGGAGAATCACACTGAAATATCCATCAGGTACTAGCCGTGTTTATAAGACTGCAATAAGGCATTTTTACACTGGAGAAGTGGGGCTTACAGAAGATATGGGGGTTCTAGAAACATAGAAAATAGGTGCAGGAATAGGCCATTCGGCCCTTCTAGCCTGCACCGCCATTCAATGAGTTCATGGCTGAACATGCAACTTCAGTACCCCATTCCTGCTTTCTCACCATACCCCCTTGATCCCCTTAGTAGTAAGGACTACATCTAACTCTTTTTTGAATATATTTAGTGAATTGGCCTCAACAACTTTCTGTGGTAGAGAATTCCACAGGTTCACCACTCTCTGGGTGAAGAAGTTCCTCCTCATCTCGGTCCTAAATGGCTTACCCCTTATCCTTAGACTGTGACCCCTGGTTCTGGGCTTCCCCAACATTGGGAACATTCTTCCTGCATCCAACCTGTCTAAACCCATCAGAATTTTAAACATTTCTATGAGGTCCCCTCTCATTCTTCTGAACTCCAGTGAATACAAGCCCAGTTGATCCAGTCTTTCTTGATAGGTCAGTCCCGCCATCCTGGGAAACAGTCTGGTGAACCTTCGCTGCACTCCCTCAATAGCAAGAATGTCCTTCCTCAGGTTAGGAGACCAAAACTGTACACAATACTCCAGGTGTGGCCTCACCAATGCCCTGTACAATTGTAGCAACACCTCCCTGCCCCTGTACTCAAATCCCCTCGCTATAAAGGCCAACATGCCATTTGCTTTCTTAACCGTCTGCTGTACCTGAATGCCAACCTTCAATGACTGATGTACCATGACACCCAGGTCTCATCGCACCTCCCCTTTTCCTAATCTGTCACCATTCAGATAATAGTCTGTCTCTCTGTTTTTACCACCAAAGTGGATAACCTCACATTTATCCACATTATACTTCATCTGCCATGCATTTGCCCACTCACCTAACCTATCCAAGTCGTTCTGCAGCCTCATAGCATCCTCCTCGCAGCTCACACTGCCACCTAACTTAGTGTCATCTGCAAATTTGGAGATACTACATTTAATCCCCTCGTCTAAATCATGAATGTACAGTGTAAACAGCTGGGGCCCCAGCACAGAACCTTGCGGTACCCCACTAGTCACCGCCTGCCATTCTGAAAAGTACCCATTTTACTCCTACTCTTTGCTTCCTGTCTGACAACCAGTTCTCAATCCATGTCAGCACACTACCCCCAATCCCATGTGCTTTAACTTTGCACATTAGTCTTTTGTGTGGGACCTTGTCGAAAGCCTTCTGAAAGTCCAAATATACCACATCAACTGGTTCTCCCTTGTCCACTCTACTGGAAACATCCTCAAAAAATTCTAGAAGATTTGTCAAGCATGATTTCCCTTTCACAAATCCATGTTGACTTGGACCTATCATGTCACCTCTTTCCAAATGCGCTGCTATGACATCCTTAATAATTGATTCCATCATCTTACCCACGACCGATGTCAGGCTTACTGGTCTATACTTCCCTGTTTTCTCTCTCCCTCCTTTTTTAAAAAGTGGGGTTACATTGGCTACCCTCCACTCGATAGGAACTGATCCAGAGTCAATGGAATGTTGGAAAATGACTGTCAATGCATCCGCTATTTCCAAGGCCACCTCCTTAAGTACTCTGGGATGCAGTCCTTCAGGCCCTGGGGATTTATCGGCCTACAATCCCATTAATTTCCCCAACACAATTTCCCGACTAATAAGGATTTCCCTCAGTTCCTCCTCCTTACTAGACCCTCTGACCCCTCTTATATCCAGAAGGTTGTTTGGGTCCTCCTTAGTGAATACCGAACCAAAGTACTTGTTCAATTAGTCCGCCATTTCTTTGTTCCCCGTTATGACTTCCCCCGATTCTGACTGCAGGGGACCTACGTTTGTCTTTACTAACCTTTTTCTCTTTACATACCTATAGAAACTTTTGCAATCCGTCTTAATGTTCCCTGCAAGCTTCTTCTCGTACTCCATTTTCCCTGCCCTAATCAAATCCTTTGTCCTCCTCTGCTGAGTTCTAAATTTCTCCCAGTCTCCGGGTTCACTGCTATTTCTGGCCAATTTGTATGCCACTTCCTTGGCTTTAATACTATCCCTGATTTCCCTTGATAGCCACGGTTGATCCACCTTCCCTTTTTTATTTTTACACCAGACAGGAATGTACAATTGTTGTAGTTCATCCATGCGGTCTCTAAATGTCTGCCATTGCCCATCCACAGTCAACCCCTTAAGTATCATTCGCCAATCAATCCTAGCTAATTCACGCCTCATACCTTCAAAGTTACCCTTCTTTAAGTTCTGGACCATGGTCTCTGAATTAACTGTTTCATTCTCCATCCTAATGCAGAATTCCAACATATTATGGTCACTCTTTCCCAAGGGGCCTCGCAGAACGGTATTGCTAATTAATCCTCTCTCATTACACAACACCCAGTCTAAGATGGCCTCCCCTCTAGTTGGTTCCTCGACATATTGGTCTAGAAAACCATCCCTTATGCACTCCAGGAAATCCTCCTCCACCGTATTGCTTCCAGTTTGGTTAGCCCAATCTATGTGCATATTAAAGTCACCCATTATAACTGCTGCACCCTTATTGCATGCACCCCTAATTTCCTGTTTGATGCCCTCCCCAACATTACTACTACTGTTTGGAGGTCTGTACACAACTCCCACTAACGTTTTTTTCCCTTTGGTGTTCTGCAGTTCTACCCATATAGATTCCACATCATCCAAGCTAATGTCCATTCTAACTATTGCATTAATCTCTTCTTTAACCAGCAATGTTACCCCACCTCCTTTTCCTTTTATTCTATCCTTCCTGAATGTTGAATACCCCTGGATGTTGAGTTCCAAGCCCTGATCATCCTGGAGCCACGTCTCCGTAATCCCAATCACATCATATTTGTTAACATCTATTTGCACAGTTAATTCATCCACCTTATTACGGATACTCCTTGCATTAAGACACAAAGCCTTCAGGCTTGTTTTTTTAACACCCTTTTTCCTTTTAGAATTTTGTTGTACAGTGGCCCTTTTTGTTTTTTGTCTTGGTTTTCTCTGCCCTCCACTTTTTCTCATCTCCTTTCTGTCTTTTGCTTTTGTTTCCTTTTTGTTTCCCTCTGTCTCCCTGCATTGATTCCCATCCCCCTGCCATATTAGTTTAACTCCTTCTATCAGCTGCACCCCCTAAATATAAGTTACACACCTCAGAGAAAACAGATGGTGTCATACCAGGAGTTGCTCCATTTTTTTTGGAGCAACTTGTTTTTTTTGGAGTATCTTAAAAATCGCAATTCTGCACATTTATTTGCACCAGTGTAAGTGAGTTAGTTAGGATTTTTTTTAGTTTCGATTTTTTTCAAAAGGGGGTGTTACCAGCCACCTACATCTGTTTTGGCCATTTAAGCTAGTTTGGACAGCTAATAGTTGCTCCAAACTAACTTCGGCCAGCGTATGTGGCCACTTGTGGCCCGCACAGAAAACCCTTGCGGAGAGTTAAGAAATCAGCGCAGGTAGGTACATTTAAAGCACTAAGCATTAAACAAAGCACAAAAAGTAATAAGCAATGAATTAACAAATAAAAAATAGAAGGAACCCTGCACCTAAAGCACCAAGACCAAAGTAATAAGCAATCAATCAATAACAAATTAAAAAATAGAAGTCCTACCTTTATGTGAAGGGAAGGCAACAGGCCGCTGATGAGGGAGCCCATTCAGCCAGGGATAGGGGTGGCGCGCTTCGGGCCTCTCCCACACAGCCTGCAGAGCACACTCTCAGATTCTGGGGGCGAGGAACTACTGCACATGCGCGCGCACTCTAGCACGCATGTGCAGGGGTCCCGGCACTGTTTTCCCGAATCCAGTTGCCACGCTGCGTCACCATCGAGGAGAGACTGGGGAACGGCCAAACTCTACCTGAAGATTTTTGGCACCCTTTTTGTTCTACAAAAGTGCCGCACCTCTGGTGAGTGTGCCAGAAACCTGTACTGGCCAAATTTGGGCCCTTTGACCCGACCAAAGTATCGCTCCAAAAGTCTACCATTGAATCAAGGGCGGCTTGTGCAAAGAATAACAATAGCTTCTTGCATTTTTATAACATCCTTAACATAGAAATGTGAAGTTATCCACTTTGGGAGGAAAAATAGAAAAGCAGAGTATTTTTTTTTAAATGGTGAGAGATTAGGAAATGTTGGTGTTCAGAGGGACCTGGGTGCCCTTGTACACAAATCGCTGAAAGTTGATATCAGACAGAGCAAGCAGTTAGAAAAGCAAATGGTATGTTGATCTTTATTACAAAAGCATTTGAGTACAAGAGTAAAGACATCTTACTGCAATTATACAGGGCTTTGGTGAGACCACACCTGCAGTATTATGCACAGTTTTGGTCTCCTTTCCTAAGGATATACTTGCCATAGAAGGGAGTGCCACAAAGGTTCATCAGACTGATTCTTGGGATGGGGGATTGTCCTATGAGGAGAGATTGAGTAGACTAAGCCTATATTCTCTCGAGTTTAGAAGAATGAAAGGGGATCTCATTGAAACACACACAATTATTTCAATGCTTGACAGGGTAGATGCAGGGAGGATGGTTCCCCTGGCTGGGGAATCTAGAACTGGGGGTCACAGTCTTGGAATAAGGGATCAATCATTTAGGACTGAGATGAGGAGAAATTCTTCACTCAGAGGCTGTTGAATCTTTGGAATTCTTTATCCCAGAGAGCTGTGGCTGCTCAGTCATTGAGTATATTCAAGGCAGAGATCAATAGATGTTTGCATATTAAGGAAATCAAAGGATATGGGGATAGTGCAGACAAGTGGAGTTGATGTAGAAGATCAGCCATGATCTTGCTGAATGGTGGAGTAGGCTTGAAGAGCCGAATGGCCTGCTCCTGCTCCTATTGCTTATGTTCTTAAAAATGAAACCAATTCCAAGGCACTTCACAAGTAGAGATAAGTATGGGAAACAGGAACAAAAAAG
Organism: Pristiophorus japonicus; assembly: GCF_044704955.1. Lineage (NCBI taxonomy): Eukaryota > Metazoa > Chordata > Chondrichthyes > Pristiophoridae > Pristiophorus > Pristiophorus japonicus. The sequence goes on along the minus strand of NC_091992.1, from coordinate 14,788,372 downwards.
ATGATATGTGCAGGGGTGAGTGAAAATTTGGTCAAAAAGATGACTTTTACAAAACTTAAAGAAAGAACATGGATTTACAGAGCTACCTATTGTGTCCCAAGTGCTTCACATACAATTAAATATGTTTGAATGTCGTCACAGTTCTTTTTCACACAAGCCAAATGCAGGGAATCATATTTGCAATTGGGTTTCTGTATTGTGAAGGTTGTGGGTTGGTTGGGCCTTTTTTTGTTGCAGATGGTCATTGGCACAAAAGTTACCTTCCACTTGCCAGTCTCGGCCTAGATGTTGTCCAGGTCCTGCTGTGTAGGCTGACACGGGCTGCTTCATATTTGGAGGAGTTACGAATAGAGCTCAACACTGTAGATTTATCAACAATCAGCTCCACTCCTGCCCTTATGATAGAGGGAAAACCATTGATAAAGCAGCTGAGGACACTGTCCTGAGGAACTCCTGCAACAGTCCTGGGGCTGCGATGAATGATCTTCAACTATCATGACCATCTTTCTTGTGTCAGCTGTGACTCCAGCCACTGAAGGGGTTTCCCCTTGATTTCCACTGATTATCAGTTTAGTTAGAGTAACCACTCCCTATTTCAGGTACAACATGGACCAGGTGCGGACTAAAAGCTCCCTTCACCCTACCCAATAATGTATCCAAGCTTTTAAAGAGATTCCTATTAAGTCAGTTCAAAATTTTCTTTTTCCCATACCAACCATTCTTGCGATTCAGTTTAGACTCAATGCATGATGATGATGATGACTCGGCAATTTAATACTGTGGGCAAGTGCCAAGTAGGAACTGAGTTGAAACTGCCCAAATTGAAGAGAGTGTTTTTCTTACAGGGCCCAGTGGTGCAAGGACAGGTTTTAACCCTGATACTAAATACTTGTGTAAATACTAGTACCTTTCCCATGCCTTTTATAGCAGTAAGTCAGATGATAATGCTGTTTTATAATGACTAAGTGCTAGACTTTCACCTTCATTTTTGGCGGTTTTCTCGATGGTACAGCTGTTTTTTGGAGAAAAACCGCCCGGCGAAAGTTTCCTCTTTTTTTAAAAAAAAGTGTTCCGCCCACATTTTGAAAATACCGCTGGGGAGCAAACCGCCCTCGTGCATCTGTGTGCACCGCCGAGAGAACCACCATGATCTAAGTTTTGCCTCAGCAGAGGACCCATACACACCGCCGAGGAAACCGCCCACAAAAAACTGCCAGAAGCAGGTCGGTAGATAAGTACCCTGCAAAGAAAGTTAAGTTAAAGGTTTTTTATAATTATTTTTTAAATTCTACAACAGCAATTAGGTTTAAAAAGCGTCTTAAGAATGTTTTATAACTTATTTTTTGTTTAATTGAAAAAATATTTTTTTTTGAGTTTTCCCCTCTCCCTCGTCCCGACCACAGCCTCGGACTAAATTTTAAGTACTTTCCGTCCATTCCGGTAACAACCGCCCGTTTTACCTAGTTTCGCCTTTAACCGCTGAGAATCTTGGTGCGAAATCCATTTTCTTGCCGGGCAGTATTTTTTACCTTTTTATTATGGAAATTTTCGCCAGTGAGAGTTGCAGAACCTTAGCGGTCTTTCTGGGCGGCAGTCGGGTGGTAAGGGGCTTTAGGGAAAGTCTAGCCCCAAGTGTTCCACCACATGTTATGCAATTCTGCTGCTAAAACATTTCCATGGTTTATCTGGCCTGTCCTGCTGAGTCTGCAAAGTGTGAGATCTGAGGTCAATTAGAGATTACTTGCTGTTCGTGAGGGAAGTTTTCAGATTGGAAGTTGCTTGTAAATTTCCAGCTTCAAGCCAGCTGAAAGTATCAATAACACATCTGCCATTCTTTCTCTTTATTTAAAAATATACTTTTGGTACTCTGTAGTGTGAGATCACAGAAGTGTGAAGGATGCCTGGAAGACTAGAGACACGGGGGGGTGGGTTCATTTTAATTTTTGGCGATAGTGCAATAACTTCAGTGGAATGGAAAATCGGGAGAGGGGTATAACTGGCAGCCGATCCGTAATCGCCCGTGTTACGTTATCGCCAGCAGTTAAAATTATTCCCACAGATAGATGCAATGCACCTGCAGGAAAAGAAAAAAGGTCAGTTACACTAATAGCCAGCAGGTGGCGCTCTGAGTTCAAGTTGCAAACTTACAGAACACAGCCGTGTAGTTGAGGCGTTTTCAGTTTAATATAGAGAAATTAAACATCAGCAAGATACCTCTTCAAGAAAAGGAGAAATGAGTAAACGCAGTGATAATAGCATACCCTATTTACACTAAAGAGCAGTTTGCAAATATTACAAACAAATATCAGAAGTGTTTCCATTGTCTAAATGAGATGTCTTCGCCCATTGTTTTCAGAAAGAAAAACTTGCATTTCTGTAGCGCCTTTCACAACCACCGGACGTCCCAAAGTGCTTTACAGCCAATTAAGTAATTGGAAAGTGTAATAGGAAACGTGGCAGCCAATTCGTGCACAAAAAAGCACCCACAAACAGCAATGTGATAATGACCAGATAAACTGTTTTTGTTATGTTGATTGAGGGATAAGTATTGGCCGGGACGCTGGGGATAACTCCCCTGCTCTTCTTCAAAATAGTGCCATGGGATCTTTTATGTCCACTTGAGAGGGCAGGTGGGGCCTCGGTTTAACATCTCATCTGAAAGACGGCACCTGTGATAATGTAGCTCTCCCTCAGCACTGCACTGGAGCGTCAGCCTAGATTTGTTGTGCTCAAGTCTCTGGAGCGGGACTTGGACCCACAACTTTCTGACTGAGACCCACTGACCCACGGCTGACACGTAGATGGGAAAGAGTCACTTCCCACTCGGGCTTCTGGTTTTGCAGAATCACAGAGATTTCTGCAGTGAAGGCGAGCACTGACCCTGCCGGAGCCAGGTTTTGTTCAAGCACATTTGTTTCGGAATAACCAGTGCATTTTGAATGGGGCAAATTCAGAACATCAGCAGATTCATCACATTATAGAATGGGATGGAAGTGGTATTAGAGTTGCTTAATCTTTATACCTAGAGATGGAGAGGCTGAATGTCATTTTTCATGACAGTATTCTGAAGTGACTCATTGGCAATGCTGGAACACTTCTCTTGGGCAGTCCCCTGGAGTCGAGGAGGACTTGTTTCCACACTAAAATGAGTTTGAGGGTGACTGATGAGACCAATGCGGGATCTACAGTCTCTGTCACAGGTGGGGCAAATGGTGGTTGGAGGGACAGGTGGATGGGGTGCTTGATTTGTCGTACGCTCCTTCCGCTGTTTGTACTTGGTACAAGTAATGTGTAACACAATAACGTGTTTAGATGCAGATTTCATCATCGCTGCGGAGTGTTTTGCAAACAAACAAAGGCTTGCCCAACACTGATAAAACACTCACAGCACATGTTAATATGGAGTATAGTGTGGAACATTCCCGCGGCCGATCAGATTTTCCCTGGGGAGGAGAGGAAACTAGCTGTGGGGAACAGAGGGAACTTTCCTGACAGGGCTGAACATGTCTGAGATGCCCCCCATGGTCTAATAGCTTCCTGACACTTATTATGGGCTCACGGACTGAAGTTTGAACACGTTTCTGATTCAGCGCAGCCAGATCCATTTGCACAACTTCACATTCAATTCCCACAAGGTTAACCTTAATAATAACTTTTATCTATATAGCAACTTTAACATAGTAAAACATCCCAAAGCGCTTCACAGCAGTGTTAACAAGACAAAACAGATACATTTGATACCGAGCCACAAAAGAAGAAATTAAGGCAGATAACCAAAAGCTTGGTCAAAGAGGTAGGTTTTAAGGAGCATCTTAAAGGAGAGGTGAAAGTGAGGTGGAGAAATTTAGGGAGGAAATTCCAGAGCTGAGAACCTCGGTAGCTGACTCTGAAAGCTGTGGGAAACTGATGGAACTTTCCTGACAGGGCTGAGCTTATTTACCTTAACTTACTTAACTTACCTTCGCGGGCCTCGCTGTCTTCATTACAGCTTTACCCCTCAGGGCGGAGAGGGTTAAAAATGCCATACCAGTCCCATGTACATCACAGGACCCCGATTTGGAGTCCGGAGGGAGCCTCGTCGCCGCCAAAACCAGAGGCGGTAAAGTTGGGAAATCGGCAGAAACGGAGCAGGAAATGAAATCGCTCCATTTTAAATACTCGTTGCTCAACAATCTGAGAGAATTAAAATTCCCCACGTTTATAACAAGTTAACAGCAGCCAAATTTAAAACGACCAGCCAAATCCCAGAAATAGGTAAGAAAATATATACATTTTATTGCATATTATATATTGTCACAATCATTGGTCACAATCTGATCATTACACCACTCAACCTTTGAATTATTATTAAAGTGGATATTTGTTACTAAGTTTCAAGTTTTTACCACATTCGTGTTGTTATCCTGTTGGGAAACTAATGTGGAACTGAGCTCTGTGGACATGGATCTGGCTGTGCTGAATCAGAAACGTGTTCACATTTCATTATGTGAGCTCACACAATAAGTGTCAGGAAGCTGTTAGACCATGGGGGACATCTCAGACAAGCTCAGCCCCGTCTGGAAAGTTCCATCAGTTTCCCGCAGCTATTTTCCGAGTCAGCTACCGAGGCTCGAAGCTCTGGACTTTCCTCCCTAAACCTCTCCCCCTCTCTACCTCTCCCTCCTCCTTCAAGATGCTCCTTAAAACCTACCTCTTTGACCAAGCTCCTGTCCTAATATCTCCTTATGTGGCTCGGTGTCAGGTTTTGTTAACACTCCTGCGAAGCACCTTGGGTAGTTTTATTATGCTGCAGGCACTATGTAAGTACAAGTTGTTGTTGCTTGTTTTAAAAAAAAAACTTACCAGGAGTAAAAAAAAACCGTATCCAGCAGGCGTGCCCCTTCACGATCCTCAAGGAAAGTTTGGGCCCAGGCTACCCCAGCCGCCTCCTGTTAGTGCTGGTGGGCAGCCTTCGGATCTTGTTTACAATTCCACCCCCGCAGGTTTCTTCAGGCTTGCCTCACAATATGCAATTTGCTGCCGCGTGTCAGACATTGCAACAGTGACTACGCTTCAAAAGTACTTCATCGGCTGCAAAGAGCTTTGGGAAGTACTGAGGTCATGAAAGGCACTATAGAAATGCAAGCCTTAGTGTTTTTACTGATCCATGAGTTCAGCTAAATCAGCAAAGACCAGGGATTAAAACTGACTACTTCTTGGTCTATGTGGCTCAGTACCAAACGACGGAGGGGTGAAGCGAGAACTGTATCTTTTTTGGTACTTAAGGCGGCAAGAATTCAGAACTGATACTTCCAAAATGCCCTCTGGCATTTTAATTACCATTATTATTACACTTGAATGCCCAGTGATACTACCATTGTGACAATGCCTTCAATGATATTACTCCAGACTCATGCCCATGAGCTGCATTAAAATTGATTGAGTGGCAAATTATTCCAGCCCCTTAGGGGTTCAAATAGTGAAGAAGCTGCTATAATGTGGTGGCTGAATATGCCTGAGCAGGTCCACACCAACGGAGCAGCGCATCCCCATTCTCCCCGCAGCGATATTTCTGTCTTTTGATACAAGTAGGCGAAGCTCAAAGTCTATGGAGCCCACCAGCCCTCGTTAGCGCACCACTCACTCAAATAGCACTTTCCACTGGATCCTTTTTGTATTCTTCAGAGTTTCTGCTGGGTGCTTTGGTGAATCTGTTCGAGCACATTCTTCCATTTGGTTCAGGAATCTCCCGCAGATTGTAGATACTCAATCTCACATGAAACAGACTCCTAAATATTTTTTCTTGCTGATTCCAGGGAACCAACGTGCTGCACGATATTCGTAGCAGACCATTTAATGTATTTGCCGCTTGCACGCTACTTGACATTTTCCATCGATCACAGATAGATTTAAGTGGAATAAATCTACAACGTTTGGAGTGAATGTGAATCAAAGGCATTCTTCTGTGGGACTGGATGGGAGAAAATATCAGAACACTCTCCTGTCACCTCCAGAACGCAGGTGTAAAGTCAGTCCGCACAGACTTCTCTGCTTGTTGATGGGATCTTATTGTGAACTGAGTTTGGTTTGTTCCAACCCACTTATGGCTACAGCAAAAAGAACTGCCTACAATTTGGTACAATCACTCAGATCGGCCAAAAGGATGGCTAATGTGAATAACGGAAATTTCACAACGGTGCAGTCTGAGTGCTTTCATGAAACTGGTGTTGCTGCAACGTAGAGGGAGCTTTGGCCACAGTATACTTGCTGATATTGGATCACCGCAGTGTAAAAGTGTCCACGGCTTACATCCCTGACCTTGAGCAGGAAACCTAATACGGAAAAAAAAATTCCAGGCATGGCAGGCGTAATATATTTACTTAACGGGTTCTTTGCTTAAGAATTCATAACACATTGCTATTAAGAACTAGTTGGTGTATTAACAAAATGTTTAACAATCACACTACACATGACCAGTTCATCCACTGGGCTCACAACTGCATACCTCATCGTGGATGACCTAGCCCCAACTGACTGGGGTTTTATTGAGTCTTGTGAACATCACGTGACTGGCTAAGCCACTCACAATGCAACAGTTCCACAACTATTTTAAGTTGCACCTATAAATCAAGTGGCCCCTGATTAAAGGGGGGCACTAAAACTGACAAACTTAAACAAATTAAACTTTAGACATTGGTGGATCAAATTAAAATTTGGTTGCCGGGGGTGATGATGCACTCCAGTCCCTCTGGCACCCAGCTCTTGCGGAACGGCGCGAGCGTACCGGTGGACACCACGTGCTCCATCTCCAGGGACACCGTGGCTCGGATGGCAACAGTTCTACAAACCCGTGAGCATATTCACAGATGCATACATTACAACAGGTATTGTACGGGATCAGAACATTGGAATGCTACGGAATGGCAGCACACAGGTTTTGGAGCTGTGATACTCCTACGGTGAATTCCTAATCTCCCCCTGTGATAGATGCAAGTAGCGTGCAGGTCAGACACTGGCACATGGACTCCCAAAAAATAACAGCTAAAGTAAGAAAGAGCAATTCAAAGAAAATGTTAGTCATTTGGAATTTCTAAATACTTTAGACTTCTAGACTGAAACAGAATTAGTGGTTTGCGATGTTTAAAGTCATCATAGCAGTGGAGTTCTACAGGTCTATTGGACTGAGGAGAGACACGAGGATGGGAACCAGCTAGAGGAGGTGCATAAGGAGCATGATGGGAACTCCCATCGATAAAGGTGCCATCTCTGAACTACAGATACCAGAAAAAAATCAGGTTCAAGCCCTCGTTTGAGACAGTGATGGAAGTGCTGCAACTCGCCACAGCACCCTGTTTATGGAAGGGGAAATTGAACAGGAGTCCTAAAAGAAAAGAAAGACTTGCATTTATATAGCGTCTTTCACAACCATCGGATGTCCCAAAGCGCTTTACAGCCAATGAAGTACTTTTAAAAAAAAAGTGTACTCATTGTTGTAATATAGGAAACGCAGCAGCCAATTTGCGCACAGCAAGCTCCCACAAACAGCAGTGTGATAATGACCAGATCATCTGTTTTAGTGATGTTGATTGAGGGATAAGTATTGGCCAGGACACCGGGGATAACTCCTCTGCTCTTCTTTGAAATAGTGCCATGAGATCTGTTGCATCCACCTGTGAGAGCAGACGGGGCCTTGGTTTAACATCTCATCCGAAAGACAGCACCTTCAACAGTGCAGCGCTCCCTCAGCAGTGTATTGGAGTATCCGCCACAACCTTCTGACCCAGAGGCGAGAGTGCGACCCACTGAGCCACAGCTGACGCTGCTCTTGATCACCATCCAGCAATTCCTGCTGGACGTATACTTGTGTTGACATTGGCTAAGACATCATCATCATAGACAGTCCCTCGAAGTGAGGATGACTTGCTTCTACGCCAAAAAGGGATGAGTTCACAGGTGTTTCAATGAAGGACCTAATATTCCAGGTCCCGAACTACATCTTAAAGGGTGGAAGATGCCTGTGTGTGGATTTTTTTCACACCAGCCACCACACGGGCTTGACAGAGCTAGGTCTTTGTCCAGTGGCGAGGATTAACCAGGACTAACTGGAGACCAGCTCTGCTGCACATATCGCAGTGTGGGCTGGCCCGTGCTGCCTCTGGGCCCTCGTCTCTTCTGGGCCCCAGATTGGCTAAGAACAGAATCGGGCACAGTACTGAATGGTGCCCGCCACTCATCGAGCCATACTCCAATAAGGGGGTTAATGCCTTTGGCAGAAAGGGAGTGGCTGCAAGAAAAGCAGGAATAGCAGTGAAGTAATACAGGAATAACATCAGTAAATAGATTTCAAGTACTGGATAACACTAAAAATATCACTTCACTGTTTACCAAAAAAGTAGGATAGAAACCTAGAAAATAGGTGCAGGAGTAGACCATTCGGCCCTTCGAGCCTGCACCGCCATTCGATGAGTTCATGGCTGAACATGCAACTTCAGTACCCCATTCCTGCTTTCTCACCATACCCCTTGATCCCCCTAGTAGTAAGGACTACATCTAACTCATTTTTGAATATATTTAGTGAATTGGCCTCAACATCTTTCTGTGGTAGAGAATTCCACAGGTTCACCACTCTCTGGGTGAAGAAGTTTCTCCTCATCTTGGTCCTAAATGGCTGTGACACCTGGTTCTGGACTTCCCCAACATTGGGAACATTCTTCCTGCATCTAACCTGTCTAAACCCATCAGAATTTTCAACGTTTCTATGAGATCCCCTCTCATTCTTCTGAACTCCAGTGAATACAAGCCCAGTTGATCCAGTCTTTCTTGATATGTCAGTCCCGCCATCCTGGGAATCAGTCAGGTGAACCTTCGCTGCACTCCCTCAACAGCAAGAATGTCCTTCCTCAAGTTCGGAGACCAAAACTGTACACAGGTGTGGCCTCACCAAGGCCCTGTACAACTGTAGTAACACCTCCCTGCCCCTGTACTCAAATCCCCTCGCTATGAAGGCCAACATGCCATTTGCTTTCTTAACCGCCTGCTGTACCTGCATGCCAACCTTCAATGACTGATGTACCATGACACCCAGGTCTCGTTGCACCTCCCCTTTTCCTAATCTGTCACCATTCAGATAATAGTCTGTCTCTCTGTTTTTACCACCAAAGTGGATAACCTCACATTTATCCACATTATACTTCATCTGCCATGCATTTGCCCACTCACCTAACCTATCCAAGTCGTTCTGCAGCCTCATAGCATCCTCCTCGCAGCTCACACTGCCACCCAACTTAGTGTCATCTGCAAATTTGGAGATACTACATTTAATCCCCTCGTCTAAACAGATCAGAGAACATAAATGGAAAGAAATGAAAGTAAATTGAGAACAGATAGAAAGCAAGTGCTTCCATTTTTATAGCACCATATCCTGTCCTCAAGACATTCCAAAGTGCTCTGCAGCTAATGGATTATTTTTCACAATCAATATTGTTTTGTAGGCAAACGTGATAGGCAATTTGGGCACAGCAAAGTCCCACAAACAGCAAATGAATTCGATGAGTCGAAACTCCGTCCTTGATGGCATTGGTTGAGGGAGGAATGTTGACCAGTGTATCTGGAAAACTCCCGTTCTCCTCTTCAGATCGCGGGATGGCATTTCTTTACTTTCCCCTGAACAGGCAGAAAGGACCTCCATTTAATGTCTCACCCAAAACCCAGCAACTCTCACAATGGTCCCTACACTGAAGTATCATCTTAGATTATAGCTCAAGATATTGTAAGAATAATCTTCACTCAAAAAATTGAGTTTTTAGAAGCAAAGACATTAGGGGTAAGTCAACATACAATTAGATGCCAAGATGGGAGGTAATCTTCTAGAGGCCTGAACTTTGACGGGCTAAATGGCCTTTATTCATCACCTTTTTCCTGAGCCACCCCAAATTAGCTTTGTGCACCTCTTAATGGTTTGTTAAAGAACAACTTTTGGCAGAAGCCTTGAAACAATTGGGCTACAGTGTCATATGCGGCATGGGGAGACTTTGAGAACTGAAGAAAAATGTGCAAATAACGTAATTTTTATTTTTAATGTAGAATTTCAGAATTGAAACTGAATTTAATTCAGTTCAAGATCCTCTTTACTGCACTGCTTATGCAGTCCAGTGGGGTGAACAACAGGTTGTTCAGCAGCATTTTACGTTATAGCCAAATCCTCAAACCCTGACGATAAATCAATAGTGTGCTGAAGGAACCAACCATTCCTGTCAGATTATCCTTCCCATATGGTTTCAGTCAGTGATCGCTCAGTGACGTGTTTAGATAATAATCTGGAGCATTTGACAAAGTCCAGTGAGAGAATGAAATTCAGAACTCAAGGCAAATCATCAGGCACACAGAGCAACAGATGTTATCATGTTTTTACAGTGGTGCCCTGACTCAAACCAGTGAACGGTCGAGTCACAGTCACAGATACCACGTGAAAACACATTGATGTACTTGTTTAGCATCTGCAGAAATGCCTACATTGTGACAGTGCTGACATACAGAAGAGATTCTTTAGAACGACTTTCACTTTCACTAAACTGTTCCATGTACAAACTGAGTCACACAGACTAGAAAGGTCACCGGCTCGATTCCTGATTTGTGTCATATTAGTTGATCACAGCCAAGGCAGTGGTGTGAGCACTACAATTGGCTTCAGCATCCTGAATTAAGGAAGGAGGAAAACAACTCAGCCAGGCTTTCCACTCTTGAGCATAACCCGTATGCATGTGGACAGAAATGAATGCGAGTACTACAGTGCGTCAATGGCATGCAAGTGGAGCATGGTATGCCATGCGTCAATGGAGTGTGAGAGTAACAGTGTGTCAGCGTAATGTGAGAATAACGGAGTGTGCCAATGGAATGAATGGAGCAAAGTGCAGTAATGAAAAATGTATGTCGCACAGTACATCAATGGAAAGTGGAGCAATGTTCAGCAATAGATTCAGTGTAGCACCATTTCGTAATGGGATATTAATATGGCACATTAATAATGTCCACTTCTCTTATAATCCAGGAAGACAGTGTGACTGCCAACTTACCTCATCTGCTGCTGCTTCCATCCTCACCACTAACAAGTGCAAGGAGCTCTTTGCCATTCTGATAGAGACCATCCTTTCAGCTCATTCTGCCCTTTCCCTCCTACTCCTTGCCCACCAAGCCAAACCTCACCCCGGGCCCCTTCTACCCTAAGCCTGAACCCCCCCCGGTCTTTTGTTTCTCTCCCTATGACCTCTCCGAGTTCAACTCGTCCATGAGATTTACCTCCTGCACCCTCAACCCCATTCCCACTAAACTGCTGACCACCCAATTTGGCTTCCTGGCCCTGAGGCCAGTAGATATTGTAAATAGTATCCTGTCCTGACGGACTGTCTTTCTTTTCAAAATCACCATCAACACCCCACACACTCAAAAAAAAAAAACCTTTGCAAATTATCACCCCATCTTCAACTTCTCTTTCCACTCCTAAGTACTTGAATGTGTTGTTGCCTCCCAAAATGATCATTTTTTTCCACAACTCCCTGATTGAATTGAACCCATTCCATGCCCTAACCTAAAGTCACAAACGATATCCTCTGTGACTGTGACCATGCTGCGTTATGTTTCCTGGTCCTCCTCAACCCCTCTGCAGCCTTTGTCATGTCGACCACATCAACCTCCTCCCATGCCTTTCCTCCATTCCAGCTTCATGGCACTGTACTTGCTTGGGTCCACTTTTACCTTTCCATTCGTATCCAGAGCATTTCTAGCAGTGGCTACTTATCCAACCCCGGCATAATCATGTTGATCCGCTCCTTTGCTTCATCCACATGCTGCCCCTTGGCAACATCATACGCAGACATGGGATCAACTTCCGCATGAGCATTGGTGACACCCAGATCTATCTCGACACTACCTCTCTCAACACCTTCAGTGCCTCTATGCTGTTCACCTCGCTGACAGCTACCCACAGACTTTTCGTGGGCTTTTGAGCAGAAACTTGCTGTCGTAGGGCCTCTGTTTCAGCGCGGTACCCTCTATGGCGTCTGTGAGCAGGGAACGAAATAGCAAGACTCTTCAACCAATCAGAATGAAGAATCCTCACTGTGACATACAGAGTCTAAACCAGGAAGTATAAAGCAGGAAATATAAATTAGATTTAAATGACGTACAGAAGGCAAAATAATGGTTGGGAAATACAGATGGGATTAAGAGCGAGAGATAAGTGAGTCAGAAAAAGTTTTTTAAAAATTACATTTTTTTTTAAATCTTAGCATTAATTTTCTTCTGAGGAATGAGACTCTAAACTTGTAAAATTAAATTTTCAGACCCAGAGAGATTGTTCAGCAGTAATTATCACTTATCACGCTGTTAAAAACTCACTGACTCCTGCTCTAACCTTTTGAATCATTTTTAGTGTGGAACTATTGGGTAAGTATCCCAAGTTCATGCCGTTGCATTCATTTCAGTGCCGAGTCTATCGGTGAGGACTGAAACAGCGCACCTTGTGGAGGAGCGGGGTATCTCTGACAGCAACTTCCAGATTTGCGCCTTTAACTGTGGATGAGCGGACGCCTGAAGTTGCTGTACGATTTAATGCTGTTAGCCTCACCATTATTCTTGTCGCAAAATCTGGCTCATTGTCTTCAGCCTCAGCCACTAACTCCAACCCCCTCTCCGACCATTGTCTTGGGTTGAACCAGACTCTTCACAAACTTCACCTCATCCTAAACTCTACTGCCCCAATCCATGCCCATTACTCCTGTTCTGGCTGATCTACATTGGCCTTCGGTCCCCCAAAGTTTAAAATGTCATTCTTGTGTTTAATTTCCTCCATGGCCTTGCCCTTCCCTTTCTCTGTAAACTCTTCCAGCATTAACCACCCATCTCTGAACTTTCCATTCCTTTGACTCTGGCTTCTTGTGTATCCCTTTCCCCCCAGCATTGCCGTTTTGTCTTTAGCTGCCTAATTCCTACATTCCCTAAACCACTTTGTCTCTCCACCACCCTCTCTTTTTTTAAGTTCCTCCTTAAAACCCACCTCTGATGTAGCTTCTTTAGATCGTCATCCATTTTCTTTTATTGCGCCCTGTGAAGCACCTTGGGATGTTTTTCTATGTTAAAGGTGCCACATAAATACAAGTTCTTGGAAGTGTGGTTCATTGCACCAATGAAACATGAATGTAGGACATTGAGGCTATGAAATGCAAGTGTTCGACAATATAGCAATAGAATGAAATGTTAGGCAGAACAAGCAATAGAACTGAAGTATATGAAAGTGCAGCAGTAGAATGGATGTATACAAAAGTATTAGACAAGCAATGTAAAGTGAGTGTAAGACAATAGAGGACATATAGAACAATGCACCAACAGAGTGGAATTGTTTGGTAGTACAGAAAAAGGGATAGAGTAATGGGACAGTGCAGCAATGCAATGGAAGTGCAGGACAGTGGAGCTATGAAATACAAGTACAAGACGGTACAACATTGGAATTGAATATAAGGCAGAGGAACAGCGACATTAAAGTATACAAAGATGCAACAGTGGAATGTAAGTGTATGACAATGCAGCAATGTGATGGAAGCGTTAGAGACAGTGTAGCTATGAAATGAAAGTGGGATATGTTGAAATCACAGTTTAATACAATACAGCAACAGAATGGAAGTGTGCAGTGAGGAATGAAGTGAAACTGTTGGGCAATGCAAAAATTGAATTAAAGTATTGGACAGAGCAACAGTGGAATGTGGGTGTAGGACAGTGCAGTAATGGAAAAGAAGTGTAAGACAGTGCAGTAATGGAACAGAAGTGTAGGACGATACACTTATTGGCCTCCTAGCCATGTAGGCCAACTGCTTGGTAACGGATCACTGATCAGCCAGAGTTATTGTTAACATTTTCAATGGCTTGGTGCTAAATGTGTCTCCTAGCGTAATTACATATCTAGTTGTAGCCAGAGAATCTCCTGCAATGGCTTCTCTTCCCATCCCCCACACCATTACCTCTGCAGTCCCTCAAGGATTTTTACTTGGCCTCCTACTATTTCTCATATACATGCTGCTCCTCGTCAAAACTATCCAGAAACACATCAGGTTCCACATGTATGCTGCTGGCATCCAACTCTACCTCATCACCACCTCTCTCAACCCTGTGTTTTCAAATTGCTTGTCCAACATCCAGTCCAAGATGAGCCACGATTTCCTCCAATTAAACATTGTCTTCGGCACCTACCACAAAATCTGTTTTCTAGCTACCGATTCCATCCCCTTCCAGACTGTTTGCAACCTCGGCATCCTATATTCAATATTAAGGAATACGGGGATAGTGCAGGAAAGTGGAATTGAGTTAGAAGATCAGCCATGATCTTATTCAATGGCGGAGCAGGCTTGAGGGGCCGAATGGCCTACTCCTGCTCCCAATTCTTATGTTCTTATATGACCTTGAGCTAAGCTTCCGACCCCATATCCTCTCCATCACCAAGACGACCTACTTCCACCTCCATAATATTGCCACTGCCTCAGCCTATCTGGTGCTGGACCCTCATCCATGCTTTTGTTACCTGCAGACTCAACTATTTCAATGTTCTTCTGGCCAGCCTCTCATCATCCACCCTCCATAAACTTAAGTTCATCCAAAACTCTGCTACCCAGACCCTAACTTGCACCAAGTGCCATTCATCCATCACTCCATGCTCACTCATCTACATTGGCTCCTGGTTTCCGATCACGTCTATTTTAATATTCTCATCCTCATGTTCAAATCCTTCTATGGCCTCACCCCTCCCTATCTGGAACCTCCTCCAGCTCTACAACCTTGCGAGGACTCTGGGTTCCTCAAGCTCTGACCTCTTGTCCATTCATCGTTTGCTTCACCTGATGATTGGTGGCCAAGCCTTCAGCTGCCTAGGCCCTATGCTCTAGAATTTCGCCTTAAACCACTTTGCCTCTCCATCTCTCCTCCTTTTAAGAGCCTCCTTAAAACCTACTTCCTTGATGAAGCTTTTTGTCACTTGTTCTAATGTCTCCTCCTTTGATTTGATCTCAATTTATGTCTGATTACGCTCCTGTGAAATGCCTTGGGACGTTTTGTTAAAGGCGCTATATAAATGCAAGTTGTTGGTGTAGTACTGAACCAAGGAAGATCCTGGTGTGATCCCTGATCTGTGATGGGCCAGTTGACCTCGCTCAGGGTGTTAGCTGCGATGGTCCTCAAATGCTCTCAAAGGCCCTAGGCTCGGGAGAAGACAAAATCTGTACATTCGTTATCCTGTGAATCCTGCTGGAAAATAGTTTTGTGTGGATGTTGAATGAGAACAGAATCAGGCTGATTCTGTTGACACTGACTGTCTCGACTCATACAGGTAGAATGGCCACTTAGGTAAGGTACTGGAGGATGACCTGGGCCTATGGAACTGAACTCCAGCAAGTGAGTGCTTTCAGGAGCAGAGTGAACATAACTGAAAAGTAAAACCTAATAAGTCATCTCTTGTATAAGTAGGTACTGCCTTCATCTTAAAGTGTGTTAGACATCAGTCCATTATGCAGGAACAAGTGGATGTAACGTATGTTCCACTTGTGAAACCGACACACTTCCCATAACAGTACATGTGCGTCAAAGAATCTTGTGTAATCAATACATTGCATTGTTGACCCCATTACCTCCCAATTACAGTCAGGGTTGAGTTGATTTATACAGAGCACATCCAGAGAGAACATTGCAAGGATTATGTAGATTTACCCTGCCTGTTCTTCTCGCAGTGACATGGTACTTTATACGGGTACAAGTAAAACCAGTTAAGGTCAATCTAACCCAGTTCCAGCTATGTTTTTTTCAATCCGACAAAGACAGTATTTCAAAATATCCATCGCCCATTATTCAGTGATCGCAGTGTTGTTTGAAGAGCTGTGTGCCATAAAAGCTGCCCAAGACCAATATTTTTTTTATTTGTTCCTGGGATGTGGGTGTCACTTTCAAGGCCAGTAATTATTGCCCATCCCTAATTGCCCTTGAGAAGATGTTGGTGAGCTGCCTTGAACGGCTGCAATCTGTGAAGTGAAGGTACTCCCACAGTGCTGATAGGGAGGGAGCTCCAGGATTACGACCCAGCAACGGCGATATGATTGGGTTTACGTTTGTGCAGCTTTATTAACCATTATGTTGTTTCTTTAAATATATATTTAATGAAGTATAGCTTAGCTGCTTGGAGTTCTGATGCTTAACTGTCAGTCTTGATACCTGTATGAGTGAAAATTCGGTTAATAAAACTTTTTTTTCTTTAAATAAATTAATTGTTACTTTTTTTCCATGGAGCTATTTTTCTGAGCAATTTCCCCCCTTTTTCTGTAATTTTTCTCCCCTTTTTTTCCTTTATTCATTCTGTCTGACACCTTACAGCCAAAAGAGTGGACACATAACCAGGGGTCACCCAGGTGTGACCCTTTAATCTTCTGGTCTACCCTGCTGAGAGGCCAGGCACAGATTCCCAATCTTGCTGAATTCCCGTAATCAACTGTGCCACCATGAAGATCTGCCAGGCTGATAAGTGTCTCCAAACAGGGAGGGAAATCGAGAGAGGAGCTGTTTCTGACACAATCCCTTTGGTGCATTGTTCAAAAGTGCCATTCTTCTCTCTCAACTCAGATTGATGTGTGGCCTGGGGGAAATAATTAGACTGTAATCACCCAAAAAAACAGATGTGTTCATATACTGACTTAATCAATGCTGTTCTTTAGCCAGCTATACACGAGAACAACCCGAGTTGACTCGTCTATCAGTTCCTTCTTGCCTCCCTGGTTGTAGAAACATAGAAACGTAGAAAATAGGTGCAGGAGTAGGCCATTCGGCCCTTCGAGCCTGCACCACCATTCAATAAGATCATGGCTGATCATTCACCTCAGTACCCCTTTCCTGCTTTCTCTCTATACCCCTTGATCCCTTTAGATGTAAGGGCCACATCTTTCTCCCTCTTGAATATATATAACGAACTGGCATCAACAACTCTGCGGTAGAGAATTCCACAGGTTAACAACTCTGAGTTAAGAAGTTTCTCCTCATCTCGGTCCTAAATGGCTTACCCCTTATCCTTAGACTGTGACCCTTGGTTTTGGACTTCCCCAACATCGGGAACATTCTTCCTGCATCTAACCTGTTCAGTCCCGTTAGAATTTTATATGTTTCTATGAGATCCCCTCTCATCCTTCTAAACTCCAGTGAATATAGGCCCAGTCGATCCAGTCTCTCCTCATATGTCAATCCTGCCATCCTGGGAATCAGTCTGGTGAACCTTCGCTGCACTCCCTCAATAGCAAGAACATCCTTCCTCGGATTAGGAGACCAAAACTGAACACAATATTCCAGGTGAGGCCTCACCAAGGCCCTGTACAACTGCAGTAAGACCTCCCTGCTTCTAAACTCAAATACCCTAGCTATGAAAGCCAATATGCCATTTGCTGCCTTCATCACCTGCTGTACCTGCATGCCAACTTTAATGACTGATGTACCATGGCACCCAGGTCTCGTTGCACCTCCCATTTTCCTAATCTGTCACCATTCAGATAATATTCTGTCTTCCTGTTTTTGCCACCAAAGTGGATAACCTCACATTTATCCACATTATACGGCATCTGCCATGCATTTGCCCACTCACCTAACCTGTCCAAGTCACCCTGTAGCCTCTTAGCATCTTCCTCACGCCCTGTGGTCAGTCTTAGCATAGTTAGTAGCATTCTCGCCTCGGTTGTGGTTTCAAGTCCCACTCCAGAGACTTGAGCACAGAATCTAGGCTGACCCTTTTGCTGCAGTACTGAGGGAGCACTGCACTGTCAGGATGTCATCTTTCAAATGAGATGTTAAACAGAGGCCCTGTCTGCCTCCTCAGGTGGACGTAAAAGATCCCATGGCACTACTTCGAAGAAGAGAAGGGGAGTTATCCCCGGTGTCCTGGCCAATATTTATCCTTCAAACAACATCACTAAAAGCAGATAATCTGCTCATTATCACATTGTTGCTGCCTTTCCCACATTACAACAGTAACTACAAAAATACATCATTGGTTGCATAGCACTGACATTATGAAGGTGTTAAATAAATCCAAGTTATCTTTCTTTTCTGTGATTGGAAACTTATTTGGGTGACTAAGGCTCCAGTGGCATGCAGCCCTTCTACTGTTTTCACCTGCAGACACCTAAATGTGCTCACGTGGAGTTTCAGACATTAAGGGTTCAAAATTGCCCCCTTTTGCGCTGTCCGTTAACGCCTTCGGGGGGCACTAACTGGGTGCAAACACTTTTTGCGGGGGTGGCTCCCAGCTCCCAGGGAATTGCCCGGGAGTTAGCAGAGACGCTGTCCGCGGGTAGCACCTCGGTCCACCGCGCAACCGGCGATGATGTCATCGTCCGTACGCAGCAACCCCTTAGTGCCGCGCGCTGACCCCTATCTGCCCCGCGGTGTAAATTACCCCACGGCCTGTGAGGCTGGCGAGAGCGTGTGTCAACGCCAGCCTCACAGTTCAGGAATCAGGCTGACATCCTTCGCGGGGTGGAAGATAAAGGGCAGGTCGCCTGCACCACCATCTTGTCGGTTTTGTCGGCTCTATTACTTGCACCCTAGCGTGGTCCGGGCCGCCATCGTGCAGCCCGGTACTCTGTTTTGGGTGGTGGGCTGGAACCCCAGTCCCACGCTGCCCTGGTGGCATCAACCCTCCCCTTTAAGCGAAGGGAAGGGGCGTTGAAACACGCTGCCTATCACGCCCCCTACAGGAAGTGGAGTGCAAGAGATTGAGCTCTACTTCCTCTGAGGGGCAGTAAGGCCAATTCAACGGTCAGGGCGGGACTTCCTTCCACGCAGGACGCAGGAAGTACCACCCCCAAGCAGGTTACCGCCCCCAATCGGGGCACAGGGCAATTTCACCCCTTAACTTTCTTTTTCCCCTTACCTACTTCTTCCCCTCCTGTCCTCTCCTGAAATCATTGACACGTTGCTCTGCTATAGTTTCACAGCAGCCAGTTGCCCCCCGCCCCCCAGGTAACTTCATCCAACGAAACTTTAATAAAATTATGTTTGAGCCTAAACAGTATCAGCAGGCTATTCCATTGTAATAGGTATCACAATGGAGTCTGATCCTGTCCTTATCCAGCATGCAAACAGACACAATCAGGAGTGGGAACCCTGGTTGATTTTCCCTTCCTTAACCCTGGGACAAATTGTAGTGATCCCATTGGAACCTGTGGCTGAGATCAGCTGTCACAAATTGTAAAATTTGTGCTGTTTTATTTTACAAACAGTTTTTTTCCTAAACAAGGGTGAACCGCCTGACTGTTTTCGCTGCTTCAAACGTGGTTACTTGCCTTTGTTTGCGGGAATCAGCATTGCTAATTGCATTAATGAGCAAAGTGTAAGTGCTAGCTCCTGGGTTTTGCAAGTGTTAACAGGATGTGATTCTGCCAATTAGTCCCTGGCATTAAAATAAAAGGGAAATACTGGAAATGTAAAATAAATCAATCGGTGCTGGAAATAATATAACCACCTTATCGGTACCTATAAAAAGATATATTATGACATTTCAGGTGTCTTTAACTTTTCAGATACTACCTGATCTCCTGGTGCATTTTTTTAAATTCCGTCACTAAATCCAGAATAATTTATAGGAAATTCACCATAAAAGACATAAATGTGTTCTTGTTTTGTGAGATAATTGGTAGTTATGTGTGAAAGCAGCCAGATGAGATGTGCCAAACCAACCTAATGTGTCATTGGTGTTAAGGGTGTAGCGTTGTACTTTTAAGATGAAAAAGATTCATAACAGTCAATGCTGCACCGTTGTATTTGAACTAACTTGTTAATTTTGTACAAGCTTTCTTTAGCTGAGCAATCAGATGGATGTTTTTAGATACACTCATTAGAGTATAGCTTCATGGATATTTTAAGATTCACTTGAATCCGATAGCAAATGAGGTCCTACAAGCTGAATTTAGGGATCTAGGAGTTAAATTAAAAAGTAGGACGACAAAAGTAGAGGTCTGATCCTCACGCCCACTTCGAAAAAGTTATAAATAAAATGAATACAAAAGGGGTACGGTAGCATAGTGGTTATGTTACTGGACGAGTAATCCAGAGACCTGGATTAATAATCCCACCACAGCAGCTGGGGAATTTAAATTGAGTTAATTATAAATACATTTATAAAGCTAGTATCAGTAATGGTGACCATGAAACTACCGGATTGTCGGAAAAACCCAACTGGTTCATTCATGTCCTTTAGGGAAGGAAATCTGCTGCCCTTACCCGATCTGGCCTATATGTGACTCCAGACCCACAGCAATGTGGTTGACTCTTAATTGCCCTCTGAAATGGCCAAATCTCTACAACAAAGTCAGCACTGTGGGAGTACCTTCACCACATGGACTTCAGCGGTTCAAGAAGGCGGCTCACCACCACCTCAAGGGCAACTAGGGATGAGCAATAAATTCTGGCCTTGCCAGTGACGCCCACATCCCGTGAACGAATGAATAAAAAAAATAAACCCCCTACCCACCCTTCGACAGATTCTTTAATTCCTGATGAATTCTGAAGGATATTCAGATTAAAGTGCTCCATGAACATTAGGCGTAAATATTCCATGTCCAATGTTCTATGACTTGAGATAACATTCTGTACCAAGGGGTAGGAGAACTGTGGGCAGTTAAGTCATCAAGGCATTACTACGGACTTTGTCTATTTTATTCCAAAAGACAGTTTTAACTGGTGGAGAAGGACTTGAGAGAGCTTGAATAAACTTTGTTTGAAATCCTAGTTGCCTTGTGCTCTTAGTAGTCTAATTCTCTGCATTTTACAGCTCCATCTGATACTGTAAATAAATGTTTAGTTATTTTAACCTGTCAAATCACTATTCTGTATGTAATATTTCCACCTATCTGAAGTGACTATCAGCGTCACACAAAACGACATTAAATCTTGTAGTACTACAATTATCCTCAGGTCCATACACTCTGGCGGCTGAAAGGAAAAGGATGCAGATTTCAGATCATGAAGGATATAGCTCACGTGGAAACTGTTACATAGAATTACAGCACAGAAATGGGCCATTCAACCTAATAGGTCCATGCCAGTGTTTATCCTCCATATGAGCCTCCTCCCACTTTTCTTCATCTAACCCTATCAGCATAACCTATTTATTTCTCCCTCATGCACTTATCTAGCTTCTGTTTAGATGTATCTATGCTATTCGCCTCAACTACAAATGGTAGCGAGTTCCACATTCTCACCACTCTCGAAGTTTCTCTCGAATTCCTTTATTGGATTTATTAGTGACTATCTTGTATTTATGACCTCGAGTTTTGGACTCCCCACAAGTGGAAACATCTTCTCCACGTCTACCCTATCAAAGCACCTCAGCCTTCTCTTTTCCAGAGAAAGGTGCCTCAGCCTATTCAGTTTTTCCTGGTAATTATAACCTCTCAGTTCTGGTATCATCCTTGTCAATCTTTTTTGCTCCTTCTCCAGACCCTCACTATCCTTTTTGTAATATGGAGAAGAGAACAGTACACAGTACTCCAGGTGTGGTCTAACCAAGGTTCTGTACAAATTTAACATAACTTCACTGCTTTTCAATTCTATTTCTCCCGAAAAGAACCCCAGTGCTTTCTTTGTGTTTTATGTCCTTGTTAACTTGCATTGCTACTTTTAATGATTGGTGAATATGTACCCTAGATCGCTTTGTTCCTGTGCCCAATTTAGACTCCATTGAGTACCCCATTATCTACACCTGATCCAATACTAACCAATCTTTTTGTATTCATTTTATTTATAACTTTATCCAAGTGTAAACATTTAGGGTTGGATTTTAGGCTTTTTAGTATTCGGGGCGAAAACGTTCACAGGGCGGGAAAGTTCCCGGCCGGGAATAGTTTGCGCTTTGGCAAAACCCGGAGTGCAAAGGACCGGAAAATTCAGCCCTAATTGTTTCAGCAATGGCAAGATTTTTCTTCCTAGATAATCAAAAACAAAACTGAGCATCAAAATTGCTTAAAAGTTTAGTAATTCCAAACGGATAGAAACCTGCTTCTTTAAAATACTGCAGTACAGAGAATGGGATTGGAAAAGAAAAAGCAAATAGATGCCAAGCAAAGATTGAATAGATTGGGCTTATATTCTCCAGCGTTTAGAAGAATGAGAGGTGATCTCATTGAAACACATGATACTGAGGGGGATTGACAGGGTAGATGCTGAGAGGTTGTTTCCCCTGGCTGGAGATTCTATAACTAGGGGGTATAGTCTCAGTATCGGGGTAGGCCATTTAAGACTGAGACGAAGAAGAATTTCTTCACTCAGAGGGTTGTGGGGCTGGAGGAGGTTACAGAAATAGGGCGAGGCGGGAAACACAACAGAGCACATTTATCTCTCGTTCGCAAACATTTACCACCCATCTCACCCACAGATTGGACAGTCACATTCCCCCCTCCCCTCTGGGCCAGCTAGTGGAAAGCAACAGGGATGCTGTGGAGTACGTCTCCAAATTGCTTTTCACTTCTGCATGCACTTGTTCAGTGGATCTATCAGTCAGGAGGCCAGCCTAGATCGAAAAATTTTGTTTAAAGTAGACTACAGAGCAGGAAGATTTCTGATTTTAATCCCTGATTTTTGTTGAGTTCCTGGGTCTACATTTGACCTTATTACCCCCCAGTTAGGGAGAAACAAGCTAAGCTCCCTGCTCCTGATCACTGCTGGAAAGTACAGCAACAATTAGTATTTATATAGCACCTTTAACATAGTAAAATATCCCAAGGCGCTTCATAGTAGTGTTATCAAACAAAATTTGATACCAAGCCACATAAGGTGATATTGGGACTGGTGACCAAAAGCTCGGTCAAAGAAGTAGGTTTTAAGGAACATCTTAAAAGGAGGAAAGATTTAGGGAGGGAATTCCAGAACTTGGGGCCAAGGCATAGCTGCTAATGGTGGAGCAATGTGTTGGCTCTTTGAAAGCTATCCAATTAGTCCCATTGCCCTGCAGACATATTAAGGATGATTATTTTGAGTCTTCTGCTGGCCATGACCCAACGCCTTCAGAATAAGTTGGGGGCGGGGGTGACATATTTGACAAATAATTAACAGAACCAGGGAGCAACAGTGAAGCTTGAGGCTGAGATGAAATTTCAGTTGCATGGTTTGATTTCAAAGGAAAGGAGGAATTTTTATTTTGAAGGACGAGTTGAGTCACTATAACATTACTGCTGTAAGGATTTAATTCTGCGGTGGCTCACATTCAGCTCTGAGAATTCTGGATTTTTCCAAAAGCAACCAGAATATTCTCGAACGTTTATTCCTGTCTTTGAGACGAACAATATTCGTCATGTGATGCCGGTAATGTTTGTCCAAAACTGCAATTTAATTCGCCCTACGAACTGGTAATGGAAATTATAATCTGTTACTGCTTATTTACTTCTTAAAAATAACGTTCGTGTCCCCACGCCTTTCAGCATTCAGATGTATTTCTGTTATTCCTCTTTCTCAATCTCCTTTGGCACCTAAAGCGTTAAGGATAAGGCGAAGTTTGTGACGTTTAGTTATCGAGGTTAAAACCAAAGCCCTCCTCTCGTGCTCTCGCCTGTTGCAATAATGCATTTACTGAAAATTCTAACTCATAAATAACACTGATTGTTGTTCACTGCATCGTTCATAAGTCATTCGGAGCCATGCAGCAAGCAAGGGGGTGAAATCTGAACGTTCATTTTTTTAATTTCAAAATATACTTTATTTATATAAAAATGTGCACAATACATTCGAAAGCAGTTCAGTACATTTGGATGCGGTCAGCAATTCCATACATTATATTTGAATGCTGACTGCAGTTCTGTTCAATACATTTCTTTACTTTACATTTCAAGGTACGATTCATACAATCCAGGATACATTGTGGTACGTTCATCAAGTTACATTACACGTGTCACCATACGGTACACAGTGAGGGTACAGTTACATTTCTTTCCAAATCTGAACGTTCATTCCACGAGTCGACCTGTAATTGACCATGGCGAGACTCCAGCGCCCGATCCCGCCCCTTTAAATATCACGCGTCCCACGAGTTTGAGCCAAGCTCCGCCTTCACCACGTTGTTCTTTTGCTGTTTTGTCAAACACGGTTTTACACTCTTCCGCATCCTTCTGCCTCCCGACACCACACCCTCCCCCAGTCCGAGCCGCCACCATTTTGTACTTTTCTTAACAAAAATGCATCATCACGGTGCAACCTTGTGCACAAGTCGCTCGCGGACCGACTCGGGAACCCACACACAAACCTGTGGCGGCGGAGTGAGGACGCTGCGATCACCAGTCAAGTAACGTGTCCGTGTGTATTATGTTGCAGGCACACTGATTAATTCAAAAGACACTTAACAAATCATGGCTCTTCGACAATAAGCACCATAAAACAGCAACTAAATGAATAGGATGGTCTCGGGAACAACAACAGGAGGGAAAAAAGTTATTTTCCATAATCGTCGCTTTTATTTTAATAAAACCTCCCGACAGATTAACGCGGATGGGACGTCCATGTGAAAATACTACTGTGGGGTTTCTGCAGCGCGATTGGTGTGAGTGTCGGGGCGGATCGAGTGAGATGTAAATGAGCAGCACGGTCGGCGCCGTGCTGGTTGTTTGGAAACACTGGTGAATTCCCACCCAACTGCTACTGACTCCACTGGACACATTGCAGCCTTCGGGTTGTGACTTAGTGTTCGACAGTGGGCTACTTAACGCTCGGCTCGGGAACGCGGCGCTTCCGCAATGAGTCGCAACCCGATTCGATAAAGGGAGCCGCCAGGAATTCAAGGCTTTGTGTGTTTTTTTTAACCAGACATTATTTTCAAACGTCTCCCGTTTCGGTGTTAAGATCTAGGACGTGGTTTACGCTGGACTGCTCGTGGGCAGTATTACCGCTTGTTGTGATTACTGGATTTTGGGGCTGTATACTGCGCCATCTTGAGACTTATTTTTTTCCCCCCACTCACCCCCCTCTTCTCCCTCCCTCCCTCATCTGGAAGATTCCGGGGATTTAAAGGATATTTCGTCCTCTCTTTTTGATCTGGTCCACTGGGCCTGTTTAAGGCAACCAAATTAAAACTTTAACCCCCCCCTCCCTCTCCCCCACAACCAACCGCAAAAAAATAAAGAAAAATCGCCCAGTTTTTAAAAGTGATTGATAGGATCGAGCATGAGTATCGAAACGCTGCTGGAAGCTGCGAGGTTTTTGGAATGGCAAGCGCAACAACAGAAAGCACGTGGTAAGAGAACGCATGGATGTAACATTTCTCTCTCTCTGACCAATGCGGATGCTTGTCTGTTTCTTGTTGCACTGGCTCGGGTTCCAGAAAATCCGTGTAACCTTTCATTTCTTACACAATCCTCTTTTAAAGTGGTGCATTTTTTTGGGATGTTACATTATTATTGTTACATCTGATGGTACTACAAATTGAAATGTTGTATGGCAGGAAAAGACAACATGATTATTTTAATTGAGATTTATTTTTTTTAAGTCATCGTGAATGAAATGTAGCTTTTTCAGTAAAACAATGTAAAAACTAATGACCAGTCGGGCATCATTCTAGGAATCGGATGTAACTGACGGGGAAATGTATTTTTCTGTGGGAAACCAGACATTACGAATAAAATTGACACGTGGAAATGTTCGGGTGTTGGATAACGCCGTCAGATAATCGCGACATTACTGTACACGAAAAGCAGCCGGTTGCACTTTGTGTGCGTGTGTGTGTGTGTGTTTGAGGATTTTTTCCAAAGAGGCAGGGCGGAGGCAGACGTGCAAAATACTGTAGTCTGTTTGCATAATGACGCGTCGTGGCGGTGGTGGGGGGAATTGTCATCTGATACTCGGTGGTTCCTTTTTTGTTGCAATGTCACGATTTTTAGTAAATCGGATAGTCTCTGATTTGTTAGGTGCAGCAAACGACGCGAGGCACGGGGAGGGGGGGATGGAGATACATTGTACTGAAGGATGTCGCAGAGCCGGGCTGCTGGCATCTCCCGAACCCCTTCTCCACGAGCTTTTGTTAATAATAGTATCAGTGTATTTTGTTCAGGGTGACGTGTCTGACTCCTCCCCGCTACCACGTGCGTCCGGTGCGAGCCTGCCTCTTGTACATTTCAGACCCACTTGTTACCTGTTTTAATATCCTGGTTAATAATAGTGTTTCGTGTTATACCTGGAACTATCCCGTCGCGATTTGTTTCACCTATTTCATTGTCGATCGATTGATTGAGCATTCAAATCCACCTTTTGATTTTCCTTTTAAATTCCAGCCTGCTGTCACACAATCACACTTCCTTTTGGGCGCCAGTAGTGATGACATTGGACGTCTTATTAAATCCCTTTCTGGGTACAATACGCCGCGTGTAGCCTGGCTTTGGAACTAGCACTCCACCCGATCAAAACATTTTTCGGTTAAGTCAAATGATCGAGTAATCCAGCGCGCGCCTGCCGCTTGAACGTAAAAGTTTTTAATGAATGCTGAACAATCACTGATGCTTTTTCTGATGGGTTGAAACCTTAATGGGACAAAATAAACGACCTCTAGTTTTCTTTCACAATCGTGGGCGAAAATGTTCTCTCTGCCCCAGGTGTAGTAAAATATGCACCCAGCTTTTCTAAATAGGTTTCTGATCTCGCTATTCCCCTAGTGCATAGAGGATTCCCCTTTCCCGAGACACTAAGTTCAGTTGCCAGTCTCGCCATGCGTGCGGCAAACCAGACTCTCCACCCTTTCCCTCAACCACTGTCTGTCCCATGTGTGACAGAGACTGTCATTCCTGTATTGGACTGTTCAGTCACCTAAGAACTCACTTTTAGAGTGGAAGCAAGTCCTCCTGGATTTCGAGGGACTGCCTATGATTATGATTTCATTCTAAGTGGTCTCTCGTTGTTGACGCTAGTTTATATTGTTATTAATTCTCTTTTAAAATAGTGGGTATTGGTGACGTAGCCGAAGGAAATGGCCAGGAAGGATTATTGAGGCCAACGTGAAGGAGTTGAATTAAGCTCAGTGGATACGCCGTCATTAACCAGAGACCCTTTTAGACTATAAGAGATCAGCCAGAGCTGCAGCTCTCCCAACGTCAGCTGTACTCGTGGGTGTAAACGAGCCGGGCTCAGGGAGCTGACAACATTGTAGGCCCATCACAACCTAGCCAACAGACGCGTTTCTTGAGGCTAAGGATGCCGGTGAGATAATTGAGGAGCCGGTCCTTTGAGGTTGCACTCCGGATTCTCATAGAAACCTCTCCTGAACACATTTTTCGAGCAATTGTAAAAGCACTGGATGCATGCGCTTCCCTTATTCTTTCCCGGGACCGCTATACAGTGCCTATTATTATGTCTTGTGAATGCAATTGGTCGCTGGCAGTTTGCTGCAACACAAGCCTTGCCCCGGGAGCAGTTCCTTAGACCTGCATGTCTGCAGGGTTCATTCGCTGTAGGGGCGGTTCAGTGGTATTTGGGAGCAAACAGAGGGAGAACTGTGCGTCATGTTTGACTGCTCTGCTGCAGAAACCTCTGTGTTTCTTCAAGGTACCCCCCCTCATGACACTTGCAGGTTTAAAAACACATATTCAACCAAAAAAGGTCTTTATACAAATTGATGGGCAAAAAGAAAGACTTGCATTTACATAGCACTTTTCACAACCACTGGATGTCTCGCAGCCAACAAAGTGTAGCCACTGTTGTAATGTAGAAAATATGCCTAATAGCCAAATACTGAGCAAAGCAAATGAGCCTGATTGTACCCCAGCATTGTATGATCTCAGCTGAGTGGCGACAACTGGTTCTCATCTTTCTGGGATAGGGAGAGGGGAAGAATCAGGCTGGGCTTCCACTCCTGATTGTCCAGTCACCTTTGCTGGAATGTTAGTTGGGAATAGGATGGGGTTTAGGTTTGATTCCCCCACAACCTTGATGAAATAGCCAGCAGAACTTGCTGTCGAGGCTTGTGCGATAGCTACACGAGCGCAAGTAGATAAAGTGGTTAAGAAGGCATACGGGATACTTTCCTTTATTAGCTGAGGCACAGAATACAAGAGCAGGGAGGTTATGCTTGAACTGTATAAACCACTAGTTAAGCCACAGCTAGAGTACTGCGTACAGTTCTGATCACCACATTACAGGAAAGATGTGATTGCACGAGACAGGGTACAGAGGAGATTTCCGAAGATGTTGCCAGGACTCTAGAATTTTAGCTATGAGGAAAGATTGGATAGGTTGGGGTTGTTTTTTTGGAACAGAGGAGGCTATAGGGAGATTTAATTGAGGTATATAAATTATGAGGAGCCTAGATGAAGTGGATAAAATGGACATATTTCCTTAGCAGAGAGGTCAATAACAAGGGGGCATAGATTTAAAGTCATTGATAGAAGGATTAGAGGGTAGTTCAGGAGAACTTTATTCCACCCAGAGGATGTGGGGGGGGGGTCTGGAACTCACTGCAGGAGAGGCAGAAAGCCTCATCACATTTAAATAGTACTTGGATGTGCACTTGAAGTGCCGTAACCTACAGGGCTACGGATCAAGGGCTGGAAAGTGGGATTCGTCTGGATAGCTATTTTCTGGCCGGCACAGACACAATGGGCCGAATGGCCTCCTGTATTGTAAATTTTTAGGACAATAGCCAAGGGTTTCTCTGGCATTCACTGAACCTTAAGCAAGTCAGACTCATTATCTTAAGGAGAAAAGGAGTGAGGAAAGAACATTTATGAGGGTAGGTAGAAGACTTTTTTTTTAATGCTCACCAAACATTTCAGACATCTAATGTCAGCAGTAAATTCTTCATGTGGCTGTGCTACATCTGACCTAAAGAGTAAATGGAAAACTGATTGAAGTTGTAATGGTGTGGCACCCTTATACACGGGGTAGTATTAGCAGAATAAAGAACATTCTCTGGCACTGGATGTAGGTACAACAGTATTAATATAAAGCACAGAATCCTTGAAAGTACTACCCTTGCCTCCTATTGAGTGGATAATATCTTTGCCAGAAACAAAGTTACTCATTCACTTGCACAAAATATTGCCAAACAAACTTATCAATTAGTTCTCTAAGAGTTCCAACTTAACAGTATTACCAACATATTCTGGGGCCATCTGCTGTGCTTTTAGTTACCGAGATACCGAGCACAGTCCAACCCTTGTGTCGCAAATTGCCTGTGTGCTTGAGTCCAAGCTCAAACACTAAAATAAAAACAGAAACTGCTGGAAATACTCAGCAGGTCAGGCAGCATTGGTGGAGAGAGAAACAGAGTTAACGTTTCAGGTCGGTGACCTTTCTTCGAAACAGCCCCTTGCTCAAATACTGATCAGTTTGACCAAGATCAGGATTCTAAAGTTGCCTATGTGCTCCCATTGAGGGTGGGGGTGGGCGGAGTGTGTGTACGAGGTGCAGGTGTTCAGCATGCTGTGTTTACAGAGCAGTAAAATGTAGGTTTATGCAAAGTATTGTCTGATGGAGGGAAGAAGTGGAGGCGAGTGTGAAGCAGGAAAATAGGGAATGGGAAATTACCCCACCTCTTTGTGTCTGGTTACAAAGCAGCATTCGCAGGGCATGTAGGCAGATCACTTACCTGAATGTGCTTTGTGCTGGGGAATCATGTGTGGAATGGAGGAAGATTGCAGAAAATATCTTCTGACAAAAGAGCTGCAAGAATGCAGTATAAATAAAGCATATTGCTTTAGCCATGCTCACTGTTGATTTGTAGATTGGAAAAAAATGCAGGCTTGAGCCATTGATGTTTCTATCAGAATTGTGTTTTTATTTTAAAGATGCAATATACATTATTCTTAATGTCAGAGAAATTGTACTCTATGCATATAGTATACATGACGTGATTTTAAAATGTTCCTGCACGGCATAATGTTCTGTAATTCAGAACCTCAGCCTGCTCTCCATTCTAAAATGCTGTACAGTGCAGCAGTCTATTAATCTTTTACTTTTGAATGCAGGGCTATTGTTGACAATACCCATGAAGAATAGGCTGGAAATGGCAGTGTGGCTGGTTGTAATGTTGTTGGTCTTTGTAGTTATGCCTTCCAGTGTGTTCCCAAAAATTGTACAGGGAGATTCCCTGAAAGGAGAAAGGACTTTTCTTGTATTTTTCCCTAGATAAAGATGTCAGAGATCCCTTTATTTACTCGTTTTCTTTTTGTAAGGTGCAAAAACTTTTTTTTGCCCCCCTTTTTCGCCCTGTTCAGGTTACACATTACTCAACAACAACAACAACTTGTATTTATATAGCGCCTTTAACATAGTGAAACATCCCAAGGCGCTTCACAGAAGTATTATACCATAAAAATTTGACACCGTGCTGCATAAGTAGAAACTAGCTCAGGTGAGCAAAAGCTTGCTCAAAGAGATAGATTTTTGCGTCTTGAAGGAGGAAAGAAAGGTAGCGGAAAGGTTTAGGGAGGGAGTTCCAGAGCTTGGTCCCTAGGCAACAGAAGGCATGGCCACCAATGGTGGAGCGATTACAATCAGGGATGCTCAGGAGGGCAGAATTAGAAGAGCACAGACATCTTGGGGTGGGGGAGGAGGGGGGCGGTTGTGAGGCTGGTAGAGATTGCAGAGATAGGGAGGGGCGAGGCCATGGGGAGATTTGAAAATAAGGATGAGAATTTTGAAATCGAGGCGTTGCTTAACCGGAAGCCCAATATAGGTCAGTGAGCACGGGCGTGATGGGTGAGCGGAACTTCGGAATAAGAGCGCGACTGGGTAGAGACCTGGTTCCCATCACTTCGGGCGGTGTGCAGCAGTGGTTTTGGAGTGACTCAATGTCTCTCCCTCTGTTTTTTCTACCTCCATCCTGTGAGAGGAGGAGCTGCCTGGCCTCAACACAGCAACACAGCCGAGAATGGGAGCTTGGCTGATTGAACCTACATCCCCATTCACTCTATACTGGCACACTTCTGGTGGCAGGGGAAATGAATGACGTTTTAACATCAGCACAATCTGTACCACTTTGTTATTGAAGGACTTTATACGATTCAATGACAACTTGCAATATAGGGCGTCTTTGATAAAGGAAAAAGACTTGCATTTATATAGCACCTTGCACAACCTCAAAGCGCTTTACAGCCAATGAAGTACTTTTTTTTTTTGAAGTGTAGTCACTGTTGTAAAGTAATACCTGCCCTCATGTATGGCTCAGAAACATGGACCATGTACAGTAGACACCTCAAGTTGCTGGAGAAATCTCACCAACGATGTCGCCACAAGATCCTACAAATGCCCTGTGAGGACAGGCACACCAACATCAGTGTCCTCATTCAGGTTAACATCCCCAGCATTGAAGCATTGATAATACTCGATCAGCTCCGCTGGGCAGGCCATATAGTTCGCATGCCAGACACGAGACTCCCAAAGCAAGTGCTCTACTCTGAGCTCCTTCACGGCAAATGAGCAGCGGAAACGCTACAAGGCCATCCTCAAAGCCTCCCTGATAAAGTGCAACATCCCCACTGACACCTGGGAGTCCCTGGCCCAAGACCGCCCTAAGTGGAGGAAGTACATCCGAGAGGGCGCTGAGCACCTCGAGTCTCAACGCCGAGAGCATGTAGTAATCACACGGCAAATCAGTCCCAACCACCCCTTCCCTCAACGACTATCTGTCCCACCTGTGACTCTCTTACTAAACTGTTCAGCCACCAAAGAACTCACTTCAGGAGTGGAAGCAAGTCTTCCTCGATTCCGAGGGATTGCCTATGATGATGATGATGTAGGAAACACGGCAGCCAAATTATGCACAGCATGCTCCCACAAACAGCAACGGGATAATGACCAAATAATCCGTTGTTGTGATGTTGATTGAGGGGTAAATATTGGCTATGACACCAGGGATAACTTCCCTGCTCTTCTTCCAAATAATGCCATGGGATCTTGGTTTAAGTTTGGAGCATCAGCCTAGATTTTTGTGCTAAGTCCCTGGAGCGGAACTTGAACCCACAACTTTCTGAATCCGGGGCATCGGTGCTACCCACTGAGCTACAGCTGACACGTAGGTGGAAAGCGTCACTTCCTACTGGGGCATCTGTTTTTGCAGACTCACAGTGATTTCTGCAGAGAGGTCACACACTGACACACCCTGCCTGAGCACAGTTGTTTCGGAGTAGCCACCAGTTGAACCCACAACCTTTTGACTCTGAGGCGAGGGTGCTACCAACTGAGTCATGGCTGACACATGATGTAGCAGCACATAGTTCACAGAGACATGAGGAAAGTGGATGCTGAACCCAAGGTGATAGTGGGAGGAATAACCAAAAACTTAGTCAACGAGTTGGGATTTAAGAAGAAAGAGAGGGAGGTGGTGATTAGGGAGGAAATTCCAAGGTCAGGGACCTAGGTGTCAGCTGTGGCTCAGTGGATAGCACACTCGCCTCCGAGTCAGAAGGTTCAAGTCCCACTCCAGGGATTTGAACACAACAAATCTAGGTTGACACTCCAGTGCAGTGCTGAGGGAGTCCTGCACTATCGGAGGGGCTGTCTTACGATGAGACTTTAAACCGAGGCCCCGTCTGCTCTCTTAAATGGACGTAAAAGATCCCATGGCACTATTTTGAAGAAGATCAGGGGAGTTATCCCTGGTGTCCTGGCCAATATTTATCCCTCAATCAACATGACTAAAACGGATTATGTGGTCATTATGACATTGCTGTTTGTTTGTCCTCCGAGGCTGCCTGACTAGTTGAATATTTCCAGCATTTTCTGAGATTATAAGCTGGTGTTGTGGCTATGTAGAAATTTAAAGAGGGATGGAGGGAATCAAAATTCATATTTTCTATCAACTAGAAAAAAATAGTGTTTTCTTTCCAAAATTCTGATGACTGTTATTATGACGTAGAGTTAAAAATGTTTGCAAGAAAGAATAGATTTGTTCTGAAAGAAAGTTTAATGAGCATATTAAAGTGGGTACTACCTCACATTCCTCATGGTGTCACTTTCTTAATTGTCTTTATAACTGTTGAACAATGCTAAGTGGAAGTGCAGTTTCGTGGAGTCTGGAAGATAGACACTTGCTCACTGTGCTTACAACTGGGTTTGGGTTCCTTGTAGAATGCAGTTATCTATCATTACTTGCCATATAATTGGTTTGTTTACCGACTAATGGGAAACATATTTTTTGTATCTTGGTTTGTGAGCAACCTTTAGCCAAACATTGTTCAACAAAGAAAAGTCCATTTAAAAGGATGATAATGCTCCACTTTATAGCCCAGTTGGGATAGTTTTATGGCAAGTTTTTTTTTTTCTGCGAAACAACCAAGACAGTACTGGAACCTGCAATCATCTGCTGTCACCGCAGTCAGATGCTTTATCCGTTAGACCACGTGGCCAGCATGCCCCAGTTGGGAAATGCAATGTACATCATGGAACTCAGCCATCTGGACCAAGAACGCTCCAGGTTTGAATCTTGCTCTTTGCTGTGATAGTGGAATGCTGTAAAATTAGCTCAGCACCAGGGAGGGGAAAAAAGGAGCCAAGGATCCTGCTCCTGATTACTAGCTAGTGATGGAAAGAGTGTGTTTATGTGTATGTATGTGTGGTAAGGAGTGAATTTGGGCTCGGCTGTGATGCCCTCCACAGTTGACTGTCTGGCTCATTGTCTGTAATGGCCACTCGGGCGAGGCATTGGCTAGTGCGCAGGGAAACATATCTCACCACAAGTCAGTGTTTTCTGAAGGGAAGAATAATAAAAAAAACGATGACTTAGTGAATTAATGCATCACCTGGTGTTGTACCGAGCCATACAGGCAAAGAAGGGTCCCGGTTCTTTAATCTATTGCCTGTGCTGAGTTAGCTAGTCTCAGTCAGGGTTAATAAGGGTGCTACAATTAATTTCCACTTCACTGAAAAGAAAAAGTCTTGCATTTAGTTAGGGCCTTTCATGACCGCCAGATGTCCCAAAGCACTTTACAGCCAATGAAGTACTTCTTGAAGTGTCATCATAGGCGGTCCCTCGCAATGAGGATGACTTGCTTCCATGCCAAAAAAAAGGATGAGTTCACAGGTGTTTCGAATGAAGAACCCGAACTACATCCTGAAGGGTGGAAGATGTCTGTGCGTGGATTTTTTTTAACGTGTGGTGGCCGTTGCACACCAGCCACCATACGGGCCCGACAGAGCTAGATCTTGGTCCAGTGGCAAGGATTACCCAAGACGACGGAAGACCTGTTCTGCTGCACGGACCTAGTGCACACATATCGCAGTGTGGGCTGGGCCCCGAACTCACGTGATCACAGTGTAGTCACTGTTGTAATATAGGAAACGCGGCAGCCAATTTGCACACAGCAAGCTCAAACACACACCAATGTGACAATGATTTGATTTTTTTTGTTATGTTGATAATTTAGAAGTTTTCAAGATATTAAGGGGAACAGATAGGGTAGATAGAGAGAAACAATTTCCACTGGTTGGTGAGTCTAGGACTAGGGGACATAGTCTAAAAATTAGAGCCAGACCTTTCAGGAGTGAAATTAGGAAACGCTTCTACACACAAAAGTGTGGTAAAAGTTTGGAACTCTCTTCCGCAAACGGCAATTAATGCTTAGATCACTTGTTAATTTAAAATCGGAGATTGATCGCTCATTGTTAACCAACGGTATTAATGAGTATGGGCCAAAGGCAGATATATGGAGTTCGTTTGCAGATCAGCCATGATCTCATTGAGTAGTGCAGCAGGCTTGAGGGGCTGAATGGTCCACTCCTATGAATATTGTCCAGGATAATATTCACTGGGGATAATCCCCCCCTCTCTTCTTCAAAATAGTGCCTTGGGATCTTTTACGTCCACCTGAGAGAGCAGATGGGGCCTCGGTTTAACGGCTCATCCGAAAGATGGCACCTCCGACTCCCTCAGCACTGTACTGGGAGTGTCAGCCTAGAATTTTGTGCTGAAGTCTCTGCAGTGGGACTTAAACCCACAACCTTCTGACTCAGAGGTGAGGGTGCTACCCACTGAGCCACGGCTGACACTGGGCTAAGAAAGCAATGATTAGCCATTGTCCCTGATCCTTATTGCTATCCACTTAGCCCTGCTTGGAACACTCGTGTGCCCATGTGTGAACAGGGCCAGGTTCATCCATGATATGGACTTTGGCCGACTAATCTGCTGATATAAATGTAAAGAACGGCTACTGGGATGGGTTCTGGAGGGCTGCGAACACTTGTGGAATGGTCCCACAATGAGTCAGTGCCCTCCTAATGCATTGTCTCATATACTCTCACTCCAGGGTCAGCGATGATATAGGTTCCACATATTTATAATTATACCACAATAAATATATACAATTTAAAAAGGCAGGCAATTTTCTTGGCACCACAGCGACCCATAGTCATGTGATAGCTAAAGTAAACCATTGCATCTCTCACCCTGTGTGTGGTTCTAATTGGGTAATAAAACAATTAAGACTAATCCAGCTGGGGTGGGGAAACAGCGTGTTAAGACGCTGTATTTTACAATTCTTGTTCAACTAAGACTGTTGGAGTAAAACTGAAATGAAAATATTGAAAATGCACAGCAGGTCAATGTACATTTGCAGAAAGAAAGACTCCAAAATGTTAACCTGCCTTTTCTGCTGACTGAAAAGCTGTGTGTTTCTAGCATTGTTTGTTTCCGTGGGATGAGTTTTGTGGCTCGTTGGGGGGGGGAGGGGGAGGGGGAGGAAAGCGGCTGTAAGAGTTTAGATGCTCTCAACCAGTAGTCATGGATGCACAACAAAAAATTGTGCCCTGTTTGGCAATCTCTTGCCTCACTCGGAGAAAAAAGAAAGACTTGCATTTATATAGCACTTTTCACGGCCACCGGATGTCTCAAAGCGCTTTACAGCCAATGAAATACTTTTGAAGTGTAGTCACTGTTGTAATGTAGGAAATGCGGCAGCCAATTTGCACACAGCAAGCTCCCACAAACAGCTGTGTGATAATGACCAGATAATCTGTTTGTTATGTTGATAGAGGGACACTGGGGAAAGCTCCCCTGCTCTTCTTCGAAATAGTGCCATGGGATCTTTTACGTCCACTTGAGAGAGCAGACGGGGCCTCGGTTTAACGTCACCCGAAAGCACTGTACTGGAGTGTCAGCCGAGATTTTTTTTTTGTGCTCATGTTCCTGGAGCAGGACTTGAACCCACAACCAATTGACTCAAAGATGAGAGAGCTACCCACTGAGCCACAGCTGACCCTGTTAAAAATATGGATGAATGACTGGAGTGAGAATTGGAAAGCTTCATTCCGGTGAATGGGAACATCTTGTGGGGCTGGAATTGAGGCCCAAGCTTGGTGCAGTGTAGAGGGAATTTTACATGGCATTTACCCTGTGAACAGGAAGGGACGGGTACCAACACTGTGCAACAGAAGTGTGAAAGGGATCCGTCTTCTCAGTAGAGGCACCCCTCAACCCTATGGGCACAAAAATATAAATAGAATAATCATATCATCGAAACTTGGATGGATACTGGAGACTGCTGAACTTGTTTCACCTGTCTGAATCGACATCAAGCGTCAAAAATGTGACTGAAGCGTGTAACTTATGTAAGTTGGTTGAGTGATTTTCTGATTATTTCCCTTTTCAGCAGCCTGTTGCTATACTGTTTATGCGATGAATGTTCTGTGAAATGTTGGCAGTTCTGCCACGTGAAAAAACAGAACCATTCCAGTTAGCTTGGTGTGGATATTCTCTTCCGAGGTAGAATGGAACTGATGGCATCAAGCATATTGCTGGGTCTGTCTGAAATACATGTTTGTATTATGCAAGTCTTGCATCTAGTGCACAACCGCCGCATTTCAGAGACATCCAAAAGTGTCAAATGTGCAGAAAAAGTAAGGCATTCATTTCATGTTGGTTTCTTCTGACGGATGGATCTGGGAATTTATGAGCACCTGCCAAACTACAGACGTCCCTCACTGACAGCAGTTAACCTCTAAATAACCTCGGGTTGTCCTACTTTCAGTGATTAAACTTTTGTGCTCTTAAAGAGACAGGCCACATTTAAACACAGCTTTAACGCAGCAGCACAATAATATGTCACATAAAGTGACACCATAATTCCCGGCCAGAATGGTCAGCCACGCCTGGA
This sequence comes from Pristiophorus japonicus, assembly GCF_044704955.1. Lineage (NCBI taxonomy): Eukaryota > Metazoa > Chordata > Chondrichthyes > Pristiophoridae > Pristiophorus > Pristiophorus japonicus. The sequence goes on along the minus strand of NC_091992.1, from coordinate 14,751,269 downwards.
GACCACACTGCTGTAAGTGACTGGGATTGATTTTACGCACGTAATTTGTATTGTGTAACTGTACTCCACTCAGAGTTTTGCTGGAGAAATCCTCCTGCTTTTATTGGGAGACTTTGCTGTAGTTTTGGTCATGAGTTTGCTGTACACTTTTTTAAATAGACTCTGTAGACTGTTTGCTGTAGTGCGCTGTTGAAACAGACTCTGCTGAGTAAATAGATATTGCTATAAATAGACTGTTTGCTGTGAATCCTGCCCTAAGTCCCATCCTGCATCAAACTCATTGGCTGACGCTGTGGTGTCAATAGACACTCTGCAATAATACTCCATGGCATAATGCTCCTGTCATTATAAAGCAATGTGTCCTCTGACTTGCCATGAGCAGTACCACAGGAGATCAGCCAGGATTATTGGATTTGTTGTCTTTATTCAGCAGCTGGGATTGACTGAGTTTTGGGGCTATATTAATGCAATCATTATATGAAGTCCTATAGTTCATCTCTGCTCTTCCTCACCCCACAGTGCTGTCATCTCCATGCAGCCTCTTTTAGCTGGGAGGGAAGTAATTGAACTGGTACAATAATTCTTCCACATCCTGGCTACCGCCATGGTGGTGATCATGCAGGTAGTTTGAATTTGGCAGCTTTATGTTGGGATTTTTTCGTGCTGTATTTACATCAACAGTAAATATCCAAATCCAAACAGCCATGCTTATTGGTCAAAAGCTGCAGTTCCACCAGAGAGTAATGAGCTGCCATAATTGTTCCTACCTAACTTGACCAAGAACTGAAGAAACTCTTCCACTTGGGGAGGTCTGGCAGACTGGAACATCCTGCAGAACTGGCTGTTTTATGAAGACATTTGTGAGACTGCTGCGAAGGACTAAGACTCAGAGCACAAGGAACTCCAAATGTTGACGACCAGGAAAGAAAGACTTGCATTTCTGTAGCGTTTTTCACAATCACCGGACGTCCCAAAACACTTTTTGAAGTGTAATCACTGTTGTAATGTGGGAAACACAGCAGCCAATCAGCACGCTCCCACAAACAGCCATGGGATAATGACCAGAGTTTTTGTGATATTAATTGAGGGATAAATATTGGCCAGGACACCAGGAATATCTTCCCCTCCTCTTCTTTGCCCTGGGATCTTTTACATCCACCTGAGAGAGCACATGGGGCCTCGGTTTAACATCTCATCAGAAAGGATGGTGCCTCCGACAGTGCAGCACTCCCACTGGAGTGTCAGTCTAGATTTTTGTGCTCAAGTCTCTGGAGCAGGACTTGAACCCACAACCTTCTGACTGAGGGTGCTACCAACTGAGCCATGGCTGACACATCAGAGAATGTGAAGCAAATTATTGGGCTCAATTTTCCCCAGTTAGCTGTGCCATTTTTTTGGTGCGCGCTGCTTTTTTTGACCAAAATTAAAATATCCAAGTTTCCACAAAGTTTGTGCGCTAGCGGAACTCAGTTAGTTACGATTTTTTTAGGTTCGTTTTTTTTGCGTCATAGGGGACGTAACCTGATATCTGCGCCAGTTTTTCAGATTTTTGCAAGTTTGGCCAACTTGCATTTCTCCCACGACAGCGTATGTGACCACTCCCAAAAAACCTAGGCCCTTAAGAAAAACCAACGCACATTAAAAAATCGGCGCAGAAAGACGCCATTGATTTTAGGCGAAATTTTGGAGGGTGTCAAGGAGACATTAAATATGCATCATGAAGCTTAATTTTTTTCAAACTTAAAACGGAGAAAATGGAAGTCTAATGCAATTCTTTAATTTTAGATTTTTTTTCAAAAGTGCCACGCCAGCACCGGACATCGCCTCACCGGGCTCGAGGGTCAGAGCATCGGCCGGCAGAATCGCACCCTCGCCCGGACAAAGGGGCTTGGGGCTCGGCTTCAAAAGAAACCCAGGAGGGTGGGGTGGTGGGCGCTGAGCCCCTGTGTCCAGGCGAGGGAGCAATTCTGTCGGCCGACCCTCGAGCCTGGTGAGGAGATGTTCGGTCAGTGGTGGGGTAGTACTTTGAAAAAAACTCTAAAATTAAAGAATTGCAATAGATTTTGTTGTCTCAAATGTCCTCATTTGAATGCCGAGCTTCCCGTTCTAAGCAAGCCTATTGCGCATGCGCAGACCAGACTGTGGTTCACCATACTAAGGTGTCGACCTTGGGGAGAGAGAGAGAGAGAGAGCAGAGGAGCTTTAACTCCTTGTCCTGCTGTTTTGAGCTTCTTGCAAAGGTACAATTTAATTATGGGAGTAATTTTGATGATGCTGTACTTCGTGCAAGCCTTCTGCATGATGGTGCTTTAGAGGAGACGATTGATTCGACATCATCGCATGAGGAACCTCAGAGCACGTAGGATGATAGGCAGCAGGCCTTATCCATGTTGGGTATATCGAGACAGGCGTTCATACCTGCTCCTGAGTAATGCAGACTATGTGCGAAGGCTACGTTTCCCCAAATAAGTTGTAACAGAGATCTGTGAGTTAGTAAAAGCAGATCTGCAACCTAGCAGCGTCAGGAGGACTGCTTTCAGTTGAAGTGAAGGTTACAGCTGCACTTTCATTCTATGCATCTGGATCATTCCAGGCCACAACTGGGGATGTGTGCACCATTTCTCAACATGCAACACATATCTGCATTCAGCAGGTGACTGCTGCACTATATGCCCAGAGGAATGACTACATAAAGTTCCCCATGACCGCCCAGGCAATGCATGAAAGGGCTGTGGGCTTCTCCAGGATTGCTGGCTTCCCAAAGGTACAGGGCTGCATTGTTACGACATCACCTTGCGAACACCTTTGGAGGATTCCGAGATGTACAGTAACAGAAAAGGCTTCCACTCTGTTAATGTGCAGCTCCTGTGTGACGACAAGCATCGCATCATGTCAGTTGATGTGAGATACCTTGGGAGCACCCATGATGCATTCATCCTATGCGAGAGCGCTATATCTGGTTTCAACAGCAGCCAGAAGGGCAGAGTTGGCTGCTGGAAGACAAAAGGTACGGCCTCGCCACCTGGCTCATGACGCCCCGACGACATGCAAGATAATAGAGAGGACCATTGGCAGCTTGAAACAGCATTTTCGATGCCTGGATCATTCCGGAGGCTACGTGGAATACCCCCCTGAGATTGTCGGTCAGTTTACTGTTGTGTGCTGCATGCTGTATAACTTAGCCATCATGAGGCAGCAGCAGCTGGTAGTAGAAGACCCACCTGAGGCGATAGTGGCAGATGATGGTGAGGAAAATGCAGATGACAAGGAGGAGGATGAGGAAGCCATGCAACTACCTGAACCCAGAGCACGACGGCGGAGGAGGGCGGGCCGTTGTGCTCCTTTAACGATTGCTCGAGCCGTGCGCCAGCAGTTCATCCATGAACGCTTTGCTGCCTGAAGGCTCAGCGGCAACTATTCCAAATGGGCCACATTTACTGTTTGGACCTGTTCCATAATGTTGTGTTGTGTTAATGGAACAAATAATGGAAATGATTATTCTTTAGTTCAAAAAGTTGTGTTAATAATGGAACAAATAATGGAAATAATTGTTATAATTTAAAATATATTTTATTCAAAAGTGTAACACTTGTTTGTACTTTAATAAAAAATATTCTTGTATCAAACTTTAACATTTTCAGTTACAGTTAGTTACAAACTTTAAGATCACTTTATAAAACTTTTAAACTTGTAAATTTACATAACTTACAAAAAACTTTTAATTTGAAAACAGTTACAATAATAACAACAGCAGCAGCAAAGAAAGGCTGCACCCATCTCTCCTCCGCCTTATTCTAAGACCGCCTGCTGCGCTTGGTCTTGTTGACTCCACCCTGCCCGCAGGCACAGCATTTCTCGGGTTGGTACCAAGCTTATTCTTTCGAACATCTCGGGTAATGTGCACTTCTTGATGGGGAGGTGTGGGCAGACGGTAATGTGGAAGGCCCCGGCTTGGACCTCTTCAGAGCTGGTCTGGGGATTGGAGTAGGAGTGGCAGTTGATTCTGTCAATGGGCATGGGGTCTGGGCATGTTTCCTTTTTGCAGCAGTTAACTACGACATCCCCTCCCTCGTGCCCCGACATTGTTTCAGCTACCTGCGACATTCCCTCTCTCGTGCCCAGATAGTATTCCCATTTCTCGTGAGAGTGTTGTTACTTCTCCCGACAATCCCAATACCTCCTCACCCACCCCACTGATGGTGTCCAGGAGTGATCATGTAAGATCGATGCTCTCCGCACTCATTGCCATCATCTGAACCACATCTGTTAGATCCTGCACCTCAGGAGAGCGCTGTCGAGCTCTCCTCACCCTGGGTGTGGCTCGCTTTCATCCCACCGGGACCCGCAGCCTTGGATGGTGGGGCCCTGGGTGTGCCTCGCTGCATCCCACTGGAATCCCCAGCCTCGGACTGTGAGAAACCATGGAATGTCCCAACACTCACCACTCAGGAAAGGGCCTGGCACCTCAATGGGCGGCACCTGCACCTCCTCCAGAGTGAATACAATGTGGGGGGCTTCATCCAGCCCCTCCCCCTTACCCTCACCCCCGTGCACTTGATCTGGAAGGTGGGATTGGAAGATGTTCGCCTCTTCAGGCTCGTCCGCGTCTGAATCTTCTGCATCGGCTTCAGCCTCGCCAGGGTTGGCCTCAAGTTCTGCAAAATATAACAGAACAGACAAATGGTTAGCAGCAGAGGAGGGGGCAGGGTGGGTGGCTTGAGTAGGCTCACACAGCGCAGGCAGCAGGCTGATTTGAAGGACGACAATGAATGATAGCACATTGCATCAACCGAAGCGTAGCTGATGGAAACATCCCCATGAACCGAAGCATGGCTAGCCCACGCAGTATTTAACATTTAGCAAAGCCAGACTATGGAATTTGCAGGACTTATCCTGTCCCTTGAGTGTGGGCCCAGCTTGTGCAGTGGTGGTTGATTTTCTCCAGGCAGGAGCCATCAAAGCAGCGACCCTGTCTTACAAGGGTGTCAGTGGGTGCAGATTTGCCAGACCTCCTCCTGTTCGAGTTCTTTCCCTTTTGTTGTGTGCCACCTTCCTCTGCAAAGATGAAAATGTAATGTTTTAGAGAGGGTGTCTTTCTGCTGGGTGGGACATATACAGATGGTCACATTTACAATTGCAATTCCATTGAATAAATGAAAATATTACTTGCACTAACCACTTGACCACGGTCCTGCCACTTCTTTTTGTACTGGCCTCCAGACCTCAGGGTAATCTTCTGCAAGTTGGTTCCAGTGTTTCTTCATTTCTTTTGGGTGAAACTTTTATGTGACCTCTACTGGTGTCCAACTCATGTCATCTGGCCTCAATTACAGTAGCCTCCACTTCATCCTGTGAGAAATTCTTGGTCCGAGAGACACGGTGCATATTGTATTGCAGCTCTGATTTTTCCACTGAGAATTAAAGTTCTCACATGTAAATGGCTCTTTAAAAATGGCCGAATGCAGACCGGGAGCTGTATTGGGCATGCGCGTCGATAGCAGTCACGTCAAAAACGTCTTTTTTTTCCTGCGCATGCACAGAAGGGAGGGGGAGGGAGGGGGGGGCGGGGAACATTAGGCTCCACTCCCTGAAGCTAAAGGACAGGCTGCACGGCGCCAATTTCAAAAAATAGAATGGGTAAACTTGCAAGTTATTTTTTTGGAGTGGTCGGAGCCCCCAAAAAAATTGGCGTAACTCTTGCAATACGCCAAAAAACAGCATTGGGGAAAATTGAGCCCCAAGTCATAATCCTGTGACACCAACTTTTATTTTAATGATAAGGGAAGACCGAGGGCAGTAAACGAAATAATAGTGTGAAGAAGAAAATATCCCTGCATTACAACAGTGACTACACTTTAAAAGTAGTTAATGGGCATAAAAGTGCTTTGGGATGTCCTGAAGTCATGTAAGGCATTATGTAAATACAAGTTCTTTCCTTTAACTTCAGGAGAGTGAACTTATAGTTTGCTACTGTTGGAAATTTGAGGACAAAATGAAACTTGTTTTGTGCAGCATGTAGGTTGAGTAGAAAAGGGAGAAGTTCCTGCCATCGGGAAAGTGTCAGAACAACAGCTCAGCAGTCACATGACAGCCACACAAACAATACAGCCGCCAGATCTGAACCACACTGTCTTTCAGTTTCAGTCGCTTTGCCTTCTTTATTAGGTTGAAAAACATACATCAAACCTACGAGTTTTGATAACATATTTTGTGCCCAGTTATTTGATTCCAATGTCGTGGACTGAAAAGCCCGATTTCAAAGGAAAAGTCTGTTTTATCATCAATTAGGAAAAAAGATGTAAAAGAGCTGTTTTGTTGGTAGCAAATGTCTCAACCATGGCTTCCGTGTTTGTTCAGTGCTCAGTTTTTTTTTAAATTGAGAAACTCAGTGAAGAGCCAAGGCTCATTGTGCAGTACACCATCAAAGTTACAAAGATGAGTTAAATGAAGAAACAGTGATTATGTGACACTGAACTTGGGTTTTAAGAGCCTGAAGGTTGTAGGACAGAAATTGCACTTGTGTGGCACATCACGTCCTCCGGGCATGGTAAAGGGCTTCACATTCCATAAAATACTTTTGAAGTTTATTTACTGTTATAGGCAAACACTGCAGCCAATTTGCACATGTAAGGTCCCACAAACTGCCCAAGATGTGAATGCGAATTAGTCTGGGTTTTTTTTTGGTGGTGTGATTGCGGGAGGAATGTTGGCCAGGAATGTTGGGAGAGCTCCCTACTCTTCTTCATTTTTAACATCCACCTGAACAGGCAGATGGGGCTTTGGTTTAATTCTGCATCTAAAGATGACACCTTTGATGATGCAACACTTCCTCAGTGCTGCAACAAAGTGTCAGCCTAGATTACGTGCTTGTCTTGCGTCCAACAGTGAGGATTGAACCCATGACCATCTGACTTGGAGGTTCAGTTGCTACCAACTGAGCCAAGGATGGGAGGGTGGGATAGGAAATAAGAAGCAGTTCCAGCATTTTGAGATCCAGGGAAAGAATGAGTTAGAGTCGGAGACATTTCGATGAGTCTTGATTTCAAGGTGTTTGAATGCCTTTGTGATCTCAACCCTTATTATCAAATATTCAATCTTCTTTTGAAAGCTGATAGCTGTCGGATCTCTCCAGTTACGAACTGAGCTCAATTGAAGATACATTGATGTCAGAATGTTTGTCTAATACCCAGGCCAATCCACTTAAGAACATACCTAAATACAGCAAATGCGATTTGTATATGAATTTTTCCAATTAATTTCAAGAGGACTAAATTGATATTAAGACCCAGAAGCTCCAAGCAAGTTTTTTTTCCCCTCACTTGTGTTTCCAATGTTTGCTTTAGCATATGATGGTAGAATTGTCTGCATGACATGTCAGTTGCTGTGTAGTAGATTTTACTGTATGTGTTGGGAAGTTACTGTGTTACAGTTTGAAATGTTTCTCTACACATGGTGTAGGAGCAATGTATCCAGTCAGGAGGAAATGAGAGAGCAGGTTTGTGGCTCCCCTGATGGTCCAGTCAGCCAATCCACTGCACAAAAGTTGCAGGTTGGTACCCAGGTCTGTACTGATGTAACTGATCCACAGCCATTTTGGGGGGAGTGGGGTTACAATTGCTCTCAGTACCCATAAGCTAATGGGGGCGGGGGGAGGGGGACAATAAATCAGCCGAAGTTCATGTTCTTAATCGCTTTCCAGCCACTATAGAATAAAAAAAGTCAGGAGCTAATGTTGAATTTATTCCAGATCTTTTTTGGACCACATCTGAAGCATTGTCTGCCCTCTCAAATGTTCCTTGGTGTCTCCCCCAATGTTGCAGCAGCTAGTACGAAACTATCAGGGTGGACTTGTGGTGCAGTGAGTTTGCTCAAACTGAACTCTCTAGCATAGTAGTTATGTTACTGGACTAGTAATCCAGAAGCCTGGACTAAAGAGCTCAAGACATGAGTTCAAATCCCACCAAATTCAGTTAAATAAATCTGTAATAAAAAGCTAGTGTCAGTAATGGTGACCATGTAACTACTGGATTCTCGTAAAGACCCTGGTTCACTAATGTCCTTCAGGGTAGGAAATCTGCCTCCCTTACCCGGTCTGGCCTACATATGACTCCAGACCCACAACAATGCAGTTGCCTCTTAACTGCCCCTCTGAAATGGCCTAGCAAAACATTCAGTTGTCAAGAAGGTGGCTCACTGCCACCTTCTCAAGGGCAATTAGGGATGGGCCAGTGAGTGAATTTAAAAAAAAGACTGCAATCAATTCTGCAATATAATCCATACACACCCACACAACACCTCATCAATGGAAACCATCGATGATTTTCCCTTCTCCTCCAGTGTACTGAGGACAGTTTTAGTCACCACTTACACCTTGGCTGAGGGCAGTCATCATAGCACAAACTAAGATTCAAACCTGCACCTTCCCTGTACATGTTGTCTTTACCAACAGAGGCATCAGGAGAGAATGAGGACAGGATGCAGCTTGGCTGTGAGCCCCCGAAGATGAATAGCTTGCCAGTACTCTGTCCACATGAAGAGTGGCCACTTGGCTGTGCTCCTGGAGAGTATCTGGCATCCATGGAACTGTACCCCAAAAGTCAGCGCCTTGGGGCCGGGGGGGGGTGGTCTGGGGAGGTCAAATTGGCGATTTTACAGCAATAATTCTTACCAGCCTGCAATAGGCAAGTGTCCTAATGGCTGAAATAACCTATAAAGGTGTTCTTAAGGAATTTGGGCTTGAAATTCTGCTATGGATAATTGCTTTTCTAAAATGATGTACATAGCAACTATGCACTTTTACATTTTATTTCTGATGATCAGGTAGACTCTAAATATTAAAAGGGAGAGAGCAATAATTGTAAGTGTCATATTGAATAGGTTTTCTAATTTTTCTTGCAGAAGAAGTTGAGAAAAGAGACAAGCTCCTTTTGGAAAGAGAACCAGAACGAAGAAAAGCAGACTTGGAAAGAGTCAACAATGTGCTCCACATAGAAGAGGTTAAAGCCGAACTCCAAGCAGTTCCTGCACTTCCGCTCCCGAAACCTTTGCCTCCTCCCGCCGCAGCTACCTCAGTCGTTGTGTCACACGGGGTCAGTCCCTCCCTGGCTCCGTCACCGCTTCCTCCCCAGATCGTGCAGCATCACCAGCCGGTCCCGAACCCCACCAACAGCACCAGGGAAGTGTCCCGGTCCCCGCCGGTGCTCCATCGATCTCCGATCTCTACGCTCGCCGAGCCACAGCCCGGTCCGCCGTTGGTGAGCAGCCCGCCCCAGCAGTTTACAAGTTCAGTGTTGGAAATCCCAGCGCATCATGTCATCCAGCAGTCGCCCCTGCCGCAGCAGCCCAGTGGCCTTAAGCCAAGCCCCATGGACGATGGGAAGCCCCAGGATCAAAAGAGAAGGCCAGGAGGGTGTGTGTCAACTAATTACTATTCCTCTAATTGTCGGTGGTAGCCCATCAGTTTTGAAATAATTATTTGCGTTTCTAACTGATCGTTGCATTTAACTTTCACGGAACTTTAAATAATCATTTGGCTTGCAAGCCATGAAATCTAAAAGTTTAAACGTGGGGAGGAGGAGAGAATAATGAAAATTATCAGCAGCATTGAGAGTCTATACAATTACCAAGCTTTTGAACAGTTTGAGAAATTAAATCAGATTGTTCTTTTTCAAGAATAGATTCAATTTCTAGCACTGTGTAGTGGCAAGCCATCAGAACCTCTTTTTTAATTGTCTACAATAAATATATAGTTTCAGATATCAGATACTTGGAGGCAGTAGCTACTGAATGTGTTTTGCTGTTTGTTTCTCTGTATTTGCTCTGGTGAAGGTAAGTCCATGGATCGGTTTGAGTAAATTCTATAGAAGCATATTTTGAAAAGGAAATGATATAAATAGAAGCTTTGTCGCTATTTATTGAAAGGGGCGTGTGGAATTTTTAAACCGAGGGTTACTTTTCAAGTACACGCCAGTGACTAGGCTCCTCAACCACCGCCACCGATGCCGGAAAATTGCGGGCAGTGCTTGTGACTTTCCAATGTGTGCTGGTGACGGGTAGGTTCCTGGTTGTGACATGTGCTCAGGACAGCTGGGCTTTGGTGTACGCTTGAACTGTAGAAAAACAACCAGCAGTACAATTCTAGATTTTATCGCTCCAAACTTGGGTTGGGCCTGGAGGGAGAGAGGATTCTGAGCTGTAGAAAGAAAGACTAGCATTAATATAACGCCTCTCGCGACCTCCGGATGTCCCAAAACGCTTTACAGCCAATGACGTACTTTTTGAAGTGTGGTCACTGTTGTAATGTAGGAAACAGCCAGCAGCAGCCAATTTGCACACAGTAAACTCCCACAAACGGCAGTGTGATAATGACCAGATAATCTGTTTCTGCGATGTTGATTGAGGGATAAATATTTGCGAGGACACTGGGGATAACTCCCCTACTCCTCTTCGAAATAGTGCCATGGGATCTTTTACGTCCATCTGAGAAAGCAGACGGGGCCTCGGTTTTATGTCTCATCTGAAAGATGACACCTCTGACAGTGCAGCACTCCCTCAGTATTGCAAGGGAGTGTCAGCCTGGACTTTTGTGCTCAAAGTCTCTGGAGTGGGATTTGAACCCACACCCTTCTGCGGGTGCTACCCACTGAGCCACGACTGACACTGGGGGTTGCAGTGATTGCGGTAGGAACATTTAAGATGCACAGGAGGTGTATTGGCACAGCATTAAAATGTATTGTGCACATGTCACTTTTATTTCCTACACTGTGTTGGTATGAAATGCACCCAGTGACCATACTGAAAGGGGATTTTTGGTAAGAAATCGTGGAGGTGTCGAGAACTAATACTCTTCAAATTAAACACTCTACATGTTAAATGTACTCCAGTCTTTTCTTTGTGGTAAAGCTGACACAATCTGATTTGCCTGGTTTGAATGATGTATTCTGCCAGCTACCGGCAGTGGATGTGGCGAGGTTTACCGCTTAAAGTGTTGTCTGGCCCTTCCCAATTGTGCCGGGTTTTGATACTGCGATAAAGTATGGCCGATTCATTCATTGGCGTCATTCCTATATTACCCCACAATTTTCTTTCATTAGGAAGGAAAGCCCAAAATAGCCATTTATATTAAAGTTGGTCAGTTATATAAGGATGGTGAGGATTAAAGACGTGCTTTGTGGTCTCGGTCACAGTCACATCTTTAATTGACAGCTTTAAAGATAAATAGCTACAAGGTGTTTTAATACTGCATTGTAATAAATTAAAATGAGATGGTTTTGGAACGCATTTAAAGGTGAGCCAATGCCCTCTCGATTGCCAGATAATAATGTTGTAATACTATACTGAACAGATGTATTTCTCAGTCCACTTTTAATGTAAGAACTCTGGTCGTAGTTCAGTTTTTTCTGAGAGGGGACTCTGCCCATGCTCTTTGACATGAAAGTTCCCATGGCTACCAAATTGGCATCTGTCTGAAAATTACAGGCAAGGCTGTATATCCAAAAAGTGTGGAGAATTCCATGTTTGGATAGAGCTCTTAACGTCCATTCAAAATCTAATCCCCTTGGTTGACTTTCGGAGAGTCCAACAGTGAAGGCATTCAGTGATTTCATCCTAATTGACTATGCCATAACAAAATGTTGTAAATATTCAGGAAAAAGAAACAAGGAAGGAATTAAACTCTTGAACCAATAAGACCTCCAGTCACACATGAAGAACTGTTCATCGTTCTGTATCTATTTTTATGCCTCTGGGAGAAGGAGCACAACAGAAATACTTTGGCACTTTTTGGGCGATCTCTTGAAACCAGACTTTTTCAATCTACAGAACAGGATGAAGACCCTCGAAATGTTAAAGTATACACTGGCAGTTATTCAGTTGGGGTCATTGTGCACTCTATATGAGGTGCTGAAATGCATTGATAAAACCCTAAGGAAGATGCAAAAGCAATCAACGATTTGACATTCTGGCTACAGTCTGGCCCTTTTCCACATCAATGAGGTGAAGATTTCTGTTCCCACAAAAGCATCCGGGAATCTCTGAAATAAAATAGACAGCTTATGAATTTTTTGCCCATTGGGTATTTGGCTTCTGTTCATCTGTGGGAGGTCCGAGGTCCTCATTCTTGTGGAGTACCCAAAGACTGTGTAGCACCAAAGGCCAATATATTCTTTAGGTGGATTTGAAATTCTTTCATAGTCAGTTGACGTATTCTATTAGTCGTTCCTTAAAGCTTCATTACTGATATAACATGTTCTTCAGCAGTAGGATGCCCAGAGCTGCATGTTATCCATCAATTAGTGATGCCCACCACTCTAGAAAACTTTTGACCTTAATCGTCAGCCTCAAAGCACTGCGCTGAAAATCCAAAATAGATATCCTTTGATTGGATCACCAACTACTTTTTTTCCTTGTTTAAATAAAATCTTGACAGAATGATTCCAAGAGCTTTCTACTTCAAGCAGCAGACGGCTTTACATAATGCAGCATTATGTCAAGCAACAGCTAGTCTATTGTTGAGAATATGGATCCCAATTCTCAGCAGGGACCTTCTTGCAAGATATGGCTGCAGCTGCATAGCCGACGATCGGACTCCATGTCGGAACTTAAGTTTCAACGGGTTTGCTCACAGTCACCCATTCTTCACAAAACCAGAATTAATCCATTCATCCTTCAGAGGGATAAAGTTCTCCTTTCACCCAGTCTTCACTTTGCTGTTACAGCATATGATGTTCTGATAAGCTAGATTCCAAGCTGTAGGAACATCAGAGTCCTGTAGGTACTCTTTCCCTCATTGGCTCCCAGCATGATGTGATTATGTGGCTCTAACTACTATTGGAACATTTTCTATTGTGAAGTTTATAGATTCTCCCTTTTTTTTAAGATGATCTGCCTTTGACATGCACCAGCGTGGTGCAGACAACTTTCTGGCCAGGCTTTTGACAGTGTTACTATCAAAGACCAGATGATTGATACATGAGAGCTCTCCTGGTAGCTCCTTCTCTGTGGGGAAGCACTCGGCTTGGTTGGTTCATCACTATGACAGGACAGTGAGATTGTGTGAACTCACGTTTCACTGTTTAGTAACCCATTGTGTCCAGTTTGCTGCAATGCAGCAGGGATAGTTAGTTGTCAAAGCCTGTCACTGGATAGTCTCCAGAAAATACCTTTTTGTTTCCACGTGCCCAAGCAGCAGTGCATCATGTTTCATAAGAACGTAAGAATTAGGAACAGGGGTAGGCCATCTAGCCCCTCGAGCCTGCTCTGCCATTCAAAAAGATCATGGCTGATCTGGCCGTGGACTCAGTTCCACTTACCCACCCGCTCCCCACAACCCTTAATTCCCTTATTGGTTAAAAATCTATCTATCTGTGATTTGAATACATTCAATGAGCTAGTCTCAACTGCTTCCTTGGGCAGAGAATTCCACAGATTCACAGCCCTCTGGGAGAAGAAATTCCTTCTCAACTCGGTTTTAAATTGGCTCCCCCGTATTTTGAGGCTGTGCCCCCTAGTTCTAGTCTCCCCGACCAGTGGAAACAACCTCTCTGCCTCTATCTTGTCTATCCCTTTCATTATTTTAAATGTTTCTATAAGATCACACCTCATCCTTCTGAACTCCAACGAGTAAAGACCCAGTCTACTCAATCTATCATCATAAGGTAACCCCCTCATCTCCGGAATCAGCCTAGTGGATCGTCTCTGTACCCCCTCCAAGGCTAGTATATCCTTCCTTAAGTAAGGTGACCAAAACTGCACGCAGTACTCCAGGTGCGGCCTCACCAATACCCTATACAGTTGCAGCAGGACCTCCCTGCTTTTGTACTCCATCTCTCTCGCAATGAAGGCCAACATTCCATTCGCCTTCCTGATTACCTGCTGCACCTGCAAACTAACTTTTTGGGATTTATGCACAAGGACCCCCAGGTCCCTCTGCACTGCAGCATGTTGTAATTTCTCCCCATTCAAATAATATTCCCTTTTACTGTTTTTTTTTCCAAGGTGGATGACCTCACATTTTCCGAAATTGTATTCCATCTGCCAAACCTTAGCCCATTCGCTTAATCTATCTAAATCTCTTTGCAGCCTCTCTGTGTCCTCTACACAACCCGCTTTCCCACTAATCTTTGTGTCATCTGCAAATTTTGTTCCATATCCCTTTGATTCTTAATAAGTTACCATTCTCACTTGGCTAGGTTGTTGCACTACTTGAAGAAAGATTTGTTGATGACTGTAAACTAAAACCAAGCTTGCACACTGCACACTGCTGCTAATGGCTAAATCCTTGCAACAATGTGGTCCCGATGGTTTGAATCAGGACTGGAAGCTTTCCTTGAATTCTGGCAGCTCATCGGCAAATGATACCCACCGTTCTAAATGACGTCTTTTTGTTGGAACGGTTTCTGCAGTGGGATCTTGCAATGTCTATTCAAGCCGTGCTGAAATCAGGGCGACAATTCTGCTAACCACTGAGGTGAACTGAATCCTATATATATCTAACCTCCTTCTACAGCCGGAGACACCGAAACCTCCAATTGTTCCAGTGTGAAAAGAGGCCTGTTGCTTCATTGACATCAATTAAAATCACCAAATCAATTCAAGCTCAGCTTTAGTCTTTGACCTCTGAATTTCTACTGTGGGAATTCATCTCTGGTTACACTTATGGAGGAATTCAATAACTGAAACATCGGTTGACTCAGCTACAGTTTACTGGCTGGCTGATGTGCTGGACTGTTCTTGGAGCTTTATCAAGTTTGTGCCTCAGCTGAGAAGCCCCTCTTGTGAAATCCATCTGTTTCCCTAGGTTCTTGTTCTGACAGTCAGGCAGTGTTGAGCAGTTAATGGAAATTCCGTGAAGTAAGATGATAACAACAGGTGACACTGATGCCTTCACCCAATCCTGTTCTTTTCTGTATGTCTTTTCTTTCCCTCTCTCTGTTTTTCTCTCTCTTTCCTTTGCTTGGTTCTCTCTCTCTCCTCTGACTCTGTCCTTTTTACCTGTCTTCTTAACCCCACCCCTTCCTAAATAAAAATCATGAGGAAAATTATTTGTGTTCACAATAAAGAATGTGTTTACGATTTTGCTGTGAATTGCAAATAGATAAAATGTTTTTTTTGCCTCACCGCCCCGTTATCAAAATGGACTTTTCCGTCTGTCTTGTTTTTGATGACTATAAGCTCTTCCCCCTCGACTTGGAGAATTTAATGGATTCTCCCTATTTTCCTTTCCACCTCTAGCCTAAAAGTTCACGAGGAGTTCTCGACATCGTACTGCCTTCACAGATGGTTTACTTCATCACACCACTACCTGCTAAACCACGGTAGCTTTTGACATCTGCTCCTAATACCAGTAGCCTATTGTTCCTGTCATTGGGAAGTGATGGGTGAAGAAGAGTTGTGATTATATTATTTGCAGATTTTGTCGTTGCTGAGGTCTTCTCTTGTTGCACATTCGACGTGATTAGCTGCCTTTATAGTGTTCAGGGTTATGTGGGAATTCAGATATGCACAAGCTAAGTACTTGTGAGGGAAACATTTGCAGAGCAATGGGACTAATTGGAAAGCTCTTTCAAAGAGCCGGCGCAGGCACGATGGGCAGAATGGCCTCCTGTACTGTACAATTCTATGATTCGAACAAGTCCCTGTTAGGTTGTGGGGTGGAAGCTGCCTTAATGGCTGAGTGGAGAAATGGACGGCCATTTTTGGTAGTGAGCTGTACGGACGAGGAATGTTCCAGGTTTGATCCCTTGTCTGTGCTGAGCTAGAAAATCTCAACTAGCGGTTGTGGTAGGTGAGCTAAAGTTAGGTCTGGAGAAGGAAAATATCAGCCAGGGCTCCTGATCCTCATGGCCGTTCAGGATCAGACTCGAGAAGGGCAGACTGCTGGCACCAATGGAACTGGACCCCAGCATAAGTTATTGAGGAAGGAAGGGTAAGGTTGCACAGTAAGGTCATTTGGCTTTGGGGGCAATAGTCCTAAAACCACTTGTTTGAGCAATGTTAATTCTGAATGAAATGGCTGTTGCAGGGAATAGGTAGGGGCACCAGCCAATTCACAGGCCAGAGTAGACCATGCAGAGTGTAGGAAGGGATCAAGAAATTGCAAGAGTAAAATATATTGTCACAGGGAAGGAATAGAGACCAATTAACAGCCAGCGAGATACTTATGTTACCTCACTGTGATTCGTACCTTGCCTGCAGGAGAGGACTCCTGTATGTGGGCTTGTGCAGGTACAGGATACCGCTCCTGCACAGTAAATTTTGAATGTTTAAACAGTGCAGGTGGGGGAAGGCTGTTGTCTCGAAATATCACTCCAAGTGTATGTCTTTGGCTATCAAAGTGGACTTTTCCGTCTGTTTTGTTTTTGATGACTATAAGCTCTGGCTAGGTATTAATTTTTGTCTGATTACATCGTGTGAAGTTTCATGGGACTTTTTTCTACGTCAAAGGCGCTGTATAAATGCAAGTTGTTGTAGTATAAGGTGCCCAAGGATGCCTGATGCACCACATTGGAATTATACCCCACCCAGTGTCATGCCCAAGTAGTGTGAGACAGCCTTCCTGAGGCAGTCTCACACTGCTATGTTCCAAAGTTCCAGGAGGATCTGACCCCAGGATTATGCTGCCACTGTATTGATGGGCACTTGGAACTGCTGTGGATGAGTGCGAAAGTGGCACAGTTGTTCACCCTTTTGATACATTAGATTATTTCTTGTGCCAGCTTTGTGAATTTTGGTAGGTTGGCCGGAATAACCTGTAAACAATTTTACCCTTTTTTCTATTTCAGGGCAGGGACACGGGAAGTGCACAATAAACTGGAAAAGAACAGGTGTGTACTCACTGATACCAATTCTTTGTCTGGATGGAGGGGGTGGGGAGGATTCCTATTCTAAATTACTGGAGTTTAACGGTGTTTATTCTTTTACATTTATTGGTTTGCAGGCGCGCGCATTTAAAGGAATGTTTTGAAACATTGAAAAAGAACATTCCCAACCTGGATGACAAGAAAACATCGAACTTAAGTGTTTTGCGGAGTGCCTTGCGATACATTCAGGTATGAGTAATATGGAAGCATTCCAACATCTTGTACAGCATTATTTAGGAAGCTGAATGGTCGGGTACCATGTTCACTTTCTCTCAAGAAGTTGTATTTTTGTGGCATTACCACGCTTACTATCTCAGAAGATGCACAATCGAAATTTCTGGTTGTGACTTTTTTCTTTGGAGAGGTTTGTTAAGAAGTTTGGGTTTTGTTCTTTCATGGAGGTTGTGCTGGGAATGTTTGATTATTTTTTTATAGAACCGATACTTTGTTGGCAAGTACATCAATCCTTTCTTGCTCCCTCGCATTTGTGATCAATCTTCTGTGTTTACCAAATTTTCCAAGCAGCAACACAGTGACATCCACGCAGGATTTAACATGTTTTTTTTAGAAAATTCTGCCAGTGCTCAACATGACCAAGTAGAAAGTGTGATAGCGAAAGTGTTACAGGAAGTAAATGCGACACTTACAAGAAGTGCATGCTTATATGCAAAACTTTTAATATATAGTGTCACTCAAAGTCATGAATCTATTACTTAAATATAGATTTGAAAAATGTGTTCATGGGATGTGGTTGTCATTGTGCCCATCCCTAAATGCTCTGGAGAAGGTGGTGGTGAGCTGCCTTGAACCACTGCAGTCCGTGTGGTGAAGGTGCTCCCATGGTGTTGTTGGGGAGAGAATTCCATGCTTTTGACCCAGCAACGATGAAGGAACAGCCGATATATTTCCAAGTCAGGATGGTATATAACTTGGAGGGGAACTTGCAGGTGATGGTGCTCCCATGCGCCTGCTGCCTTTGTCCTTCTCAAAGGTGGAGGTCGCGGGTTTGGAAGATGCTGTTGAAGAAACCTTGGCAAGTTGCTGCAGTGCATCTTGTATATGGTGTACACATCCACATTGCGCCGGTGGTGGAGCGACCGAATGTTTAAGGTGGAGGATGGGGTGCCAGTTAAGTGGGCTGCTTTGTCCTGGATGGTGTCTAGCTTCTTGAGTGAATTATGAAGAATTGAGGAAAGTAAATCCACTCTTTGTGTGTGTCTGGAATGATGTTGCACACTAATAGATGTTTTTAAGATTTCGGATATCTCAGCAAGGTTCTCTCTGACGGCCTGGGTGAGGGTGATGATACTCCCTCATGCCCTTGTGTTTACTGCCATTCCTGAGATTTCTTGTTTTCTTCTTGTGCTGACCTTTTTTGGTCAAGTTAACAGGAAAAAATTAATCTTCCCCCACACATCCCAACCCCCAAGTCCTCAGACTACGTAAAAAGTGCTGAATCCTTTCCAACATTTATTGACTTTCTGCTTCCCATGCGGAAGACCCAATAATAATTTTTAAAATGTTGAGTGCCACTGTGAATTAGCACACTGGCCTTTCATCATCTCCAGAGACCAGTTCTGTAATAAGTTCAAGTTAAATGGATTTGGCCAGTCTCAAATGAGTTCCCAGGGGACTTAAATGCAAACATCAGAACTGCCCATATTTTGTAGAGTTGGCAATCCCAATGAGAGCAACCCCAATGCTGAAAATCTGGGTTAATGCATATTCTTGACATTGGATCAAGGGAATTAACCACAAGATTATTGTTTTTTTTTTAGCTAAAGTAATACGGGGAGTGGGGGGTGCGTGGAGGTGGCAGATGAGAAGGGGGAATAATTCACAGCACTAAATATCTCTCACTTGATGAGCTTTAAAAAAAAATCAGAAAAAGTAGTGTTTTTTTCACGAGCCTGATAGTGGGCGAGAAATCCCGGTTTCGCCAGGTCTGTACGGAATGCGTATGGACCCAGCAAGGCCTCACAAGAGCTGGTTTTCAGCGTGCAATGCTCATGTGCCGAAGATTGCCTTTTCCGATCTGTCAAGTTTTCGCTTGACAGATCATCCATATCCTCGCAGCAAGGACATTCACACGGTTCAGATTGGGCTATTTGCCCATCTCTTACCCAGCAAATGTGCTTGAAACTTTTACGCCTGTAAAAGCAGGCACATAGCCTACTTTTACCAATGTAAGAGTTTTAAAACACACAAAAATTTACATTTTTAGAGTAAAAACTCTGTCCATTTAGGTACCTTTATTTTAAACCCTATTAAAACACATTGGGACAGAATTCCCGGCCTCCCCGGGTCCCTACGGAGTGTGTACGGACCCGCGAAGGTATCGCAAAAAACGGTTTTCGGTGCGCGATTGTGCTTGCGTTGAAAACCGGCTTTTCCGATCTGTCAAGCTCTGGCTTGACAGATCCTCCGTATCCCCACAGCCAGAACATTCCAATGGGCACGATTGCGGTATTTACCCATTGCTTGCCCAGCGGATGTCCTGAAAACTCTTGCAGAGCCTACTTTTACCAGCGTAAGAGTTTAAAAACATACAAAAACATATCAAAATAAAATTTAAAAACACATTTTAATGTCAAAAACCCTGCCCACTAAGGTAAGTTTATTTTTAACCCTAATTACAAAACTTAGAAAAAATTATATATTTTTCTGATTTTTTTTTTTTTAAAAAGACATTTATTAACTTTTTAATTATGTGAGGTATATATTTTTTACTATAGTGTTTAGTGTGTTTGTTTTTTTCCCCTCATTAATAGCAATGAGAACTCATAGAATTGCTATTATTGAGAATGCTGTGGAATACTGGACCTGATTGGTTGTGCAGTCACTTGGATAGGACATGGAGCATGTCGCCAGACACAATGAGTTTTGGATAGAATGGCCTTCTCTTTGGGTCTTTAGCCATGACAAATGCAACCAGATGAATAAAGTTTGGTGACATAATGTAAGTATAGCATCAGATAAAAGTCAATTTACACCAACCTGCTATCTGGTTACACATGGGTTCATACTGCAGTGGGTTGTTTTGGAGGACAAGCTTGTATCAATCAACCTCAAAAAGCTTCAAACAAAATTCTGCCCTCTCAAGGTTTGGAAGGAATCAAATGTTTCTCTTCCCACAAAAAATAAATAAGCAAAACTCTGGCCATGCTGTAAGTACTGAACATACAGTAGAACTTTGTCTCTTATCCAGAGCCTATTGGAACGAGAGAGCCGATCAGATTACAGGTCCAAGGCAGCACAGCTATTGCATAAGTAACTGGCACCTTTCTAATTGTGTCTTACTCTTGGATTTTTGCTGCCTGTCATTTCAGTGGGGCTTGGCACCGTTTCCTAGTAGCTACATGTAAGCAGTTGGAAGTGGAACCTTTTTGCAATCGTGTAATGAATCAATTTTTCTCTCTTCTCGCTCCTCCTCTCCACCCCCCCCCCCAAGACAAAAATAGGGCTTTGGGCGAAATGCACTGGTGCGACCTTAAATTCTTTAAATTCTTCATTCAAATCACAAATAAGTTTATTTGAAGAGAAATTGCATAGAATCCAGAGGATTTTCAAAGAGAAGTTTCCTAATTGCTGCAGTTGAGGCATCTTTAGCATGCTTACATAACTAACAAACCACACAGGTTTTTTTCTCAGTTTATGTTGTCATGTGTAACCCTCTGTTATCGGGTCACTGCCACCCTAATGCCAGGATCCAAAATTGACCACCCTTAAGAGAATATTGCTCTCTCAATCTTTTCCGTGTTACTCTCTCCTCTATTCCCAGATACAACCCGGTTAAGCAACACCTCGATTTCAAAATACTCATCGTTTTTTTCAAATCCCTCCATGGCCTCGCCCCCTCCCTATATTTGTAATCTCCTCCAGCCCCACAACCCCCCTCCCCCTGCCGAGATGTCTGCGCTCCTCTAATTCTGCCCTCTTGAGCATCCCTGATTATAATTGCTCAACTATTGGTGGCCGTGCCTTCTGTTGCCTAGGCCCTAAGCTCTCCGTCTCTCTACCTCTCATTGCTTCTTCCAGCCGCTCCTTAAAACCTACCTCTTTGACCATGCTTTTGGACACCTGCCCTAATTTCTCCTTATGAAGCTCGGTGTCAAATTTTTTATCTCCTAATACTCCTGTGAAGCACCTTGGGATGTTTCACCACGTTAAAGGCGCTATATAAATATAAGTCGTTGTTGTCGTTGAAGTACGAAGTCCTCTAGTCACTATTTATACTGACAGTGCTTGCCGTTGAGAATAACAGTAAGGCTAACAGCACTCACCATTATTATAGAGTAAATCGGACAGCAACTTCCGGAGTATGCACATGTGCAGTTAAACGTGCAAATCCGGAGATTGCAGTCCAAGTTACCCTGCTCCTCCACAGGCTACGCTATAACACTACCTCGCCGATAGACTTGGCATTTAAATCAATATAAGTGTTTGAAATTGTGCTAGTTTCCCACTAGTTAGCCACTAAACATGACAGTGAAGGTTAGGGCTGGTGCATTCATATGTAAGTGAATATTTATCGACATGATCAGTCATAATTAATGCCAAACAACTTCTATGGCTTTGAAAATTTAATTTTACAAGTGTGGAGTCCCATTCCTTCAGAATGTAATTAGTATTGGAGATTTTTTTTTTCAATAATTTTTAAAAACTTTTTCTGTCTGTCTCTTTTATCTCTCTCTTAATCCCATCATTCGTTCCCAATCTTTATTTCGCTTTCTGTACATGATTTAAATCTAATTTATAATTCCTGGTTTATACTTGGTTTAGACTCTGTGTGTCTGTGAGAATTCTTCAATCTGATTGGTTGAAGAGCCTCGCTGTTTTTTGGTCCTGCACATGAACGCCACAGAACCCCTGCAGAGTGTGCACTGCTGGATCAGGTGGCCGATGACGGCAAGTCTCGGCTCAAAAGCCTGCAAAAAAACTATGTGGGAAGCTGTCAGCGCAGTGAATGGCAAGCGCTGTTCCTTTGCCACTGACTGCAAAATCCAGGCCATTGTAAATACCTTTTGGGAAGATTTTCCGTTTGGTACTTTGGTGCTGTTCGAACTTTGGAAATACTGAAAGACAGGAAATATTCACAAACCTATTGCGATGCTGTGACACCTATCGAGCAGAGGAATTGATATCACCTTCTGCTCACTTGTCAAATTCCGTCAGCACTACAGTTTTGCTAATTCAAACTAAATGCTTTTTTTGCGCTAACAAAATCCGAGTTATGCAATAATTGAATTATTAAATGATTTGAATTAATAACTGAAGGAAGAGGAGTAGATTGTATCCCCTTTGTCTCCATCCATAAGAACATAGAACATAAGAAATAGGAACAGGAGTAGGCCATTTGGCCCCTCGAGCCTGCTCCGCCATTTAATAAGATCATGGCTGATCTGATCTTGGGCTCAGCTCCATCCCCCTCATCTAAGTTCTAATTGGGTGACCCTTATTCTTAAACTATGCCCCTTAGTTCTAGATTCCCCCACGAGTGGAAACATCCTCTCTGCATCTACCTTGTCAAGCCTCCTCATTATCTTATATATTTCAATAAGATCACTTCTCATTCTCCTAAACTCCAATGAGTATAGGCCTAACCTGCTCAACCTTTCTTTATAAGTCAACCCCTTCATCTCAGTAATCAACCTAGTGAACCTCCTCTGAACTTTACATCTTGTATGAAGGTGACTTATGAATGGAGCGATTTTGAGCTTTGTTCAGTTTTAGCAGGACTTTGTATATATATTTATGAAAAGAATGGTAATTGTTTTGAGAGAAAATAGCTGTGCATAATTTTTGCTCCCAGCAAGTGACCCAGTGATATTTTTTAACGCAATTTATATTGTCATTTTGTAATATGGTGTGCAGGGGATGATTTTCTAGTTGCTTTTATGTGAAAAGGATGAGTTCTTTGGAATGCTAAAGAAGAAAGTATTTCTATTGGACACTGAGGAACCACTGGTAGCACAATACTTAACATCCAAACAAAAGATCCTTCTTATGAATTATTTTAAACAAGTTAACAAGTGCCTTCAAGTAGTGCAGAAAGGAAGTGGTAAGCAGTGGGGTACCAGAGGAGACAAACCTCATTTTGTGAGACTCAGATAAACAGCGTGAGAAATGGACATCATCTCTGTGCATCTTAATAAATGACTGTGTCGTCTTGTCTGAGTCTATTTTCTTCGATGGTTCATGTTTTTTTTTCAATGTGTGTGGATGCCAATATACAGTTAATGCTGCAGTGCTAACTACTGCATTAACATTCATGAATGGCGATCAGGGTGACTTTTTGGTGCAGAATTTAGATATTTTGTTCAAAGGAGCAGAGCAAACTGGGATTCAATAAAGTTCAATAAAGCCTTGTATACATCTGAGTGCAGATTGTAAGCTGTGGCATTCTAGTTAATGAGAAAAGAAAAATAGCCTCAAAGACCAATATAGATTAATGGATTCTGGAGATAGACTGTTGAAATCTCGGCTTATCTCAGTAAAAGGATTAGTTAGCAACTTTTTGAAAAATTAGTTTCTGAGGTATGGGATTATTCATGTAAAACTATACTAACATGCTAGCTGATATCCTGGGGCATTGATCGCTGATAATAAAAATCTTGAGGCACAGATGTGACACTTAGCTGCTAAAATGGAGTTGTTTTGATCGGACTGGTCCTTTTTAAGGCCACTCCCTGCGGAGAAGTGGTCTCAATGGCCACATTCTGAGCCTGATTGTTGTAGGAAGCCTTGGTAGATTTGCTGCCACTTGTAAATCCCCAACTTTTGCCCTTGGGGAGGAGCCAGTTATCAAGATCAGAAAAACCAGCAGGAAACGACTGGCTTTCTCTCTTTTTGTTTCTAATATCTAACCTTTTGCACTTTTGAAATGTGAAATCTGAAAGAGGGTGGAGGCGCACTAAAGACAAGACATACATAGAAAGGACTTGCATTGGTACACCATTCGTGATCTCAGGGCGTCCCAGAGTGCTTTTCAGCCACTATAGTATTTTTTTGAAATGAAGTCACGGTTGTAATTTAGGGAAACATGGCAGACAATGTGTGCAGAGCCATGTCGTACAAACAGTAACGAGATACACGATCAGATCATCTGTTTTGGTGATGTTGGTTGAGAGATAACTATAGGCCAGGACACCAGGAATAGTGCCATGGGATATTTTGCATCCACCTGAGAGGGCAGACCGGAGCTTCGGTTTAACGTCTCATCCAAAAGACAGCACCTCTGACAGTGTGGCACTCCCTCTGAACTGCGCTGAAGTGTCAGCCTGGATTATGTGCTCAAGTCTCTGTCGTGGAGCTTGAACCCACAACCTTCTGACTCCGAGGTGGGAGTGCTACCCACTGAGCCACGGCTGACATCTATATAAAGAGAAGTGCATTAGCTCTATAAAATATAGTGTGCTTTTTCCCAGAAAGACCAAATCTAGTCCGTTGACCCCCTTGTAACCCTCTCTCATCCCATCACATAATGTGGAGTCACACACTTAAAGCAAGAGATCATTTGATGGCGGTACAATAGACACTCTGAAAAGTTAAACACAATTGAGTGGTATATTTTTCCTACAAGATTTGTTTCTGATCATGTTCGAGGCTGCTACATAACCGTGGGAGTTTCGATAGCATTTGTAAATTGCATGAGAGTTAGGTTAGTGTTGAGCTTGATAACAACTTAGCCCACTTAATGTTACATAGTATTAAATAGTATTTACAGCAGAGAAGCAGACCATGTTCTGCCTTTAACATGCTCTTGGACATTGTTTAATTTCTTTCTAAAACAGGCTTAGATACAAAGTAGTTTGGAACCAGAATTGGGCCATGTAGCTCACCCTAACTATACAATAATGAAGCTTTATTCCCTTTTATTTTATAGATTCTTATTTTTCTCTGCACCATATAATTAATCTCTAAGGGGTGGAAATTTGGTCCCGCCGTTTTTGAGGCGGTGTCACCGCCTGAGTGCTGATTTTACCGCCAGGCGTTGGCGTTGTACATTCATCTGCGGGCGGGAGCTCAGGAGGCCGACTGAATTGCGCATCGGGAGGCTGCTGCCATTCTAGCTGGAAAACGGGAAGAAAAGGGACGAAAGAAAACCAAACTCAAACTTCTCCGACTCGCACACAAACTTCCCCACTGTTACAACTAATGAAAAAAATGAAGAAATAAAGAAAGAAAAAAAATGACCTTGCTCTCTGGCCGATTCCGCCCGGGTTCCGCTGTTTACTCAACACTTTTTCCAGGCTGTAAGAACTGCCGGGAAGACCGACGTTAAAACTAAATATGATAGGAGCACTAAGGAGGCGTTGCACGTGTCACGATTTCCATGGCGTAAGCCGGCGGGATGTAACGTTTTAACATCCTTAAAAAAATGACCACCGAATTTCGCGTCCGGCATGAACAGTATTCAGCACTACTCCCAACCGCCTAACTCCCAGTTAACACCTAACACCAGCGTTATCAGCAGGCGTTATCAACCGAATTTTGACCCCTAAGTTTTTTTTTCTATATGTTATTTACTTAGTTTTTGTCTCTCCATGGCCTCACCCCTCCCTATTTCTATAACTTTCCCCCTCCCTATAACCTCCTCCCCTCCATCCCTCTGACTCTGGCCTATTGTACATCAGCATTCCGCTCCCACCCCCCCCCTCTTTGCCCCACTATTGGCATCTGTGCCTTCAACTGCTTAGGTCCCACTCTCTGGCATTCCCTTGCTTATCTCTTCACATCTCCACATCCCTCTTCTTTAGTCAAAACCCACCGATTTCACCCCTCCTAATGTTTCCTTCTTTGACTCAGTCGATGTCTGTTTGCCCCGTAACTCTGTGCAGCATCTTGCTGCTGTATGAATGCCAGTTATTGTTATTGTTGGAATTCAGAGTGAAAATGAAAGCTTCTCCTGGCTTTTAGGTAGAAGAGTACCTACTAACGGAGCTCTGAATTCAGTAATATAAATTGCAGGCCTGTCCGTTAGCATACTGAGTCAGTGATTTGTAGAATGGTGCGAACAGTTCTTTAGTGAGGCATTATCTTTTGAACAAGATTAACTTCAGCCTCTGTGGCATTGATCTATAATTCAGAATGCTCTTCAGAAGATGCTTCAGCTCCCTTGGGTTAGGGTTCCATAGATTCCTTTTGCTCTCTGCCACAGGCCCAAGTGGCTCTTATTTATGCGCGAGCCTTGACTGTGAGTGATTGAAAGCTGTAGGCGACATTGCAGCGGATTCTGATTCAGGCCTCGCCCGACAACCGCGCTTCCGGTCGGAGTTGCTGGACAGCAGTTCGGAGCAGGATCCCATGCCAACCCTAACATAGGAGCATGGAGGCCAGCTGTGACCGGTCTACTGTCACTCAAAGCTGAAATGAGCTAATTCAGCACTGCCCAGGCATCGAACCTGGGAACCTCCCTGCTCTATACGGCTGCTGCATATACTCGCTGAGTCATTTATATAATTATGTTATAGAAATTAGTAATTGTTGGAGAATTAATTCTTATCTGCTAATTAGGATGTCATTGCATTTTGCAGTTGTCCGCACCGGTGACCAGCATTGCATTGCAGTAAATTAATTTACACCCACACTTCCTGATGGAAGC
Source organism: Pristiophorus japonicus (assembly GCF_044704955.1). NCBI lineage: Eukaryota > Metazoa > Chordata > Chondrichthyes > Pristiophoridae > Pristiophorus > Pristiophorus japonicus. The sequence goes on along the minus strand of NC_091992.1, from coordinate 14,724,806 downwards.
AATGTGCAAAAACACGATCGGCGTCTAAAATAAGATGTTCATTTTCCTGTCGAGTTAGACAAACATTTTTTTCCGTGGTTCTGCTAAATGAATGGGTCATTTCTGGTAGGCAGCACATCATGTAAGAATACACTAACTTTCTAAAAAGAAACCAGCAAACAATTGGTGAGAAGCACAGAAATAAAATTAAACGTTGCTCGCTGATGGATGTAAACTGTTTATTTTTTGTCTTTCACCACAACAACTATGAGCGAGACAACACAGTTCCTCCCAGAAGATTTCCCATCAATGTCAGCTGTGGCTCAGTGGGTGTAGCACTCTCACCTCTGAGTCAGAAATCTATACTGACACTCCAGTGCAGTACTGAGGGAGCGCTGCACTGTTGGAGGTGCCATCTTTCAGATGAGACGTTAAACCGAGGCCCCGTCTGCTCTCTCAAGTGAACGTAAAAGATCCCATGGCACTATTTCAAAGAAGAGCAGGGGAGATAGTCCCAGTGTCCTGGCCAATATTTATCCCTCAATCAACATAACAAAAACAGATTATCGGGTCATTATCACATTGCTGTTTGTGGGAGCTTGCTGTGCTCAGTTCCATTATAGAGGTCATCACTGCCTCATCCTGTCCTCACCTGAGGTCCAGAGATGCACTTTCCAGCAAGTGTCATGTCACTGAATAATGTGCAGAACCTTGGCCAATATTTCCCCTCCTTACCCAATGGCACTGAAGCCTATTGTCGTGCCCTTTACCACTGCCCCGACTGAGGTCAGTTAGACCAGGAATGAAAGTTGGCACCTTTCATGGCTCAGTATTGTTTGCACCAATTAAACCATCAGAAAGCCCATTGAGGATTTTTTGAAACTCAGGAATCCAGTCTGGAATACATGGTCTTGGTATAATTTGGGTTACAGCCAGTACAATGACAAATGTCTAAAAAAAAATGCATGAGTCATACCTCAATGCAGAAGCTGCAGACTCTGAACTTTAGCATTGCTGCATGCAAGCAATCTTGTACTTGTCCACCACAAGAGTCACGCACAGTATGAAACATTGTCATTGGTGTGACATATGCACTTAACCAAAAAAATCTGATAAGTATAGATGTAATGCAGGAAATCAACATTTTATCTGTAGTGTGCAGACTACCAGACTGCCTGTTTCATAAGCTGAAGTATATCAACATTCATTAAGACGAGTGGTCCATTATGTCCTGCTGGATTTAGGACCAACTTTGAAAGTAGGGCAGAGTGAGGGGGGATGGGCATATGGCTGCAAACACAAGTTGCGGAGCACAGTGAAAGTACATTATTGATTGTTGGTTGTTGGTGCAGCCTTAGGGACTGCCTTTTGTTTCATAATGCTTTCAGCCCTGAATGTGCTTTAATTGTGTCAAGCAGATTGATGGAGAGGGTTTCTTCCAGTGGTACCAAAGCTTGCAATTTAATAGCTTGAAGTCAAACATAAAGATTTTCACATTAACTCAAGCAAGACAAAGGAGGCAGGATGTTGGCCAGATGCAATACCACAAATGTATCTACTGTTTTTGTTCAAAATGTTTCAATCTAAATCATGTTTCTGTAATATATTAAAAGTCATGCATATAGTGTGCTCACTTCTCACACTTAGCCCCCATCACATTGTGTTGAGAACAGCACTATGGTTAGGAAACGGTGGACCCTCTGACTCACCATAAGCAATTCTATGGAATATCTGCTGCTAATTAATTATATAAAAATGAATAAGAACTAATCCAGTGAAGCAGGAACTTTTGAGTGATAGCAGATATTCTCACCACCCCCCCCCCCTTCCAACACACACACACACACACACACACACACACACACACACACACACACTCTCTCTCGAACACACTTGTACACAGACACACAAAATCCACCAACACTGGAAATCTGCTTTCTGTTTTTTGCTGATTAACCAGCTTCTGTGACGAGCACCTTTCCATCGCCCACACATTTGGAAAATGTTGGCACTTTCCCCATTTCTGAAGTGGGCCCAGTTGTTAAAGTAAATATTTAATGAGAGTGAACTTTATTCTTAATGTGATATCATCAACATTTAATTTACATTATTTTTGCTGAACTTTTGTTGAAGCTTTTCAAATTTGTTTGGTTGTTTGGAGAGGAACAGCCGTTAATTATGTTTGTCAGAATAATGATAAGTGACAGTTGTGCATTTCATTGCCATTTGTTATTGCATTGTGTGCCCATTATCAAATCAAGAAACACTTGGCAAACAGTAAGAAACCTTTGGTATTGTTGCCAAATTAAATTAATTTAAGGATTTAGTCAAGGCAGGAGAGCCCAGACACGTGTCATGCTCCTCCTGTGCTATTCGGGAAATCAAGGAGGCTTCCAGTGTCCTTGACTACTACGTGTGCAGGAAGTGTGGAAGTGTGTCTAGCTGCAGCTCCTGACAGAGCACATTGCGACACTGGAGCTGCGCATGGATTCACTCTGGAGCACCCGCGATGCTGAGGATGTCGTGAATAGCACGTTTAATGAGTTGGTCACACCGCAGGTAAAGGTTACACAGGCAGATAGGGAATGGATGACCAGCAGGAAGAGCAGGGGAAGGAAGGTAGTGTCGGGGTCCCATGCAATCATCTCCCTCCAAAACAGATATACCGTTTTGGGTACTGATGGTGGAGATGGCTCATCAGGGGAAGGCAGCAGCAGCCAAATTTATGGCACCATGGGTGGCTCTGTTGCACAGGAGGGCAGGAAAAAGAGTGGGAGAGCTATAGTGATCGGGGATTCTATTGTAAGGGGAATAGATTAGACGTTTCGGCGGCCGCAAACGAGGCTCCAGGATGGTACGTTGCCTCCCTGGTGCAAGGGTCAAGGATGTCTCGGAGCTGCTGCAGGGCATTCTGGAGGGGGAGGGTGAACAGCCAGCTGTCGTAGTGCATATAGGTACCAACGATATAGGTAGAAAAACGGGATGAGGTCCTACAAGCTGAATTTAGGGAGCCAAGAGTTAAATTAAAAAGGAGGACCTCAAAGGTAGTAATCTCAGGATTGTTACCGGTGCCACGTGCTAGTCAGAGTAGGAATAGCAGGATAGTTCAAATGAATACGTGGCTTGAGGAGTGGTGCAAGGGGGAAGGATTCAAATTCCTGGGACATTAGAACTGGTTCTGGGGGAGGTGGGACCAGTACAAACCGGACGGTCTGCACCTGGGCAGGACCAGAACCGATGTCCTTGGTGGAGTGTTTGCTAGTGCTGTTGGGGAGGGCTTAAACTAATATGGCAGGGGGATGGGAATCTACGCAGGGAGGCAGAGGGAAGTAAAAAAGGGGCAGAAACAAAAGGTAGGAAGGAGAAAAACAGGAGTGGAGGGCAGAGAAATCAAGGGCAAAAATCAAAAAGGGCCACATTACAACATAATTCTAAAAGGACAAAGAGTGTTAAAAAAACAAACCTGAAGGCTCTGAGTCGCAATGCAAGGAACATTCATAATAAGGTGGATGAATTAACTGCGCAGATAGCTGTTGATGGATATGATGTAATTGGGATTACGGAGATATGGCTCTAGGGTAACCAAGGCTGGGAACTCAACATCTAGGGGTATTCAGTAAGGATAGACAGGAAAGAAAAGGAGGTGGGGTAGCGTTACAGGTTAAAGAGAAGATTAATGCAATAGTAAGGAAGGACATTAGCTTGGATTATGTGGAATCTATATGGGTAGAGCTGCGAATCACTAAAGGGCAGAAAACATTAGTGGGAGTTGTGTACAGACCACCAAACAGTAGTAGTGAGGTTGGGGATGGCATCAAACAGGAAATTAGGGACGCGTGCAATAAGGGTACAGCAGTTATCATGGGTGAATTTAATCTACATATAGATTGGGCTAACCAAACTGGTAGCAGTACTGTGGAAGAGGATTTCCTGGCGTGTATAAGGGATAGTTTTCTAGACGAATATGTCGAGGAACCAACTAGAGAGCAGGCCATACTAGACTGGGTCTTGTGTAATGAGAGAGGATTAATTAGCAATCTTGTTGTGCGAGGCCCCTTGGGGAAGAGTGTCCATAATATGGTAGAATTCTTCATTAAGATAGAGAGTGACACAGTTAATTCAGAGACTAGGATCCTGAACTTAAAGAAAGGTAACTTTGTTTCTAGACAATTTGTTTCTAGACATACAGCTCGAAGGGATGAATGGTCTACTCCTGCACCTATTTTCTATGTTTCATGGTTATTGTGCCCCTTTATAATTTGGAGCTGACTTTTCCAACAAAAAAAACTCTGCACCTGTCAGTACCTTTGTGCCAAATACGCACAAAATGTATGTCTAGAAACAAATTGGCTTTGACTGGTTTAAATCTGAACTGGAAGCTGTATAACTGGCTCAGTTGCTACCACTTTTGAGTCAAAGAAATTCGTCTTGGGCTGTGGCGCAAAATGGATGGATCGGATCGGCTGCCTGTTTTAGGCAGCGACTTATAGTCTGTTCCACTGACTGCGATGGAACTGAATATCAGATGCTGCGTATAACGGGCGGCCGATCCGATGCCGTCCCTTTTGCACCACCGCCCGAGACGAATTCCTAACCCTGTGGGGTCCAAGCCCCACTCCAGAGACTTGAGCACATGATCTAGGCTGACACTTCAGTGCGGTACAGCGGGAGTGCCGTATTGGTGGAAGTGCCATCTTTCGGATGAGATGTTAAACTGTTTATAAAAGATAACCATTGTGCTATTTGAAGAAGTTTTGGAGAGTATTACAATGTGCTGGCCTACATGTATCTCTCAACAAACACCACATTGGCCGACATTACAACAGTAATTACACTTCCAAAGTAATCCACTGGCTTTGAAGTGTTCTGAGGATGTGAAAGGTGATCTGTAAATGCAAGTCTTTGTACCACCTGACAGCTTTCAGGCCGACTATTTTCCTGCAGGTGTACAGCCAAGTATTTCTAATTATCACAGAGCATGTGCTTCCTGTTTGAATTGAAGATGATGTGTATGCTTTGAAATCCATGCTTAGAATTATAATACACTGTGCAAATAATGGTCACTTTGGCAGTTCGACTATGGTTGCAGCTTTTTGATATTGGAAATTTAAAATGTCTTGTACTGGATTTTGAAAGCCGATTGCCAGTGATTCTGAGGGCTGCAATAATAACCAGCAGCAAAAACTGAATTAGTCATTTCCAGTAATGTGAAACCTGGCTCAATTGGCCGTGTCACTGTATGAATACAAAATGTACTTGGAATGGGTTGTACTGGATGGCTAATTATCCTGAGAGTTGCCAAATTCCACAATTAAATTGCAGTGAACTGAAATAAAGGCAGCCCAGCATTCTCCCCATAGAGATGGTGCTCACTGAAATCACTGTTTATATATTCTGCTTAAAAGGTTATTTTTGTTTGTAGCAAATGACTCAATTTCATACCCTTACAGCAGAGCACTGTTAACTCTCATTTACCAGCATGGACTGTTACTGTTTCTGTGAAGTGCCCAGATCAGCCCCATTTAAATGGATTTGCAGATCTATTCTCTGAAAAAGCTTAGCCAATTCCAGTCTTGTGATCTTGACAGTGTTGAGAATAGAAAATTGTTAGTCGGGCTGCCACATCCAAACATATAAAAATATTAATAGATTTAGGGCATTTTCCGTGAGATGGCAGGCTAGGCAAAAAAACAGATCTGACAAGTTTATCCAATTAACTGTTTTTATACGTCAGCCCTGTGTGACAGAAATCAAGCTCAATATTAAAATTAAATTTCACTGCAAAGGAAGATGCTTCTGTTTGTGACGTTGCAATTGTCAGCAGGGCAAGCTGATTAACCTAATAAATGTATTGTATTTATGGAAGCTGTTGGTCTCCAAAGTGCAGGCAGTTTGAAAATTCTGATGGGAAATGGTTAAAAACTAGAGCGGGGGGGGGGGGGGGGGGAATTCACTTCAGGATTCCCACGATTCTTTGTCTGCATCAAAGCGTCAGTTTAAAATGAGCCCAGAACTGATCTAATTGCACCTTTTACATTGCAACTGTTCTCTGTCACCGAGGAGCCATGTTTAGCAAATCTTATAAAATGCGTTTATTAACATGCGCGATTGCCTCGATGGTAGGAGAGAGATTTAAAATCGGGTCAGTTTGTTGACGGAGGCTGCCATTTTCTTCCACATTCGACATCAATTTTCGCTTTAAAAAGTCTGTCGGTTGTGCCGAGTCTGTGTTTGTTCCCAGTAAGTGTTAAACACAGGAGATCCGCGGACGGCCATTTTGTTCCTGGAATGCTAGGGGAGTGTTATATTAGCTTGCCTTTTTCCAGAAGTGGACTACAAAAGCAGTGAAAGGAGCGTCCACCTTCATGTTTTTTGTCTTTATTGTTGCGAGGGGAGATTTAATTTCTTTCTCCCGAATTGATCTACAATGCAGCAGTTTTAAAATGCATTTGTTGAGAATATATATATATATAGTCGGTGCATGATTTTTGTTGTGTGTATGATTAAAAGCAAAGCAACAAAGTGATGTTCCGGGATAGTTGCAAACCCCTTGCTGTAGCGCTGTGTGGGTTTAATACACCACCCCCCCCCCCACCCCTTACTGTCGCACTGTGTGGGTTTAATACACCCCCCCCCCCTTGCTGTACCGCTGTGTGGGTTTAATACACCAGCCCCCTACTGTACCGCTGTGTGGGTTTAATATGCCAGCCCCCTATTGTACCGCTGCGTGGGTTTAATACACCACCCCCCTTGTTGTAGCGCTGCGTGGGTTTAATACACCACCCCCCTTACTGTAGCGCTGCGTGGGTTTAATACACCACCCCCCTTACTGTAGCACTGTGTGGGTTTAATACACCACCCCCCTTGCTGTACCGCTGTGTGGGTTTAATACACCACCCCCCTTGCTGTAGCGCTGTGTGGGTTTAATACACCACCCCCCTTGCTGTAGCGCTGCGTGGGTTTAATACACCACCCCCCTTGCTGTAGCACTGTGTGGGTTTAATACACCACCCCCCTTGCTGTACCGCTGTGTGGGTTTAATACACCACCCCCCTTGCTGTAGCGCTGTGTGGGTTTAATACACCACCCCCCTTGCTGTAGCACTGTGTGGGTTTAATACACCACCCCCCTTGCTGTACCGCTGTGTGGGTTTAATATGCCAGCCCCCTACTGTACCGCTGTGTGGGTTTAATATACCACCCCCCTTGCTGTACCACTGTGTGGGTTTAATACACCACCCCCTTGCTGTACCGCAGTGTGGGTTTAATACACCACCCACTTGCTGTAGTGCTGTATGGGTTTAATACACCCCCCCCCCCCGTCTTGCTGTAGCGCTGTGTGGGTTTGATACACCAGCCCCTGTAGCGCTGTGTGGATTTGATACACCGGCCCCTGTTACTGTAGCGCTGTGTGGATTTGATACACCGGCCCCTGTTACTGTAGCGCTGTGTGGGTTTGATACACCGGCCCCTGTTACTGTAGCGCTGTGTGGGTTTGATACACCGGCCCCTGTTACTGTAGCGCTGTGTGGGTTTGATACACCGGCCCCTGTTACTGTAGCGCTGTGTGGGTTTGATACATCGGCCCCTGTTACTGTAGCGCTGTGTGGGTTTGATACACCGGCCCATGTGCAGCGCGAGCCCCAGCTGGTGCCGGCGCCACGTGAGCGCTGAGCACATGGCTACTCTGACCCGGCTGACGTCACTCGCCCCGCCCTGTGCCGCACGTGGCACGCGCCGCCCCAGCTGTGTGCTGACAGTCCCTGCCTCTGACACACGCAGCAATGGGTGTGGAGTCCTGTCTCCAGGTTGCACAGGCACTATGCTCCAGTGCTGGCTGATCATTCCCCTTCCTATTTCCTCTCCACACCCTGAACTGTAAGTATTTATACCCATTTTTTTTTTCCTAACGTAAAGCAGATTATTTACCAGAGTTGTCAAATTATGTGATTCCCATACCTTAGGCTATCTCCTTGAACCAAAAACATTGCTGTTATATTTGTCTTCCAGTTTGTTATATTTGTTGCCCAGAAAAAGAAACACTTGTATTTCTATAACGCCTTTCACAACTACCTGACGTGCCAAAGCGCCAACTGAGTACTTTTTAAAGTGGAGTCACTGTTGTAAAGTAGGAAACACCGCAGTGTACAGCAAGCTCCCACAAACATCAATGTGGTAATGACCAGATAATCTGTTTTAGTGATATTGATTGAGGGATAAATATTGGGTCGGTCGGTGGGGAGAACTCCCATGCTCTTCTTCGAAATAGTGCCATGGGATCTTTTACACCCACCTGAGAGAGCAGACAGGGCCTCGTTTTGACATCTCATCCAAAAGACGGTACCTCCGACATTGTAGCGCTCCCTCAGCACTGCACTACACTGGGAGTATTAGCCTAGATTTTTGTGCTCAAGTCACTGGAGTGGGACTTGAACCCACAACCTTCTGACTCGGAGGCTACCAACTGAGCCACAGCTGACACTATACAGCATGTATAAATTAATACAATTTAAAGCTCTTTACTGATAGATCTTCAATGGTACTACTCAGCATGAATCAGAAGAGTTATTCTCTTTATCATGTGCTTTGCATATTACTGCCTCTCGATCTCCTCCTGTTCAGCTTCTCTCTCATAAATTTCTGGTTCTCATTCCTCTGTCCCACTTTTCACTCTGGTCTTGTGCTTCTGCTGGACTCCTATATATGCTGTATCTCTCTTTCCTTGCCTTCTTTGGATCTTTTCTCCTCATCTATCTCTTGCTCTCCCCTCTCTCTCTCTCTCTCTCTCTCTCTCTCTCTCTCTCTCTCTCTGCCAGGACATCATGGGTTGGGGGATCTGGCCAGGGTCCCAGATGACTGGGATATGGTCGGTTGTTGGTGGGGACGATGAAGGTTTCAGCCAGAGCCACAAGTATGAAGACATAGTGCACCATGTGGTGTAGAAAGGTAAGTACAATGACAAGTATGGCTCCACAGTCTAAAATGCAACTTAAAATTATCCAAGCACAACACCCAGAAATAGTGTGAGTGCCAAATCATGCCACAGGAAATAAGCGTGACGCAAACAAGATGTCTCAACTTTTAATATATTGTAAATTGCCTGTGATGTTGCCCACAATCAGTTGATGAATATCATTTTATGTATATACACAAGATTGTAATGGCATTGGGATAAAGACATAAGAAACTTGTTCCATAGCATCACGTGCTGATCAAAGCTTGCACCTATATTGTTACAGGCAACTATTTACATAAGATTTCCATTCTAAATGTTTACATGAACAGTTTCAATGTTATATAATATAAAAATCTTACATTAAATGAAATAGTTCATTATTCCTATTCTGGAGCCTGGTTTTTGTACTTCCAGAGCAAACTGCATTTATTTCCTCTTATTGCCAAATTAAACTATCTGTTCCAGCTAATATTTATCTTGTGGTGTTCCACACCACTGGAGGAATTTTCCAATAATTTGTGGATTAAATTACAACATTGCATTTCCAGCTATAAGGTATGAGTGCTCTTCTGACATCGGCCTTAAAGTAGGACAATGCAGAGGGAGCGTTACACTGCAGCTGACTGTTGGATACCTGACTTAGCCATGCTTGATGCAAACACTGGAAACCCAATGCTATTAGATGTATCCTTGCTAACTCGTGTATTGTGTGGTTTCCATGGAAACTCCATCCTCGCATTAGCCAGTGGAGCTCGAATTAACTTGCTCAGTTAGTAGTAGTCTGCAGTCTTGGTCAGAAGCATGAAAGGAATTGTGACTAGCTTTTCCCATTTCCCTTACAACCAAAATATTCTATGTGGGGGACCTCAGGCTAGTATTGACACACCCTCGGTTTTCCCCTGCGATGCAAAGGAAAACAGTCCTATCACTCCAGAGATCATTCACAAAAATTCACAACCCTTCTCTTTCCCCCCCCACCCCAACCTGAAAAATAAGGTAGAGAAGTGACTAGTCTCAGTTCATGCCCCCTATAAATTGTGGCCAGGACACCAGGGATATAACCCCCTGCTGCTCTTCGAAATAATGCCATGGGATGTTTCATGCCCACCTGAGAGAACAGATGGGGCTTCGGTCTAACATCTCATCTGAAAGACAACACCTCCGACAGAGCTGCAGAGAGGTTTCAGCCTGGATTATGTGCTCAAGTTGCCGGAGTGGGACTTGAAGCCACAACCTTCTGACTCAGAAATGAGATTCTACCACTGAACCAATGCTGACACTTAAAGATGTGTAGCATTGCATATCCTGCTCAATAACACAACCTGCCCCCTCTCTGCCTCTGTATTTTATAGGAAGCTTATCACACCTGTTGCTATATCGTTTGTTGGCTGGGAAATGGGGTGAGAGTGCAGGTGGCTATAAAAGCACAACTGAAGTCTGCTCTTGCCACCCACAGACAAAATGTTGTGTGTTACAGATAGCTATGAATGGTTACCCAACAGTAATCTGGAGGGATCCAAATGATGTCATAAACCACTCGTGTGAGCCAGCTGTTGAACGCTGGGGCGTAATTACTGTCTGGAAGCAAGCACCTTTTTTTTATGTATATAAAAAAATTATTACTGTCGAGTTGGTGAGAGCAGCTTTAGTGTAGGGCAAGCTGGGGTGATGTCCTTAACTTCCCAGCCCCTACTTCCGCTGCTGAAAAGATTGACTGTTACTCAAAAGGAATATTGTGCAGTGACTGACACAATTAGTGCCCTGCTGTATCTGTACCTTGATCCGACTCTGGCGGAGCCTGAAAGCTGCTAGAATAGGCCGTTTGAGAATACCGTGTGCTAAGTAATTTTCTGTTTTAACATTGATACCCGCGGGACTCAAAGTTACCAATTACAAGCAAAGCGAAATATTGCGGATGCTGGAAATTTGAAATTAAAAACAGAAAATGCTGGACTCATTCAGCAGCTCAGGAAAGAGAGAAACAGAGTTAACATTTGATCTTAGTAATCTTTCATCAGAACCGAAGACCTGGAGTTCAAAAAAAAATTAAATGCCTATTGAGGCTATATCTAGACAGGATGGCTGAAACTGGTGTTCCTGGACACTAGAGGAGTCTGTTTGGTCATCAGGTTTCGATCAGCTATCATTGGATTCTGTATTATTCTGCATATGTTACAACAGGTAGGTGTGTATGTGTTTCATAGAATAGAACCTTACAACACAGAAGGAAGCCATTCAGCCCATCTTGCCTGTGTTGGCTCTTTGAAAGAGCTATCCATTAGTCCCATTCCCCTGCCCTTTCCCCATTAGCCCTGCCAATCTTTCCCCTTCAACTATTTATCCAATTCCCTTTTGAAAGTTACTATTGAATCTGTTTCCACCACCCTTTCAAGCAGTGCATTCCAGATCATCATCATTCACTGCGTTAAAAACAAATTCTCCTCATCTCGCCTCATGTTCTTTTTTACTTTGTACTGTTCTTTACGTCATTGAAAGGGTTTAACAATGGCAGTTTGTGAAAGTTAATTTAATTAATTTAAGTTGCTTGAACAGTAAATGAAATATTCGATCCATCACCCAAAGTGTGTGTGGGTGTGTGTTGCTAGGTGTATATGTAAAAATGATTTCTGGCATGATAGGACAGTTTTCCTTTGCATCGCAGGGGAAAACAGAGGGTGTGTCACTATTAGCCTGAGGTCCTTCACACAGAAAACTTTGGTCGTAAGTGAAATAGGGAAAGCTAGTCGTGATTCCTTTTATGCTTTACACAATTATTGAGTAAATGGGTGATATTGGCTGTTGAAGTGTTATTTTTGCTCCAAATGTTTTATCTTTAGCTGTTGGATAATTCGTGCATCGTGTGGTTTCCATGGAAACTCCTTACTCGTATTGGCCAGTGGAGCTAGAATTAACTTGCTCAGTTGGTAGCACGCTGCAGTCTGGGTCAGAAGGTTATGGGTTTAAGCCCCACACCAGGGTTTATGCTCACAGTCTACGTTGATACTCCAGTGCGGTGCTGACTGACTGCAGCGCTGATAGAGTGCAGCATTGTCTATGGTGCAGTGTTGAGGATGAAATGGTAAGGTGAGGTCTTGCCTGATAAGAACAGAGAGTTTCCTGACGTTCTTTAACCTATACCACCAAGAAACTTAATCTCGCTGTTCTCTGGAATGTTGCTGTTGCAAAATGGTTGCCATATTTGTCTACATAACAGCTGTCACTGGACGCGCGTGAATCACTTTAAGATGTTTGAAATTATAAGGCACCACATAAATGTAAATATTATGAGGTGTTAAAAGGCCCCGTTTTTGCAAGAAACCACAAAAAAACCGCATGTTTTTTACTTTTTTTGTCCCTCCAACCTTGAAGAGTTGATTTGCTCATTAATGGTTATCTGGGCAGCGGTTGGCCTCTGGCAAACTATCCAAGTAAGATTTACTGGTCTGAGCTTTGACACTGAGCCAGCAGATTGTCTGCAGGAAGCGGACACCACAGCTGAGCTTGATCCAGTTTTCACTTTGAGTAAGGGGTCACTGTAGCGATCAGAAGCAAGAACCCTGGTTATGTTCCCCTCACTGTGGATGCTACCCTAATACAGAACAGACTAAAGATCCAATTTGGGCCATTCCTGTTTTTTCGAGCAATTGGGATGACTTATGAGAGAACTCGTAACTGGTCTGTGTATTGCTACATTCTTTGACAAGAAATTTTAAATGGCTCCTGAAGTCATTTTTTATGATTGATTACAAGACTCCAAGCTGCTTATAGCAGTCGGCCATATGATGTAGGTTTAATCAGCTCTCTGTCTCCTAATCAAGCATAAAACCTGCTTGAACATTAATTATAACCCTGTCAATAGATGGATACTGTTGAGATTGTTTTCACCCTAATTCAATCATTTAAAATGAGGTCTAGAAGACTGATCTAGATCATGAGATTTTAATGCATTTTTCCTGTTGAGTTTCTAACTTTTGATTCAGAAACACCCCAACGTCTTGGATTGCAGTGCAGAGCATAAAGGATAAATAACCGTGCATGTTGCTTCAGCATAGTGTGGGTGTGGGCTGGACCTGACGTCTGGAAAGTTGAAAGGGCCTACTGGCCTCAAAATGGTCCTGTGTTTTTTCTGTTCCTCTGCTCCCTGCACTCCAAAGCTTGGAAGCTTTCAACACCTGCTTACGTGAGTAGAAGGAGGTGCCTAGATCACAATATATGTATGGATGAGGAAGGCCATTCAACCGTCTTAGCTCACCTATTAAAAAAGATCCCACATTTCCCATCCGTAACAACATCCAATTGTCTCTTCACTACTCCAATTGGAAGTCCGTTCAATCTGTTAATTACTCATTGCAAGATTTTCTGGCATCAGTACAGCGTTTTCCTTTCACCTGTTGAGCCTGTGAATCGTTGTCCTGCTGTGAAAGTTCAGCTTGAAGCTCCATGCGATCACACACCGTCTTAAAGCAAAACAACTAAGAGAGCTCATGATATTCATTTATCTGAGTCCGACCCAAACCTTTGCCAGACTGATAACAACCTGGAAGCCTCTTTATTTTATTCACTCCTATGACATAATGGACAGAGCTACTCAGACCAGTAAGCATATGAGTTCCATCCATGGTCTGCACTCAGTTAGCCAATTTTATTAAAAATTCTTCCTATTTTAAGTCAGTTCTGAAGTTGGGGGCACCATTATTATCCTGTGTAACTCTCCAGTGCTCTGAAATGGTTGACTTGACGGCTACAACTTTTAAGAGGCACGGGGTGGCTGTCTGTGAAATACTAACGTCAAATGTGCAGCACAGATGTGTTTTTAGCACAGGTGTTATTGCGCAGAGGGACTTACTCCGAGCACATTAAGTATCTGTTTGGGAACAATGCACAGTTGGAAAATATATCTTCTTTCCACTCCTTCCACCGGGCTTTGCATACCCTCTATATATACAGCTTTGTTTTTCTTGTGATTATAAGCACTGGTCACACTGCAGTTGTGAGCTGGTCACCTCACTAATCGCAAGTTATGAACAGCATTCTAACGGTTGTAGTTTAAAATATTCAAATGGGACAGAGCAGCGGCACAGAGGGAATAGTGCCTTTGACATTTTGTGTTTTGGAAAAGGTGTGTATTCCAGCTGCCTTCCTTCGAGACTTAGAATTATATCTACCCATGCGTAGTGACATGTGAGGAAACTCTCACTCATGCCAGATGTCTCTGTTTCTACTTCATTCAGTTCCCAATCTGATCAACCCTGAATGAGAAAGCACCAAGCAGAAGCTGCAGCATCTCCCAGTGGGTGGGGGAGGGAGGGAGAGAGAGTCAGCTGGGTCATGCTTGGGAGCCCTTTGGAACCTCCTTGAGCTTGGTTAGAGATGGTGTGGAGTACTGTATGGTAATATAGGAATCAGTATGCACAGATTGTGTGAAGAGTTTTGGAAAGACCTTCGGGCCCTGTATAAATGAAGGACGTGTACAGTCGGAAAGTTCAGTTCCACTGTGGTTTTTGCACGTGTTCAGTTGCTGTGTGTTGAAGTTATGAGATAAAGTATTTGTTCCTAAGCAGTGTTTGATTACTCTGGCAGTACTAATCATCGGCGGTCCCTTGAGCGAGGATGACTTGCTTCCACAAGAGTTCAGAAATGATTCAATGAAGGACCCGATGTTCCAGTCCTGAACTCCAATTGAGGGAGTGGAAGATGCCTGTGCGTGGATTTTTTTAACGTGTGGTTTATATCTGTTTTGGAGGACCATGCACCGTACCATTTCATTTTGACTGCAGTGTGATTTATTTCTTGCTTTTGAAGGCCATTGAAGGGGACATTGTGTCTGTCGAATTGGGTAAGCTCCCATGTTTTGATATGATGGGGACACCCCACAGGGCCAGTGATGGACACAGTGAATTCGAGTGTTTAAGTTATATTTCGTTGCCCGAGGCGTTACCAACCATGAGCAGAAGGCTCTACTTCTGCATTGTGCAGGTTTGAAAGCCCACACATTCAAATTCACCTGCTGTACGCTATGAGGACACACTTGCTATCTTGATTAGCAAGGCTTTTGACAAGGTCCCACATGGTAGGCTAATCAAAAAGGTAAAAGCCCATGGGATCCAAGGGAGAGTGGCAAATTTGATCCAAAATTTTGCTCAGTGACAGGAAGCAAAGGGTAATGGTTGAGGGGAGCTATTGTGACTAGAAGGCCAGTTCCGTTGGGGTTCGACAGGGCTCAGTACTCGGTCCCTTATTTTTTGTAGTATATATTAATAATTTCGACTTAAATATAGGGGGCATGATAAAGAAATTTGCAGATGATACAAAAATTGGCTGTGTAGTTGACAGTGAGGAGGAAAGCTGTAGATTGCAGAAAAGTGGCAAATGGAATTCACTCCGGAAAAGTGTGAGGTAATGCATTTCTGGAGGGGCAACAAGGCAAGGGAATACACAATAAATGGCAGGATACCGAGAGGTGTGGAGGAACAGGGGGAACTTGGAGTATAATGTCCACAGATCTTGAAAGGTAGCAGGACAGGTCAATAAGATAGTTAAAAAGGCATACAGAATGCTTTCACTTATTAGCCGAGGCATAGAATACAAGAGCAGGGAAGTTATGCTCGAACTGTATACAACACTAGTTAGGCCACAGCTTGAGTACTGTGTGCAGTTCTTGTCACCACATTATAGGAAGGATGTGATTGCACTGGAAAGGGTGTAGAGGAGATTTACGAGGCTGTTACCAGGATTGGAAAACTTTAGCTATGAGGAAAGATTGGATAGGCTGGAGTTGTTTTCCTTGGAACAGAGAAGGCTGAGGGGAGATTTAATTGAGATGTATAAAATTATGAGGGGCCTAGATAGAGTGGATAGGAAGGACATATTTCCCTTAACAAAAGGATCAATAACCAAGGGCATAGATTTCAAGTCATTGGTGGAGGGATTAGAGGGGAGATGAGGAAATATTTTTTCACCCAGAGGGTGGTGGGAATCTGGAACTCACTGCCTGAAAGGGTGGTAGAGGCAGAAACCCACATCACATTTAAAAGGTGGTTGGATGTGCACTCAAATGAGCTTTCGACACGTATCCACAGCATAACTAAGACCGCCTATTTCCACCTCCGTAACATCGCACGTCTCTGCCCTTACCTCAGCTCATCCGCTGCTGAAGCCGTCACCCATGCCTTTGTTACCTCTAGACTTGACTTATTCCAATGCACTCTGGGCTGGCCTCCCACATTCTACCGTAGGTAAACTCGAGGTGATCCAAAGCTCAGCTGCCCGTGTCCTAACAATTGCAAGGAATAGCCAGGAGCAAGCGGAATGAGAAACAGAGGCAGTGGATGCAGAAGCCAGAAGTGAAAGTGGTTGATGGGGGCCAAAGAAAATGGGGCTGATGCTAGAGAAGGAGGAGACTTGTTTTGTGTAAGACCTGAATTGCCCAGGGAGTAGAAAGAAGTTCAGAAATTGTGGGAACGTTGCCCACTTTGCTGCACGACTGTAAAGCCAATGGTAGTGATCCTTGTTCTTAATTTAAACAATAAGGAAAGTGGCCCTTTTTAAAGGGGCACAGCTAACATAAGAACATAAGAATTAGGAACAGGAGTAGGCCATCTAGCCCCTCGAGCCTGCTCCGCCATTCAACAAGATCATGGCTGATCTGGCCGTGGACTCAGCTCCACTTACCCGCCTGCTCCCCGTAACCTTTAATTGGTTAAAAATCTTATCTATCCGTGACTTGAAAACATTCAATAAGCTAGCCTCAACTGCTTCCTCAGATTCACAACCCTCTAGGAGAAGAAATTCCTTCTCAACTCGGTTTTAAATTGGCTCCCCCGTATTTTGAGGCTGTGCCCCCGAGTTCTAGTCTCCCCGACCAGTGGAAACAACCTCTCTGCCTCTATCTTGTCTATCCCTTTCATTATTTTAAATGTTTCTATAAGATCACCCCTCATCCTTCTGAAATCCAACGAGTAAAGACCCAGTCTACTCAATCTATCATCATAAGGTAACCCCCTCATCTCCGGAATCAGCCTCACAGAAAACAAAATCATAATACAAAGGAAACATAACTTAAATAATATTATTTCTCATGTCCATCAAACAGTCCAGTCTCTATGCGGTTTCTATCGGTTGCAGAAGGTCTTCAAATCTAGGCTAAAATGAGGGCGTGCTGCACTGTCGGAGGTGCCGACTTTCGGATGAGATGTTAAACCGAGGCCCCGTCTGCCCTCTCAAGTGGACGTAAAAGATCCCATGGCACTATTTCGAAAAAGAGCAGGGAGTTATCCCGGGGGCCAATATTTATCCCTCAATCAACATTACTAAAACACATTATCTGGTCATTATCACATTGATGTTTGTGGGAGCTTGGTTATGCGCAAGTTGACTGCCGCGTTTCCCACATTACAACAGTGACTACACTCCAAAAGTACTTCATTGACTGTAAAGCGCTTTGAGATGTCCGGTGGTCGTGAAAGGCGCTATATAAATTCAAGTCTTTCTTTAAGCGAACACCGCATACTCCTTCTCCAGGGCCACCCGGACGCGCGAGTGCACTATAGAAAGGGGTGTCACCTAGTTGAGGGGTTCCTCAGGCAGTACAAGTACACCACAGATAGCGTTGGGGGGTCAGGATGTGGAGCCACTCTCTTGGTTCCAGCCATTGGGCAAGGAAGGCAAGGAGTAGGGGATAAAAAATATAATGGAGGGAACCTGCCTGAATATCTTCATTAAGAAATCTACGAAAAAGCCTCCTGTTTAAGATGAAGCCTCCTCTTGAATTGATTTTTCCCTTTTTCTTGAAGCCACTCAGTGGTGTGGCATGATGATCTCTTTAGAGAAAGAGTGACAAAGCTAGGGTAGTCAACTTAACCTGTTACAAGTGTCTCCCAGTCAAACCATTGACATTGGTACATTTTGGAAGTGAAAACTGAAGGAGACAGGTGGGAGCATTGGAGTGGAGATTGGCTGCACTAAAAATAAATCTGTTTTACTCGCAATAAAGGCTAAAATGCATTTACAGACTTTATTCCACATATGCGGTCACCTGGCGAGCTCCTTTTTAATCAAACGAGCGACTTAGCACTCAACTGTGATATTTATGAATGTGCAAAAACTCCTTTTTGTACAATTGAAATTTTTTGCAAACCAAAACTAGAAAGCACGTAGCCTGAGATGTTCTTTGTTCATGAAGAACTGAAAATGGTGAGACATTGCCCAGTGAGGCCAGAAATTAAATCTGAAACTCCAAGCATGTGGTACGGCATATGTTTTCAAAAAAATAAAAGCATCAGCAGCCAGTCTTGTTAATCAAATGTGCATCAGACCCCTTGCATGTAAATTAATTCTTTTTTTTCACTGACAGATTTTAATATTTTATTTTGGAAATAATTTGCAATATCATGCCTGGCCTGGCTTGGCCTGAGAGAATGTTTTCTAGTCCGAACAGCTCGTTCTAGATAGCTCATGCAATTAAAATGTTGATCAGATGCAAAGAATATTTCACAATCGGACTTACCCCATCTCCCTCCCCTGTCATCCACTCTCACAATGTTGCTTCTTTCCCTTATGCTAGGTAAAATCAGCTCTCTTTGTCACTGAAGGGGTAGGATATGGTAAAACGGATATGCAAAAGCATGAGTGTATTTATCCTCCTGAACTCCGTCCCTGTTCCAGGGAAGTGTCTCGCCGCAGAAACACCTTGATAACTTGCGGAGCTTAGAGCGCTTGTCACAAGGATTTAAATAAAGTGTAATAGTGGCAGCGTGCAAAGTTCATACTATGCGCAGTTTTTAAAAAAAGAAGCAACAACCTTGCATTTATATAGTGCCTTTCAGATCCTCTGGACGTCTCGGATTGCTTCAAGTGTAGTAACTGTTATGTAGGCAAATGTGGCAGCCAACAAGGTTCCACAGATGGAAATAAATGGTCAGTTAATTTGTTTTGGTGGTCTTTGGGGAATAAATGTTGGCGGAAAACCAAAGAACTGCCCTGCTCCTCTTCGAATGGTGCAATGGAATCTTTTGTGCACACCTGAACAAGCAGACAGGGCCTTGGTTTCATGTTTAATTTGAAAGAATGATGCCTCTGATAGTGCAGCACTCCCTCAGTACTGCACTGAGTTGTCAGTCTAGATTGTGTTCAGGACCTTGCTCTCAGGATGTGGACAATGCTGGCAGGGCTGCATTTATTGCCAATTCCGAATTGTCCTGAGAAGTGATAATTGTCTGGCTTCTTGCACCACTGCAAGTGCTTGCTGTGGTGATCCCACAATGGTGTTCGGTAAGCAATGCTGATATATGTCCAAGCCAGGATGATGTATGATTTGAATGAAAACTTGGAGGTGTTGATGTTCCCATAATTCTACTCCTGTCCTGGGAGGTCAAACTGAGGCAAAAGGACAAGCGGTACATTTTACACTTTTTGTCCCTCCAAACTTGGATTGTGTCTGGAGTTTTTTGAGCTGTATAACACTAGGGCGAAGTATTGATAGTTACAGGTCTTTCACTGATTTTGGCAGCAATTTGAAATGGTGAATTAAGCGTTTACCCTTTGGATAACACGTTGACTGGAAGGATGGTTGAGAATACGACATTCGTTTAAGAAACTGGTGTATTTGGAAAATTGGTCCGCTGAGCAGTATGGAAGGGTGAGATCAAGTAGGCTAAAAGTTTGGATGAAAGAGGGCCTATCTTGTAAATAATAGTAATTTGGATTTATGTAGCACTTTATCACAATGGAACATCTCAAGATATAGAAGAGGATGGCCATTCAATCCATTTTGGCTCATTCATCCATAAGGTTCCCAGATCACATCGAGCCTCTTAAATGATGCCAAAGTATTTGTATGACGAACAACTTCCTGACATAATTTCTAAATTTTTCTTTTACTTGTTTGAACCATATCTCCTTGTCCTACTATCTTAGTTGGAAGAAGATTGCAGCTATTCCTTTTCTGTGCCATTTACTATTTATACAGTCATAGAGAGGTCACTTCTCAGTTGCCTCCGCATTCTCCAGTCTCTCCAGTCCTCTGGCGGTCTTGTTTTCTTGACGGAAACTGCCTCCAGAATTTGAATATTTGCCTTCTGTCTTGGTGATCAGCAGTGGACACAGAGCTCAAGATATATTCTGGAAGCACTGCACAATTTGAGCATGATTTCCTCTGACTTGTACTCTGCAGTCTCGGCTATCTGATTCAAGCATGAGCTATTTTTCTCCTTATGTGCAGTACTTAACAATTGCCTGCATCAAATTTCACCTGGCATGGTTCCGCTCACTTACCAAATTTGTCTGACTCTCTTTTTTAAGCTGCCTCCTTAGATTTAATTGTCCCTCCTGCTATCGTCTGCAAATCTGACCAGATTGTAATGAGCGTTTCAACTGTCGATTTAAATTGAGAACAGTAGATATTCAAACATTGATCCCTGGGTTACTGTGCTCAGCACTTCCCCACCGCTTGACATAAGTTCCTCCAGAAATTACCTGCTGCTTCCTAACCTTGAGTCAGTTTCTTATCTGTTTTTTTTACCCTAAATCCCTGAGTTGTGGCTCAGTGGGTATCACTCTCACCTCTGGGTCAAATGGTTGTGGGATCAAGTCCCACTCGAGGGACTTGAGCACAAAAATCTAGGCTGCCACTCCAGTGCAGTGCTGTGGGAATGCTGCACTGTCGGAGGTGCCGTCTTTCGGATGAGACGTTAAACCGAGGCCCCGTCTGCTCTCTGAGGTGGACATAAAAGATCCCATGGCACTATTTCGAAGAGGAGCAGGCCAATATTTATCCCTCAATTTGAGACGTCCAGTGGTCATGAAAGGCGCTGTTGAGTCATCCTCGACACCAAGGGACTGCCTAAGAAGATATAAATCCGTCTTTTTCTTTCTTCTTTTCAGTCTATCGCTTTATGCTTAGTTAGCAGACTTGTGTGAACCTTTGGAAGCACCTCACACACTGACTTTTGGAGTGCAGGAACAACTCAGCAACGTCGCACAGGTTTTTTTGGTTGAGAAAGGATTGCTGGCCCATACTCCAGAAGAGCTCACTGGTGTTCTTCAAATGGGGCCATGAGATCATTGACATTCCCCCCCCGAACGACTGGAATGGGAAAACAGAATTTCAGTTTAACCCCTCACTCGAAGATGGGGGATACTAGAACTAGAGGGCATGATCTTGGAATAAGGGACCGCCCATTTAAAACAGAGATGCGGAGAAATTTCTTCTCTCAGAGGGTTGTAAATCTGTGTAATTCGCTGCCTCAGAGAGCTGTGGAAGCTGGGACATTGAATAAATTTAAGACAGAAATAGACAGTTTCTTAAACAATAAGGGTTATGGGGAGCGGGCGGGGAAGTGGAGCTGATTCCATGATCAGATCAGCCACGATCTTATTGAATGGCGGAGCAGGCTCGAGGGGCCGTATGGCCTACTCCTGCTCCTATTTCTTATGTTCTTGTATTCTTATTAATACTATCTCTCCATACTGCTGGAGCGTTTGGCTAGAAAATACAAGACCAAGCTCTCTTATGGACCAGGGGCCCCTAACTTCTGACCTAGAAGAGTGAAAACTGCCACCAACTGAGCCTGGCTGGCACAAGTGTTGCAGTGTTACAACGTACTGGCTTAAGTTGCCTTTTTGCAGTGTGCTGAAATGGCCACTTTGTGATGTATCACATGTACCCTATTCAATTGTTGTGTAGGTTTGAGAAACCTGTCTTGCTAGCAGTTTTGTGCTTTTAAAAACTGTGAAAAGGTAGGCGGCGGGAAGAAGAATAGTGTATTTTCTTTTCATTCACATTGTTTTGTGCTGGCAACTTGCCACATCAACTCCCTCCAGTGGGCAGAAAATCCTCACAGCCATGTGAGTCACGTGCTGGTCACTGCCAGTTTGAATTGTTTACTCAGTCGCCTGGCCCATTTATTTATTCTCTGTTAAATAACCTGGATTTCACAATGCAGAATGAGGGCTTTCCAAAGAAACTGCCTGCAATAGTACGACATATTCCTGCAGTCCAAATCCATGCATTAAATCAAGACTTTGGGGGAAGGGATGGACGTAGATTTTAAACCAACATCTTGTGTTATATTTTCGATAGAGTTTTTTAAAAAAAAACTCAAATGTTGCTGCAGCTGGATGTGAGATTCCTACAAAGCAGAGTTTGATCATTTTGTCATTTATAACAATTTAATCTTAAAGTAAAAACTATTTTGTGCCCCAAAATGGCGGTCTTTTTTTTGCAGCTAATTTTACCCTTTTTCTTTCCTGAAGGAGCTGACTCATAACTGAGGTACGAACATAAGAATTATGAGCAGGAGTAGGCCATACAGCCCCTCGAGCCTGCTCTGCCATTCAATGAGACCGTCGACCTCAACTCCACTTCCCTTGATTCCTCTAGAGTCCAAAAATCTATCGATCTCAGCCTTTGAAAATGCTGAACGCCTGAAGATCAGTGGGCCTCAGCAGGCCTCCAGGACCTTGCCCTAGTGGCCATTCTTCAAGCATGAGCCCAAACAGAAAACGTCAGCAGCCTATGTGGATTGGGCTGGACTGCAATGACTTCCAGCCCATTTTGGAAGCCGTTGCAGTCCAGCCCAGTGCTCACCCACGTGTGTTACTGGATAGCAGTTAGTAGCCGGAAACCTGACTGATTCTTTATTTCACCTCTTTAGCCCAGGGAACGTAGGCCAGTTGTAGCACCCCAGCTGTAGCCACAGCCAAGATCAGCTAACTCAGCACAGAGGGGCAATTAATCTGGGGCCTCTTGGACTGTGTACGGTTTATCATTATGACACGTTGGTTATTTTACACACCTCGGCCATCAAAGCATTTACAAAGACCTGTTGTATGTAGCTTTTTCCTTAATTTTCCCCCCACACCAGCCTGTGGCTATCTTGCAGTCAAGCAAGGAGGACAGCTGACCTTCTAGGTTTCTGTCAACGCTTCTCTGCACCATTCTCAAAAGGTATATGGCAGTAACCAGGGGCTGACATTCACTCTATATCACCCCTCTACCCCACCCTTAACATTGCAGCTAAGATTGGAAACACAGCAGTACGTGGGACTGAATTTCTATCTGGTAATGCAATAGCACTTTGTGTTGGAACATGCTGCTCCAGTATCGGGTGTATTTTCTCCTCGGTCTCTTTCCCTCTCTCTCTTCTCCTTTCACTCTCCAGGTCTTCCATGATTTTATTTTTACTCGTTCACGGGATGTGGGCGTCGCTGGTAAAGACAGCATTTATTGACCATCCCTAATTACCCTTGAGAAGGTGGTGGTGAGCTGCCTTCGTGACAACTGAGTGGCTCGCTAGGTCATTTCAGAGGGGCAGTTAAGAATCAACCACATGGCTGTGGGTCTGGAGTCACACATAGGCCAGACTGGGTAAGGTTGGCAGGTTTCCTTCCCTAAAGGACATTAGTGAACCAGATGGGTTTTTACGACAATCCAGTCGTTACATGTGTCACCATTACTGATAGCTTTTTATTCCGGATTTATTTATATCATTAACCTTAGCTACACAGACTAGCACAGGTACACAACTCACTGCCAGGCCCGTTCTTCACTGTAGTTGGTCGCACAGTGCCTGGTGACTGTTTACTACCAAAAGGCATTACAATTGTGCTTTCGTACCTTCAAGGTAGAGAGCTGTATTATATCTGCTCCTCCACCCCAGAGAGGGCCTCCTATTCTACTAAAGTTTTCCCACCCCTCAGAGGAAATAAAACATTCAACAGCCTGTGGGGTCTTCAGTGCTGACTGTGTTTGGATAGTGTGCGTACCTCAGTTACAAATATAATTGTTAAAAGGATTTGGCCTAGTTCTAAGCCCAGCCTTTCTTAACCAGCTTTGTCGTAAATTAAGGACAACCCAATCGTGCTCGAATCTTTTCCTTCAATTCTCTTTGTTCTGATTTTTTTTTTAAAGTGGTTTTAAATGGGATATTCAGGTGTGTCTGCGTTTCTCCAATACCCTACTTTCTAGAGCTTTTATACATCCTCAACATAAATGTAAAGAAATCAACTCTGCAATTTAAATTTTTGTCACTATGTTCAGTTATTTTCATCTGAGTGGTGTTGTTGTGTTTGTTTTCGACAGAGCAGCATCTTGCTGCTTGTCTTTTTGCAGTACTGTGCTGTAAAGAGAGAGAGGGAGAAATTCCTCTCGCAATTTCACAGGCAATTGATTTTTCACATTCTGTGAATGCAAAGTAGCAGAATCTCACTTGAAGTAGATTGCGGTGAGAGGTAGAATTATCCAACTCCGCTGCTGTCAGATTCCATCAGTGAAACCCTAGTGTGTGGTTCCGTTACTGTAGAAACATCATAACATCATCTTATTGTTGCCATGGTGCCAGGTGGAAATGTATGTGTCTACTTAAAGGAGGAGGAAGGGGTAGGAAACGAGTGCTTTCTCGCTTAAACGTGTCCTTACTGTTGGTGTCTGGTAGCAAAAAGAAACAGGAGTGGATATACTGAAGGCTGCAATTTAATTTGATGATGTCATGGCAAAGATATCTATGTGCGAAGGTTTCCAACCATCACCGACCTCCCCCCCCCCCCCCCCCCCCCCCCCATCCAGGATGCCTAGACCGGAAGCTTCAAGGTTCCATTCCTAGATTATGTCAAACTGTCAATCATGCTCAGTGGTAATGCCATCGACTCGGGAGTCAGAAGGTTGTGGGTTCAAGTCCTACCCCAGTACAAAAATCTGGGCTGACACTTCACTGAGGGAGCGCTGCCCTGTTGGAGGTGTCATCTTTTGGATGAGCCGTTAAACTGAGGCACACTTCTGCCTTCTCTGGTGGAGGTAAAAGATCCCGTGGCACTATTTTGAAGAAGAGCAAGGAGTTCTCCCTAGTGACCTGGCCAATATTTATCCCTCAACCAGCATCACAAAAAAAAAGCCATTGTTACATTGCTGTTTGTGTGACCTTGCTGTGCGCAAAATTGACTGCTGTGTCACCTACATTACAACAGACTACACTTCAAAAGTACTTAATCGACTGTAAAGTGCTTTTTAGGATGTCATGAAAGGTGCTATATAAATGTAAGTTTATTTTTGTTACATTAGCTGCTCTTAGCCAGGATGGCATTAAGGACTCCAAGCCCCTGGACAAGAAAAGGAAGAATCAATTGGGTTCTCACTCTGTTCACTATCCAATTGACCTCTGCTGGAAAGCACCCATTAGTGGACACTTGAGTGAAGAGAGGATTGAGCTCAGCTGAAATGGGTAGCCACAGTCGAATAACCTGCCAGCTCGTGATGGTATGGTTACGTTTACAGATGATGTATGGCCACATGTGTCAGGTATCCAAGGGTGCCACGTGCCTTTGGAGCTGTGTACCATTAGAAGTCAAGGCATTCAGAAGAGAAAGAGGGGAGAAAAAGTGAAGAACATTGGCAGGAAGAGAGTGTGTGACCTTTTCTTATCTTGACAATCAGTTTGGTTCTGCTTTTATAAAATTGACATTGCTTCCTAGATTGTTTAACTTTAAGCCAACACATTCTTAAAAAAAATCTTTCCTGTTAACTTTTAGTAAAAAAAAACTCTATCACTTGACACTTTAATACTAATTTTTTATTAATAAATTAAATGGAATAGTATCAAGAAATATGTAACAAAAGAGTATATGCAAACAGAGCAAGTAGCTATCCCTTGCCTCTCCTCTCGTCCAAACCAATAGTCTCCTATACATTCTCACGAATCAAAGTTATTGAATGATTATTTCTTAACCGAGCTCCATTAAATCAGCTAAGAAAGCAAGGAAAAACTTTTATTTATAAAGTGCCTTTTATGACCTCAGGATATTCACAAGCACTTCATAGCCATAAAGGTTTTTTTTAAAAGTGTTGTAATGTAGGGAAACGCACATCACGGCCCCACAAGCAGTAATTATTTTTTACATTTTTAAAATTTGTTCACGGGATGTGGGCGTCGCTGACAAGGCAGGCAATTATTGCCTATCCCAAATTGCCCTTGAGAAGGGGTGGTGAGCCGCGGCCTTGAACTGCGGCAGTCCGTGTGGTGAAGGTACTCCCACAGTGCTGAGTGGCTTGCTAGGCCATTTCAGAGGGGCAGTGAAGAGTCAACCACATTGCTGTGGGTCTGGAATCACATATAGGATGGCAGATTTCCTTCCCTAAAGGACATTAGTGAACCAGTTGGGTTTTCCCATGGTCATCATTACTTTTAGTAGCTTTTTAAAATTTTTAAATTTAATTAACTGGATTTAAATTCCCCCCAGATTTGAACTTGCATCTCCGGATCATTAGTCCAAGCCTCTGGATTACTAATCCAGTACATAACCACTATGCTATCATACCCCCATGAGATTAATGACCCGATAATCTATTTTTGAGGAATGAATATTGGCCAGGGCACCAGGAGATCTCATTTGGTCATCTTTGAATAGTGCCGTGCGATCTTTTACATCCATCTGAGAGGCTAGACGGGGTTTTGGTTTAACGTCTCATCCAAACAGACGGCACCTCCCAACAGTCCAGTCAGGGTGGTGAGGCTGGACTGTTGGAAGTGCCTTCAGTCCTGATGATATCTGAGGAGTGGACCTGAAACCCCTAATTCCCTGAGATTAGTATTGCTGTGATCAAATAAATCAAACACTGTACTCCTGCTTTTTGCCAAATGAATGATGAAATAGGAAGCCATCCACCACGGCAAAGTGTTTGGAATGACTGACAAATTGCCTGTAGCATTGCCAATGGTGAATGTTGGTATTTTTTTATATGCAAGATGGTGACAGTTGGAATAGAAGTTTCAGAAATTCACTTCACTGCCCCAGCTCGTGGCTATCCACATAACAAGACTGGATGGGAAATGACATAGCAATTCACAGTGGTAAATGTCGACACAAAAGTTTGACCAAAAATCATGACGACGGGAAGTGCACGCCGGACACACAATTCTAGGCTGCTTGGTATAATATTTAGAAAGTATAATCTGCAGTAATTAGAAGTTAGTGCACATCTCACCAGTTCCATGTGGTTTAGCAGCAGAAGAAATGCTGCAAGAAAAATAAGCTGTATTCTGATGCCCTTCCCCTCTTCCTTTTCTCCTAGTCTCCCCTAACCACACCCATCCTACCATCTATGGTGAGGAACAAGCTTGTTTCCAGGAATGCAGTTGTTTGTGAGGTGTGCAGGAGTGGTCTATGGATAACACTTTCACAAGCATTTCTCCTCCCTGCCTCAAATCCTGAACTTTGCTTGGTGTCACCCCACAGTTGGGACTTTTTAAAGAACTTTGTTTTGATATAATCAGGTTCATAAAATCCTCTAGTCAGCTGCAGCGAGGTGTCAGCATGGGTTTAACTCCAAGCCAGATGTTTACTTCCATGATGCCATTTTCCAGGGTGCCATGGAAGTTCTGCTCACAGTCTGTCTCGAACAAGTAGCATAAGAAATAGGAGCATGAGTAGGACATTCAGCCCTTCGAGCCTGGTCCCCCATTCAATAAGATCATGGCTGATCTTCTACCTCAACTCCACCTTCCCGCGCTATCGCCCTTGGTTCACCTAATATCTGAAAATCTTTTGATCTATGTCTTGAATATACTCAACACCTGAGCATCCACAGCCCTCTGGGGTAGAGAATTCCAAAGATTCACAACCTTAGACACATGACGAAAGAGAAAGTCTGTGAGTCACTGTTAAATATGCAGATAAGTGCATCTTGTTTTTGTAGCATTTCAGGTTCTGGGTCTTTATTTTAGTTTATTTTCTTCCTGCCCCCTCTCTCAATTTTTCCCCTCCTCATCTCTCCTGAAAGTGTTGACTAATCGCTGGGCAGGTCTAATTCCACAGGCTTTAGTTGCTCTTCAGTTACACGCTCATGTGTGCACCTTGATGGTGAGTGTCAGTTTACTTGACTGGAAGGGGGGCCTCACAGCTGATCCTGTGCTTCCCGCACGTTCATATTTACACTTCCGCTGGATGGTAATGAAGAGTTAGAAACCGTGGCAGATCCTCCAAGGGTCCTGAAGCCAATTGTAACGCCCTGCGGCTCCAGTTAAGATCAGCCACAGCCTGGGGATCGCATGTGGAACTTTACTGGTCTCAGCTGCTGGGCCACTGAGGGAGGTTTGAGTCACGTCAGTCAAATACACTTCCTGTTTTTCAAAGGATTTGCATTTCTTTCTGTTTCCTAACACCAGGCAGGATGTACTCTGGATGTTTTGCTTTATGCTGCTCATCACCCAAATTTTATTTTCCTACAAACTGCATTATAGTATTCTGTGCTGTAATATATATTTTTTTAAACCTCTAATCCTGCATGTGCATTGAATTTCTTTCTAAGTGAGTGGCTGTGAACTAGCCATTTAGACCTCCAATGGTGTTTTTTTTTCAAAAATATTATTTTATTGTGTCTTTTGACAGAACGTTGGGGGGTTAATAAATCTCCACGTTTTACACTTCATGACATGATTGAGGGGCACTGCTTTAATTTCCTCCTGCTGACACCTGCTTGTGCCAAGTTGAGTATTGATCAGCATCTGTTGCAGGAGTCCGAAACTAGGGGCCATAAATATAAGATAGTCACCAATAAATCCAATCGGGAATTCAGGAGGAACTTCTTTACCCAGAGAGTGGTGAGAATGTGGAACTCACAACCACAAGGAGTAGTTGAGGTGATTAGCATAGGTGCATTAAAGGGAAAGCTAGCTAAACATATGAGGAATAGGAGGTTACACTGATAGTGAGGGGAGGGAGGAGGTTCGTGTGGAACATCAACATCAGCACAGACCAGCTGGGCTGAATGGCCTGGTTTGGTGTTGTAAATTCTATGCATGTTCCTTATTCGTGGAAATGCTACATAGCTGTGCAAAAAACTGTCCTTTGCTTACTGCCACTCTTTCCTTCCCATTCACCTGCCCCACAACCCAAAATATTTTTCAATATTAGACAAAAGATAATACGAAGCTTCAAGGCATCTTTTTGCAGATCTGCAATTGTTAATAACATAAGAAATAGGAGCAAGAGTAGGCCATTTGGCCCCTCTAGCCTGATCCGCCATTCAATAAGATTGTGACTGATCTGATCTTGGCCTCAACTCCACTTCCCTGCCCACTCCCCATAACCCTGGACTGCCTTAATGTGATCCTTTTTTTTTAATCAGGAGGATTTTAGTACATGATCATGATGGGTGTGTGAAATTGTCATACCTTGTCCAATTCAAGGGCTCAAATTTCCCCAGGAGTTGCCCCGCTTTTTTTTGGAGTAAGTAGCTTTTTTTGGAATAACTTAAAAATCGCAAATTTCCCTTTTTAACTTATTCCAGTGTAAGTCAGTTAGTTAGGTATTTTTTTAGGTTAGTCATTTTTTCTCCAAAAGGGGGCGTGACCAGCCACTTACATCTGTTTTGACCATGGAAGCAAATTTGGCCAGCTAAAAGTTACTCCAAACTAACTTAAACCAGTGTATATGGCCACTTTTATAGACACAGAAAAACCTTACCTACATTTAAGAAATCAGCACAGGTAGCCATAGATATTGGGGGGTTGGGGGGGGCACTAAACACCTTCACAGCATCAGCACAACATCAAAATAACTTCAGCACAACATCTTCACGACATCATCAAAAATAAATGAACGATAAATCAGCTACTGAAAATAGAGCAGTCCTGCCTTGCCGACTGCAGAACGCACCAGTTAGCCCTCCCGCCAGGGCTAGAGGTGGCAGGCACACTGATTGTAGGGATGAGAGATGGTTTTTTTTACAGATGTCCCTAAATGTTGTGTGGTGATAATGGAACATGATTAAGTTTTAATGCAGAAAATCTTTTATTGGAAAGTTTACAATGCACTTCAACAACAACAACAACAACAGCAAAGAAAGGCTGCACCCATCTCTCACCCACGTATCGGAGAATGTGCACTTCCTCATAGGGATGGTGGTGGTGGGGGAGGGAGGTGGGGGTGCTGAGGGCCCGGCTTGGGTCTCAACAGAGGCTGGTGTGGGGATTACAGTGGGAGTGACGTTTGATTGTCAGGCCTGTGTGCCCTTATTGCAGCAGCTAGCTCCCTCATGGCCTCTGCCATCATTTGTACTCTCTCTGACATGCCCGCCCCTAGTTCCTGTCTCAATGCTGATATTTCTCCCGACAGTAT
The DNA here is from genome assembly GCF_044704955.1 of Pristiophorus japonicus. Classification (NCBI taxonomy): domain Eukaryota; kingdom Metazoa; phylum Chordata; class Chondrichthyes; family Pristiophoridae; genus Pristiophorus; species Pristiophorus japonicus. The sequence continues at coordinate 14,694,764 of NC_091992.1, read as the reverse complement.
CGCAACCTCATCACGCACCCCACTGACAGTGGCCATGCGTGATCGGGTAAGGGCATTGGTCTCCTCACCCAATGACATAACCTGATGTACATCTAATAAAGGCTGCATCTCAGGAGAAACTGGTCGGCTTCTCCTTTCCCTCGCCGTCGGTCTGCATAGCGGCACCCCTCCAGTGCGAGGCGCAGGCTGAAACGGTGTGGCCCTGGGTGTTAGAACCTGCATTCCACCACCGCCACTGGGATCCGCAACCTTGGAAGGTGTGAAACCAAGGAATGTCATGGCAGAGCTCATGGAGGGTTTCTGGCAAAGTGATGCCCTGTACCATGGACTGATCCATATCACGATCAGCATTCTCCGTGAACACAGATCCATGGACCCCTCCTCCCCCCACCCGCCTTGGTCTGGAGCGGACGTTTCTGGATGATCTTGTTGATCTTCAGGATGTTCAGGATTATCTTCTGCAAAATACAACAGAGCAGTCAAATGGTTAGCAGGAAAGGAGGGAGAAGGATGGGTGGAATGAGCAGTCTCACGCGTAGCAGGTTGATTTGAAGGGCAACGATGCATTTTCATGATTGACCCTCACCCTCGCGTGTGGGCCCAGCTTGTGCAGAGCTGATTCTTTTTCTGCAGATGCGACTCAGCAAGGCAGTGACCCTCTGTTCCAGTGGTAATAGTTGGTGCAGATTTGACAGCCCTCCTCCTGTTCTAGTTCTCTTCCCTTTTGTTGTGGGCCAATTTCTTCTGCAAAGATGAAAATATAATTTTGCCACATGGTGAGCTTCTGATGGATGGGACATATACAGATGATCACAGTAACAATTGCAATTCCATTTAAAACTCAAGATATTACTTACATTCACTACTTGACCAACGTCCTGCCATTTCTTTTTACACTGGCTTCCACTTCTTGCGGTATTCACCCCTGCAGAGAATTCTTCTGTAATTAGGTTCCAGTGTCACCTCATTTCTTTGGGTGGAACTTTTGTGGGACCACTCTTACTGATATCCGGCTCCTGCCATCTGTCCTCACTGACAGTGGCTAGTTTCTCCACCTCCTCATGCAGAAGTTCTTCGTCCTTGTTGCATACACTTGCGTCATTGGTGTATTGGATTTACACTCTGCTCATCTTGAAAACACACAGTTCGTTCTCACCTTTCATGCATCAGTGCAGCACTCCTTTCCACTCCCTCAGGCACCCAAAAATCACACTTCACACCTTGCCTTCGAATATGGCCCAGTGCCAATGCTGCTGAGGCACTGAGGACGCTCTCCCTTTAAATGGCCGATTGCCAAGGTTACTGCCCCATTGCGCATGCGCGCACGTGTTTTTGCGCATGCGCGCACGCACAAACAGTCATGTGTCCCCCTGCCGGCACAGACACACCGGGCCCAAGCCCTCCCATAGGTTTCTCCACGCCACGCCACGGGCCCACAGTGATCCAGGAACGGCCAAATTATCCCGATAAGTTTTCGGCGCATTTTTCCCCCACGACGTCAGCGCACCACATCTAACTACTCCGCTCTAAGCGGCTGGGGAAATTTGGGGCCCAACAGTGGAAAATCACCCAGCAACACTATTGTGTTCCTAACACAGATGAGCCTGCACACAGGGAGGTTAAAGTAACAGTGACCTCAGTCTTTATTAAGACACTCCAGAGTGAGGAACAGGCCTAAGGGGCCGGCTTATATACAGTGCTCCCAAGGGATGCTGGGATCCCTTGGGACTTCAGGGGATGCGCTCCCTGGTGGTGGAACATGGGAGTGCATGCTTTACAGATACACAACATCACTCCACTCCCCAAAGTCAAAGTGAAAACTATTTACAAGGTGAGGCGGTCGGGAGCCTTTCTTTCCCTGGTGGACCGCCTCGGTACAAATGTCTGTTCTGGTGTGTTGGCTGTGCCCTCGCTGGGCTGGCGTGTTCTTGGACCTGTAGGGCTGTTGGGCGTGATGGGTTCAATTTCCTGGTCTGGGTTGGTGTCGTTGATCCTTTGGATGTGTGTATGATGGGCTCTCAAAAGGTGGTGTCTGCTGTGGATTGTTCAGGGCAGTCTGTGAACCGCAGCCTCATTTGTTCCAGGTGCTTTCTGCAAATTTGTCCATTGTCTAGTTTGACTACAAACACCCTACTCCCTTCTTTAGCTATCACCGTGCCCGCGATCCACTTGGGACCATGTCCATAGTTTAGCACATACACAGGGTCATTCAGATGAATTTCCCGTGACACAGTAGCGTGACCATCGTTTACATTTTGTTGCTGCCGCCTGCTCTCTACCTGATCATGCAGGTTGGGGTGAACCAGCGAGAGTCTGGTTTTAAGTGTCCTTTTCATGAGTAGCTCAGCCGGGGGCACTCCTGTGAGCGAATGGGGTCTTGTGTGGTAGCTGAGCAGTACTCGGGACAGGCGGGTTTGGAGTGAGCCTTCTGTGACTCGTTTAAGGCTCTGTTTGATGGTTTGTACTGCCCGCTCTGCCTGCCCATTGGAGGCTGGTTTAAACGGGACCAAGGTGACATGTTTGATCCCATTGCGGGTCATGAATTCTTTAAATTCGGCACTGGTGAAACATGGCCCGCTGTCACTGACCAGTATGTCAGGCAGGCCGTGGGTGGCAAACATGGTCCTCGGGCTTTCAATGGTGGCGGTGGCGGTGCTTCCCGACATTATTTCACATTCAATCCATCTTGAAGAAGCATCCACCACCACCAGGAACATTTTACCGAGAAACGGGCCCTCGTAGTCGACATGGATACTCGACCATGGTCTGGAGGGCCAGGACCACAAACTTAGTTGTGCCTCTCTGGGCACGTTGCTCAACTGAGCACATACGCTGCATTGCCATACACAAGACTCTAAGTCATAGTCGATACCGGGCCATCACACGTGGGATCTGGCTATCGCTTTCATCATTACTATACCCGGGTGTGTGCTGTGGAGATCCAAAATGAACGTCTCCCTGCCCTTTTTGGGTAGCACTACGCGGTTACCCCACAACAGACAGTCTGCCTGAATGGACAGCTCATCCTTTTGCCGCTGGAACGGCTTGATTAGCTCTTGCATTTCAGCGGGGATGCTGGCCCAGCTCCCATGCAGTACACAGTTTTTCACTATAGACAGCAGAGGATCTTGGCTGGTCCAAGTCCTAATCTGGCGGGCCGTGACAGGTAATTTATCATTTTCAAACGCTTCCATGACCATCAACAAGTCTGCGGGCTGCGCCACCATCAACAAGTTTGCAGGCTGCGCCATTTCCATCTCCGTGGTGGGCAATGGTAGCCGACTGAGAGCATCCGCACAGTTCTCGGTGCCTGGCCTGTGGCGGATGGTATAGTTATACGCTGATAGCGCGAGTGCCCACCTTTGTATGCGGGCTGAGGCATTAGTATTTATCCCCCTGTTTTCAGCAAACAGGGATATGAGGGCCTTGTGATCGGTTTCCAGCTCAAATTTGAGGCCAAACAGGTACTGATGCATTTTCTTTACCCCGAACACACAGGCTAATGCCTCTTTCTCAATCATGCTGTAGGCATCTTGGCCTTAGACAAGCTCGGCATAGGCGACAGGTTGCAACTTCCCTGCAACGTTGGCTTGTTGTAATACACACCCGACTCCGTACGACGACGCTTCACATGCTAGCACAAGTCTTTTACACGGGTTATACAATACAAGCAGCTTGTTGGAGCATAAAATATTTCTGGCTTTCTCAAAAGCAATTACTTGTTTTTTTTCCCCATACCCAGTTCTCACCTTTACGCAATAACAGAGGGTGCTTAACCCCAGTAGGAAATTACCAAAATAGTTGAGGAGTCCCAGGAACGACCGCAGCTCCGTGACGTTCTGTGGCCTGGGCGCGTTCCTGATAGCCTCTGTCTTGGCGTCTGTGGGCCGAATGCCATCCGCTGCAATCTTTCTCCCCAAAAACTCCACTTCTGTTGCCATGAAGACACATTTCGACCTCTTCAGCCACAGCCCTACGCGATCAAGTTGCTGGCGGACCTCCTCCAGGTTTTGTAGGTGCTCGGCGGTGTCCCGACACATGACCAATATGTCATCCTGAAAAACTACCGTGCATGGTACCGACTTGAGTAGGCTCTCCATGTTTCTCTGGAAGATCGCTGCAGCTGACCGAATTCCAAACAGGCATCTGTTGTAGATGAACAGTCCCTTGTGCGTGTTGAGGCAGGTGAGGCCCTTCGAAGACTCCTCCAGCTCCTGCGTCATGTAGGCCGAAGTCGGGTCAAGCTTGGTGAACGTCTTGCCTCCTGTCAGCGTCGCAAATAGGTCGTCTGCCTTAGGTAGCGGGTATTGGTCCTGTAGTGAGAAACGATTAATAGTTACTTTATAATTGCCGCAAATCCTGACCGTGCCATCACTTTTCTTAGTACTGGAACAATCGGACTGGCCCACTCGCTGAATTCCACTGGGGAGATGATGCACTCGCATTGCAGCCTGTCCAGCTCGATTTCCACTTTCTCCCTCATCATGTGAGGTACTGCTCGCGCCTTGTGGTGAATGGGTCATGCCTCTGGGACCAAGTGGATCCACACCTTCGCCCCAGAAAAGTTTCCAATGCTTGGCTCAAAGGGAAGGAAATTTGTTAAGAACCTGGGTACATGAAGCCTCATCGACATGTGATAGCGCTCAGATGTCATCCCAGTTCCAGCAGATTTTGCCCAGCCAGCTCCTTCCAAGCAGTGTGGGGCCATCGCCCAGGACAATCCGAGTGGCAGTTCATGCACCGTGCCTTCATCGGTGACCTTGAGCATGGCGCTGCCCAGGACAGTGATGAGCTCTTTGGTGTACGTTCTCAGTTTCGTGTGGATGGGGCTCAGGACTGGTCTGAGTGCCTTGTTGCACCACAGTCTCTCAAACATCTTTTTACTCATGATGGACTGGCTAGTGCCTGTGTCCAGTTCCATGGCTATGGGTAAGCCATTCAATTTTACAGTTAGCATTATTGGTGGATATTTTGTCTCAAATGTGTGCATCCCGTGCACTTCAGCATCTGCCTCCTCTCTCTCAGGCTCGAAATTGTTTTGATCCACCATGGACCGATCTTTCTCTGCCACGTGGTGGTTAGCAGGTTTTGCAGAGCTTGCAGCTCATCTGCAAGCTCGTTGGAGGTGCCCCATTGTTCCACAGCTCTTGCAAACATACCCTTTGAAGCGGCATGAATAGGCTGAATGGAAGCCTCCACAACGCCAACAAGGTGTGAATTGCCTTGCATTCATCCTTTGTTGGGGACTCCGTCATCTGGGTCACCTGAGGCCTGCCGGCAGTTGCAGGCTCGTGGTTTCTGCCCTGTACATTTCTGCTCACAAACACAGTTCCAGTTAATTTATGAACATTGCTAGCACTTGTGTGCTGAGAGATTTGTTTGGTGTTATCACTGGTGGACATAAACGCCTGTGCTATTGCAATGGCCTTACTGAGGGTCGGTGTCTCTACAGTCTCAAATTTTCATAGGATGGTCTCGTGGCCAATTCCCAGTACAAAAAGATTTCTGACCATCTGCTCCAGGTAGCCATCAAACTCGCATTGTCCTGCAAGTCGCCTTAGCTCGGCGACGTAGCTCGCCACTTCCTGACCTTCAGATCGCTGGCACGTGTAGAACCGATACCTCGCCATCAGCACGCTCTCCCTCGGGTTAAGATGCTCCTGAACCAGTGTACACAGCTCCTCATATGACTTATCTGTGGGTTTCACCGGAGCCAGAAGATTCTTCATGAGGCTGTAGGTCGGTGCCCCACAGACCGTGAGGAGGACCGCTCTCCTTTTTGCAGCGCTTCCTTCTCCATCCAGCTCGTTGGCTACAAAGTACTGGTCTAGCCGTTCGACGTAGGCTTCCCAGTCCTCACCATCCGAGAACTTCTCCAGGATACCCACAGTTTGCTGCATCTTTGCATTACATTCGTATGCTCGTCATCAGTTATTGTGTTCCTAACACAGATGAGACTGCACACAGGGAGGTTAAAGTAACAGTGACCTCAGTCTTTATTAAGACACTCCAGAGTGAGAAACAGGTCTTAGGGGCCGGCTTATATACAGTGCTCCCAAGGGCTGCTGAGATCCCTCGGGACTTCAGGGGATGCGCTCCCTGGTGGCGGAACATGGGAGTGCATGCTTTACAGATACACAGCAAACACAATTGTACATTTTGTCCTTCTACATTCATGTGTCTGGAGATAATATTTTGAGCTATGCAAGTGTCAGCTTGGCTCACTGGTAAAACTGTTGCCTCCGAGTCAGAAGATTGTGTGTTTGAGCTGCACGCCAGGATTTCTGCACAAAACCTAGGCTGACACTCCAGTGCAGTACCGAGGGGGAGTGCTGCTTTGCTGGAGGTGTCATCTTTCAGATGCAACGTTAAACCGAGGCCCCATCTGCCTGTTCAGGTGGCCGTAAGAGATCTCCTGGCACTATTTTGAAGAAGTGCAAGGAGTTCTTCTGGTGTCTTGGCTAACAGTCACCCCTGAACCAGTATCTCCACAACAGATTAACTGGTTATTTATTACCGTGCTTGTGGGACGTTTCACCGCTTCAATCATTCGCCGCACCTCTGCCACGATCTCTCACCGCTCATCCGCCCCGATCTTCCCGCTCCTCTGCTGTACCTGGGCTCCACCGATGTTCTTGCCCGCGCGCCAAGTAGCAACTTGGCCTTTGATGACATCACGAGGTCCGTGCAGCAGAGCAGGTCTCCAGTTGTCCTGGTTAACCCTTGCCACTGGATAAAGACCGAGCTGTGTCAAGCCTGTGTGGTGGCTGATGTGCAACAGACAACACGTTAAAAAAAAAAAAATTCACGCACAGGCATCTTCCACCCCTTCAATTGGAGTTCAGGACTAGAATATCGGGGCCTTCATTGAAACACCTGTGAACTCATCCCTTTTGGTGTGGAAGCAAGTCATCCTCGTTCGAGTGACTGCCTATGATGATGATGCGAGACTGAGCACTTATTTCCTGCCTGCATAACAATAGTGGGTGCACTTTGAAAGTAATTTATTGGCTGTGAAATGCTTTCAGACATGCTGAGGATGTGAAAGGTGCTACTTAAATGTAAATTCTCCTTTCTGTAAAGGTAGGGTGGTTCCAGTCTGTCATTAGTTGTGGTGATGAAGTAGGTGACTGCCTTGGCACAAGATTAAAACTTTAGTGTCTTAAGTGCGTTTTTCCTCAGTGTATTCTTCACTGAAGAAGCCAGTGATTTTTTTTTTCCTCTACATTCCTTGACAGAAATTATGGGCCAGAGACTTGCTCTTGGGCCTCTCTGCATACCACTCCACAGCCACAATTCTCAGGAGGAAATTTAAATCGCTAGAAAGTTTATGTTTCAATTTTTGGTGCAAAATCACAAGATGACAAGCGATTATGGATGAGGAAGGCCGTGTAGTCCAACTTTGCTCATCCAGCAGGGAAGAATCGATGGTGCCTCTGTCACAGCATACACAGGTTGCACGTGTGCGGATAGGTCAGGCATGGCCTTCCAATGATTGACTAACCTGCCAGTGCTCATTGCCTTGGCTAACACTTGAAAAATGGCCACTTGGCTGTGGTAGTGGATTGGCTGCTACCGTTGGGGCTGTATTCCAGCACGAGTCCGAATTTAATGGGAGCGCGGGGGAGGGGAGGGGATTGGGTGCGAGAAAATATCTGCTCAGATGGAAAAAATACAATGACTGACATTATTGGGAATACATCATGGGGGCGGTAACTGAGGTGAGGCGGGACATCCTGCGCCGGGCGCAGAAGTTCCACCCCGACTGTGAAATTGGGGTTACCACCCCCGAGAGGAAGTGGAGCGCAATGTTGGATGCTCCACTTCCTCTCGGGGGTGGGATCGGCGCAGTGAGCACGCAAATTTTCCAGCGCTACAGGGCCTCTCCACATAGTGCTGGCGCGATGACAGGGCCCTCCCATTCCGTTAACGAGGAGGGCAGGCAGCGAGCCCTGCAGTGGGGCGATAGGCCGCCACTACGCCACCGGTGATGCAGAGTGCCGGGCTGCACCATCACAGCACGGATCCTACAAAATCGACAACGAAAGGGCGGACTGATAAGTCGGCCGTGCAAAAAAAAAAAAAAATGGCGCCGCACACCTCTCCTTTGCTTTTCGCCCTGCGAGTGGACTGCGACCCGGTTCACGACCCGCGAGGCTGGCACTGACCTCGCTCACGGCGGCCACACGGGGCACTACCCAATTTCTGCTACAGGACGAAAACGGGTGGCTGCACACAGCGATGACATCATCATCGCCGGTGCAGCGGCCCGGGGTGCTGCCGGCTTGCGCCTTCGGTAACCCTTGCGCAACATCACTGGAGGTGTTAGCGCCACACCCCCGGGCGCCCGTAGCAGGAGATACAAACGATGTAAATTTCTCCCTCCATGGGTCTAATCATTCTAAGTTGCACATCCAGGCTCCAGGTTCTGAATTATTAGCAGGAAAATAAGACTTTGTGTTGGCAGTTGTTCAACAAGCTGTAGTTGCACGCACCATTTAAGCGATTTTTTTTAATGGGTAAACTATCGTAAGAGCACAAAGCACAGTTGGCTGTGAACATACGTTTAAACATTTTAACTTCAACCATTTGCAAGAAGCCCCAGTCTCTGTTTCTGTTACAATGCAACGTTTCTCTTGCCTATCTCGGTTTAAAATAGCTATCGTGCGAACATATTGGGCTTGCCTTGAGGGCATGTTGTGCTTCTTTCCATTTTAGAAATGTATGTGGGAGGTTTCTCACCTCACTGGCTCAGTGGATAAATCAATTCATGTGTGGCTCTGACTCATACAGTGCAGAAGGCCTCAGATTTGATTCCCACTCAGTCCTGAGCTAAGAAATATCAACAGGCTGTCTGCTTCAGTTTCTAACATGAGAAGAAGAATGCCCAAGAAGGGAATGTGTCATCACTAATGTTTTCCAGCTTCTTGCTATTTGTGAACGGTTGTTTCTGACTTCGGTATAATGTAAAAAAAAATTTGCATTTATACAGCTGCTTTCATGACCTTGGTTGTCCCAAAGTGCTTTGGAATACGTTTGAAGTGTAGTCACTGTTGTAATGTAAGGAAACATGGCAGCAAGTTTGCAAACAACAAGGTCCCACAAACAACAATGAGATTAATGTCCAGCTAATCAGTTCTAGTGATGTTGGTTGAGGGATAATTATTGGCCAGCACAGCTCCCCTACTCTTGGAATATTATAGGACCTTTTGCACCCACCTGAGAATGCAGATGGGTTGTCGGTTTAACATCTCATTCGAAAGCCGGCACCTCTGACAATGCAGCACTCCTTCTGTATTGCACTGAAATGTCAGCCAAGATTATATACTCAAATCTCTGGTGTGGGGCTTAAACCCACGACCTTCTGACTCAAAGGCAATAGTGCTACCACTGAGTAAGTCTGGCGCCTAAAAGCTTCTGAAAAGCAACCAGCAGTTACAGCAGTAGCCTTTGTGTTAACCAAGACACTGCCCCACAGTGAGTCGCCAGGTGCAATAGTGCCTGTAAAAATGGTCTATCGTTCTTGCCAGGTGCAGTCAGTCAGGCTTAGTTGGCTAATGATACTCTATCATGTCTTCTTTCAAGCAGTACCATGTAAAGCATGACGTGCTGTGATTGGGATGTTTCTGAAAAACCATCCCTCATACTGTCCAAAGTGCATTTATATATTGCATTTCATGTTCTCAGGATTTACCAAAATGGTTTACAGCCAATGAAATACATTTGAAGTGTAGTCATTGTTTTAATAAAGGGAAAAAACCACCAGCAAGGTCCCATGTACAGCGACGTTTGTCTGGCCTTCTCATGAACTATTAGCATTGTGCCTGCTGTCATCAACTACATTGAGAATTGAAGCCTCCATGTGCACTAGTTGACTGCCAATGCAGGATCTGGTCAATGTTGTCTGCAGGTGTGGGGTGTGTAAATATCGTGGGTGGGCACAGGGTGCCTCTGATGCATCCTGACCGTCGTCATCCTTTTCTTCCCAGCACCCCACACCTGGGGATTTCCATTGGGAAGCCCTTTGGTGGCTGCACTAATGCTGCTGCAAAAATACAACATAAAAATATGGACACAAAGGCTAACAAAAACCCTGAAAATCTACCAGGAGGAAAATACCAGAATAAAGTGGACTAGGTCACAATGGCCTCTCAATTCTGAGGCAGGGCAGAAATAAAAATGGAGTAGGAGGTTCTCTCGTTAGCAGGAGCAGCAGAACAAGCTTGGATAAGAATGCAGTTGTTGCTTTGTTTTGGCTCAAGTGCAAGAATCCTGCAAATGCAAGTTTGCGTTATGACTGTGCAGCATGATTCGAATGTGATGATGGGACAGATGCCAATGGCGACTTTATGGAGTTATATGATACTCAATAAGATTGAGAAAGTAAACCCAGAATATTATTTCAGACACACCAAGGCAGCAGGACTAAAGATTCAGGGTTGTGAAGCACAGGTTCAGGGCAGACATCAGGAAGTATTTTTTTTTATAAAGGGTGATTAATAACCATAAAGGGTCGCTAGTGTAATGTATGCACCTGTGAGTATGCTGACAGGTTTGTAGAGCTGTTGCTCTCTCTTCTGCGGTTACATCCGAGCAAGGGTGTCCCTGGCGGTGTCCACCGATACGCTCGCGGCCTTCCGTGAGAGGTGGGCACCGGAGGGACTGGAGTGCATCGTCACCCCCAGCAACCAAATTTTAATTTTATGTTTTTTGTCTAAAGTTTTATTTGTTTATTGTGCTGGTTTTAGTGCCCCCCCCTCTTTTAGCCAGGGGGCACTTGTATAATTTGTGTTTTTAGTGCCCTCAAAAAAAATCCACCAAAAAAAACAAAAAACAAGGAGGCACTTGTTAGAAAGTAGTTGGTGTCCCCCCCCCCCCCCTTTAGTCAGGGGGCAACTTGATTTAATTGTTCAGAACAAAATAGTTGTAGAGCTGTTGCATTTTGAGTGATGTTCACAAGACTCAATAAAACCCCAGTCAGTTGGGTCTAGGTCATCTACGATGAGGTATGCAATTGTGAGCCTAGTGGATGAACTAGTAATTGGAGTGTGATAAACCATTGTTAGTAAACCAACTTGTTCTTGATAGCAATGTGTTACGATGAATTCTTAGTCAAAGAGCCCATGGAGCAAATACATTACAGCTAGCAAGGATGGTTTAAGACAGGACACTGGCAGGTGTTCTGGCTTATACTTTCGGTTGCCAACTTTGGGTGTGGAGCCAGCATTACGTTTTGTACCACTCTGGACTCTGAAATTAAATATTCAATCAGGCTTTATAGGGTAAATTTACCAATCCTGTGCTTCCTGCAGGAGCCACGTTCGAAGGGAGAGCATGGTTGGTGGTCGGGCTACAAGACTGTGTCTATTCTCTGACCCTGGACTCCCTTGGATGGTGGTGATTCTCCACTGGGAGTGCAGGATTGATTAATTTATCTTTGTATCTTTCTGGTTTTTAATGAGCGCGCAATTTTTATTTAAAAAAAAAATATTCTCTGAATAAGATACGTTTTTGTTTTATTTTATTGGTAAGAAATACATATGGTACTGGATGTAATTTCATGAAACTAATCTGTGGATTACATATTTTCTTAAAACATGGTTGTTACATTTTTTCAGTTTTTAGTCTAGACATTTTTCTTGGGTTCAGTAGGTGAGCCAGGGAGTTCCCTCACTCTCTTGGCCGGCATCTATGTAATTTGTAGTGAGCCTAGGTATTGAAGAGAAAACCCTGGTTACTATATTTTGGCCTTTGGTTATATTTTGCCCTGAATGGTCCTAAATGACTCAATGGGTAGCACACACTCCTGTTGAACCCACAACAGAAGGTTGTGGGTTCAAGTTCCACTCCAGGGACTTGAGCACAAAAAAAATCTATGCTGACACTCCATGTGCAGTACTGAGGGAGGGTTGCACTGTCGGAGGTGCCATCTTTCGAATGAGACGTTAAACCGAGATCCCGTCTGCTTTCTCAAGTGGACGTAAAAGATCCCAGGGCACTATTTCGAAGAGCAGGAGAGTTATTCCCGGTGTACTGGCCAATATTTATCCCTCAATCAACATATCAAAAAAACACACCTGGTCATTATCACATTGTTGTTTGTGGGAGCTTGCTGTGCACAAATTGGCTGCCACGTTTCCTACATTACAATATAGTGACTACACTTTTTTTTAATATAAAAGTACTTAATTGGCTGTAAAGCACTTTGAGACGTCCAGTGGTCGTGAAAGGTGCTATATAAATCCAAGTCTTTTAATGATCATCCACTACTTCAGAAAGTTGTAAAAGAAACACATCACTAAACTGTGGCTGTGGCTTAAAACTACCGAACAGATTTAGTAAGCAGTGATTGAATAAGTGAACAGAAGCTATGACACACTGTAGATTTACAGCAGATACAGGCTCCACCATCTCTTATCGTGAGACAGAAAATAACAATGAGGTTGATTATGCTACACTGCAATGTAAACTGGACAGGGTCCCTGAACATTAAACATCATGTATGAATTTTCTCTTTGGAGGAAGGGGTTTCACTCTCGGTTTTGTATTCTCTAATAACTTCAGATGGACTGCTCGATTTTTTTTTTATAAGACCAGATGAGAAATTATTTTTCAAAAATTTCAAAACAGTGTTTGTTCTCGCTGCACTGGTGACTAAGTGGAACAGGATAGGCTGCTTGTCTGAAATTACAGAACCCATCAAACTTTTCAAGATTTATTCAGTGAAACCCAAACCAGTACCTGCCACTTGACTCATAAATCTTTGTACATGTTAACACTTGCTTGACAAATCCGAGATTAAACCAGGGAACATTTGAACATCTTGAAAATAGTTTTCATTACACTCCTCAAAAGAGAAGAGCATATTGTTTATTAATTTAGTACAAGTTTGATCTCAAACCTAAACTGGAAGGGAGAAGAGAAAGATTATTTGCCACCAGAAGAATGACTAGAAGTTATGAAGTTGTGGGTAGCTGATGGTATCCAAAACCTACCGCATTTTGGATTTTGCCTGAAACCTGAGAAAGTGTTGAACTAACACTCCAGACTTTAATGATTTTCTGTTTTACTTACTGGTTGAATCATACTACACAGAACCAGTTCTTCAATAGCAGCACTTCCATCAGCACATTTATAGAATCTAAGAAAGACACAGCACAGAAACGTCCATTCAGCCCATGAAGTCTTTGCAAGTGTTGTAAGCCATACGAGCCAGCTAGTCTAATCACAATGTCCTGCTCACTTCCCAACGCTCTTTTTAAAACACTTTTTTTTTTAAGTTCCTCTCTTTCAAGTAACCATCTAGTTCCCTTTTTAAAAGAATTCAATAAAGTTTGTACAGAGAATGCTACCATCTAGTCACCCTCTATGTAGATATTTTATTTAACCTTCCCTTATGATTATTATGCTAAACATCAGTAAGACAAAGGTCCTCCACCAGCCTGTCCTAGCCACACAGCACTCTTTCCCCCGCCCCGCTCCCCCACAGTCATCAAGATCCACTGTGTGGCCCTGGACACCATGGACCACTTCCCATATCTCGGGAGCCTCCTGTCAGCAAGAGCAGGCATTGACGACGAGATCCAACACTGCCTCCAGTGCACCAGTGCAGCCTTCAGCTGCCTGAGGAAAAGAGTGTTTGAAGACCAGGCCCTGAAAACTGCCACCAAGCTCATGGTCTACAGGGCTGTAGTAAAACCCACCCTCCTGTATGGCTCAGAAACATGGACCATGTACAGTAGACACCAAGTCGCTGGAGAAATACCACCAACGATGTCTCCGCAAGATCCTACAAATCCCCTGGGAGGACAGACGCACCAACATTAGCATCCTCGGCCAGGCCAACATCCCCAGCATCGAAGTACTGACCACGTTTGATCAGCTCCGCTGGGCAGGCCACACAGTTCGCATGCCAGACACGAGACTCCCAAAGCAAGCGCTCTACTTGGAACTCCTTCACAGCAAACAAGCCAAAGGAGGGCAGCAGAAATGTTATAAGGACACCCTCAAAGCCTCCCTGATAAAGTGCAACATTCCCCACTGACACCTGGGTGTCCCTGGCCAAAGATCACTCTTAAGTGGAGGAAGTGCATCCGGGAGGGCGCTGAGCAACTCGAGTCTCGTCGTCGAGAGTATGCAGAAATCGAGCGCATGCAGCGGAAAGAGCGTGCGGCAAACCAGTCCCACCCACCCCTTCCCTCAACGACTGTTTGTTCTACCTGTGACAGAGACTATGGTTCTCATATTGGACTGGACAGCCACCTAAGAACTCATGCTAAGAGTGGAAGCAAGTCTTCCTCGATTCCGGGGAACTGCCTATGATGATGATTATTATTTTAACCTCACATTGCCATCTCGCTAATCAGTGAGGAAAAAAAATCAATCACTATTTACTTTATCATAACCCTTCATAATCTTGGTACCTCTCTCAGGTCACCCGTTAACCATCTCAGCTCGAGTATGTCACAAAAGTGGAGCCAAGATGTAAATGGGTGATTCTCTTGTCAACAACTGCACTTGTAAATGTAAATGGCCCGTCCTAGTTAGTTTTCCAGCCAAGTTTTGATGGGCCTCCGAATCCGTCGTCTGAACAATGACCTTGTCCTCTGACGATGGTAAGCACGTTGAGCCGTTGTGTGTGTCAGTGTGCTTGTGTTGTGATGCTAACTACTGTCACGACATTGGTACACTGACACACGGAGCAACATTGAGGTGGTTTCCAGAATTCTGTTCTATTTTCCGAATTGGCTTCAAACAGAGCTACAGAAGACGACAGAGCTACAGAAGAAAGATATAAAACGGAAGAGCAGGTGGACAAAGCTCAGTTTCGAGTTGCTCTCCCACAACCAGGTACCAGCACAAGATTGTGATGCATGCTTCGGGTCCCATTGCTCTGGAATCTGATCCCTTTATATTGTAGGGCAGATACCAGACTATGGGTGACTTTCATTTTCTGCCTGTGAACCTTCCTCGGTGTTACAAAAGAAAGACTTGCCCGAGATGTTTGCGCCCCTTAATTCTGCCCTCTTGAATATCCCTGATTATAATCGCTCAACCATTGGCGGCCGTGCCTTCTGTTGCCAAGGCCCCAAGCTCTGGAATTCCCCCCCCTAAACCACTCTACTCCCCCTCCTTCAAGATGCTCCTTAACCTTAATACATTTTCAGTTATGCCAACAACAACCCCACATGCGCTGATTGCGAACAGCAAAGGATAGTAAAGTGAAACAATGTGTAAAATCATCAAATCTCTTTCCTCCTTCAAGTCGCTCACTGACAGCACTGAAAGCAATTTGAGACACCCAATGGTCGTGCAAGGCGCTTTATAAATCCAAGTCTTTCTTTTCTTTTTAAAATCCGACCTCTTTGACCAAACTTTTGATTACCTGTCCTAATATCTCATTGTGCGACTTGGTGTCAAATTTTTAATCTCAAAATACTCCTGCAAAAAGCGCCTTGGGATGTTTTACTACATTAAAGGCTCTATATAAATACAAGTTGTTCTTTATCTAGCGTCTTTCATGACCTCAGAACATCCCAAAGCACTTTACAGCCAATGAAGTACTTTTGAAGTGTAGTCACGGTTGTAATGCAGGAAATGCAGCAGCCAATTTGCGCACAGCAAGTTTTCACAAACAACAGTGTGATAATGACCAGATAATTTTCTTTTTAGTGATGCTGATTGAGGGATAAATATTGGACAGGGCACTGCACTGGGGATAACTCCCCTGCTCCTCTTTGAACTTGTGCCGTGGGATCTTTTACGTCCACTTGAAGGAGCAGACGGGGCCTCGGTTTTACGTCTCATCTGAAAGGCGGCAACTCTGACAGTGCAGCACTGTCTTAGCACTGCACTGGAGTGTCAGCCTTATCTCTAGAGCGGGACTAGAACCCACAACCTTCTGACTTGGAAATCAGAGTGCTACCCACTGAGTCATGGCTGACACCTCAGTGGTGGGAAGATTTGCATAGGCTAGCACCACAAAAGCTGCAATACGGTCCTCAGCCCCTACCTTACTCGCAACCCCAAAATGATGGTCTTCTACAGTGTGTGCCAGCATTACGGTGCCTCTGAAAGAAACTACATCTTGAGGTGCAGCTCCATGCTGCTGGGGGCACTCATACCATCTCATGTGCTTTTTCTTGTCATTCTTATAGCCTCCCTTCCCCTCATGAAGGCATTGACTCCTTGTTGGATATGGTTCCATAGACACTGAGTGTCCTCTGGTGCTTTGCACAAATGGCCATGATTAATGCATGGCCCTCGACAGGTTATTCAACCACATGGGGCATCACAGCTGAACACATTCCCGTCTTTGCCTGGTGTTTTCACAAAGGCACTTTCAGCATGGGTTGCTGCTTGGCGAAAATGAGAGGAAGCCCTCTCAAATCTTTCCTCTCAATAACTCTGGACAAGGCCAGTAGTAGCACCTCATGCCTCCCTGCTCCCCACCCCTTCTGAGATCAGCTCATTCAGCACTGTAGTACAAACTCATTGTGCGCAGATCTTTTATATCGGGCAATAGGTACGAGGGCGACACAGCTCCAGTGTCGTGATGAAAGTAAACACAACGTTTTGTGAGCCGCAGTGGCAGGTTTATTATTTTTGAAAGCTGTCATGAAGGTGGCATTTGCTTGTACCTCATTGTACGGGAAACCTCAGACTGATGCAAACTAGCATCTTAACATTTCAGGATGTCACACGTCAAGGCTCTTGGTATTAAAATCCTAAGATTCTGACATTTTATGATTTCTGAGAAAACCACACTCCCAGCAACTGAGACACAACTTGCAAGAAATTCTCCCACAGAAATTGGACTCTCCTACCTAAGCTGTAATCATCCTCTATTTCAGAGATGCTAAATGCTGCTGTGTTGTTTGTAATATGTCCTTACTATACAGTATAAATGCACACGAGGCCCATACTTGAGAAAAGATCACTCTGTGACCAGTTACCTTTATTACCAAGACCTCAAGAGGCAGACGGTGGGTGGAGCTTTCCCTTTTATACCGGAAAGTCCAGGTTAGGAGTGTCTCCCACAAGTTCGCCCCCTTGTGGTCAGTGTTCTCAAGGTATACAACTTAGCTCAGCTTATACATGGGTTTCAATGACAGTTGAATACATGACATCACCTCCCCCCCAAAGTCTTATTGGGATCACAGGTAAGTCTCTCTGGTGGTTTACGCTCCCTTGTAGAGCACCTGAGTTGGGGCTCCGGTTGTTGGGCGCTGGCCTGAGTGTCTGCTGTTTGCGGTGCCTCAGGCCTGTCCGGACTGCCCACAGTGACTGGACTCTCCTCCACTTGGTTCCGGTGTTCGGTCACCTGTGGTGGAGTAAACTCTACGTCGTGTTCTTCCTCTGCTTCTTCTATGGGGTTGCTGAACCTCCTTTTAGTTTGACCCACGTGTTTGCAGCAGATTTGTCCATTGCTAAGTTTAACTACCAAAACCCTATTCCCCTCTTTGGCAATCACAGTGCCTGCAGGCCATTTGGGCCCTGCAGCGTAATTAAGAACAAAAACAGGTTCACTGACATCAATACGTCGCGCCCTCGCATTCTTGTCATGGTAGTCACATTGTGACTGACGCCTGCTCTCAACAATTTCTTTCATAGTAGGGTGTATAAGGGATAACCTGAGCGTCCTTTTCATTAGCAGCTCTGTGGGTGGAACCCCTGTGAGCGAGTGTGGTCGGGATCTAACAGCCAACAGGAGGCGTGATAAGCGGCTTTATAGGGAACCCCCTTGGATTCTGAGCATCCCCTGTTTGATTATCTGCGCTGCTCGTTCCGCCTGGCCGTTTGAGGCCGGCTTGAACAATGCCGTTCTGACATGGTTGATTCCATTGCCTGCCATGAAGTCCTGGAATTCAGTGCTTGTGAAGCACGGGCCATTGTCGCTGACCAAGACATCCGGTAGACCATGGGCGGTGAACATTGCCCGTAGACTTTCTACTGTGGCAGAGGATGTGCTTGAATTTAAAATGGCACATTCAATCCATTTGGAGTAGGCGTCTACTACAACCAAAAACATTTTTCCCATGAAAGGATCTGCGTAGTCCACATGAATGTGTGACCATGGCTTGGCGGACCAGGGGTTAAGGGGGGCTTCCCTGGGTGCGTTGCCCAGCTGAGCACACGTGTTGCATCTGCGAACACAAAGTTCCAGGTCTGCATCTATCCCTGGCCACCAAACGTGTGACCTGGCAATTGCCTTCATCATGACAATGCCCGGATGCTCATTGTGAAGTTCTCTGATAAACACCTCTCTGCCCATCTGGGGCATGACTACTCGGTTTCCCCACAGTAGGCAATCGGCCTGAATCAAGAGGTCATCCTTGCGCCTATGAAACGGTTTAAACTACTCAGGGCATGCCCTGTGTGCAGCTGCCCAGTCCCCATTCAGGACACATTTCTGAACTAAAGACAGTAGCGGTTCTTTCTTTGTCCAGACTTTAATCTGACGGGCTGTCAAAGGTGAGCCTTCGCTTTCGAAAGCTTCAACAGCCATGTCCATCTCAGCATCATGCTCAGCTGCCCCCTCAGTGGTGGCTCGTGGTAGCCTGCTGAGTGCATCGGCACAGTTTTCAGTGCCCGGTCTGTGCCGAATTGTGTAGTCATTGGCGGCTAACGTAAGTGCCCACCTCTGTATGCAGACCGAAGCGTTTGCATTTATGGCCTTGTCAGCCAAAAGGGACGTTAGGGGTTTCTGATCTGTCTCCAGCTCAAATTTCCTGCCAAACAGGTACTGCTGCATTTTCTTTTACTGCATATACACATGCTGGCGCTTCCTTTTCTACCATCCCGTAGCCCCTTTCTGCCCGGGACAGACTTCTGGAGGCATAAGCTACCAGCTGTAACTGACCATTAGCATTCACATGCTGCAACACACACACGACCCCATTGGACGATGCATCACACGTTAAAACTAGTTTCTTACACGGATCATATAACGTTAACAGTTTGTTGGAGCATAACAAATTGCATGCTCTATCAAAAGCCCTTTCCTGGCTGTCCCCCCAGACCCAATCGCAACCTTTGCGTAGGAGCACGTGTAGCGGCTCTAACAGTGTGCTCAATTTGGGAAGAAAGTTGCCAAAATAGTTCAGGAGCCCCAGGAACGAACGCAGCTCCATCGTGTTACAGGGTCTGGGTGCTCTCTGGATCGCTTCCATTTTGGGCGCAGTAGGTCTGATCCCGTCTGCTGCTACCCTCCTCCCCAGGAATTCTACCTCTGGAGCTAGGAAGACGCACTTCGCCTTTTTCAGTCGCAGCCCTACCCGGTCCAGTCTGCGTAGCACCTCCTCCAGGTTGTGGAGGTGTTCTTCAGTATCGCAACCCGTGATGAGGATGTCGTCTTGAAAAACCACCGTCCTTGGAATCGACTTGAGGAGGCTTTCCATATTTCTCTGAAAGATTGCGGCAGACAAACGAATCCCGAACGGACATCTGTTCTACTCAAACAACCCCTTGTGTGTCGTGATGGTGGTCAGCTTCTTCGACTTATTCGCCAGCTCCTGGGTCATGTAAGCTGAGGTCAGGTCCAATTTTGAAAAAAGTTTGCCACCGGATAGCGTTGCAAAGAGGTCCTCCGCTCTCGGTAGTGGGTACTGGTCTTGGAGTGACACCCGATTGATGGTGGCCTTGTAATCGCCACATATCCTGACTGACCCATCTACCTTGAGCACCGGCACAATCGGGCTCGCCCAGTCACTGAATTCGACTGGCGAGATGATGCCTTCCCTCAGCAGGCGGTCCAATTCGCATTCTATCTTTTCCCGCATCACGTACGGCACCGCTCTGGCCTTGTGGTGTCCTGGCCTGGCGTCCAGGTTCATGTGAATCACTACCTTGGTCCCCATGAAAGGCCGATGCCGGGTTGAAATAATGAGTCAAATTTGTCCAGGACCTGTGCTACTCGCTCCACAGAAGAAATTGCATTGACATCGCCCCATTTCAAGTTCATGACAGCAAGCCAATTCCTCCCCAGTAGTGCGGGACCATCCCCCGGGACAATCCAGAGTGGCAACTTGTTCTCCGAATCTTTGTGGGTCACGACTACCGAGCACCGGAATGATCTCCTTTGTATATGTCTGTAGCAGTGCGTCAATCGGCAATAATTTTGGCCTCCTGGCCTTGGACACCCACAACCTTTCGAACTGTTTGATACTCATCAGGGACTGGCTGGCCTCTGTGTCTAGCTCCATTAATACTGGGATGCCATTGAGGAGCACTTTCATCCATTATCGGTGGCGTCCTGGTATATAAACTGTATATGTGCTCCACATGAACGCGCTGAACTTCAGCTTCCAGCAATTTCCCCCAGTATTCATTTGGCCTCGTAGGGCTTACATCGGGCCTGTCCTCCTCGTACTTCAACCTGGCTGCAGGCTTCCTGCACATACGCACCAAGTGACCGCTGAGGTTGCAGTTTCTGCAGATATATTGCTGATACCTGCAAGCTCTGGCTGGGTGTTTGTCTCCACACCTCCAGCATGAGCTGGAGGCCCCGTTGTTGGAAACAAAAGGTCCATTACCAGTCGATCGTCTCTGACTGTCTCTGTAACTGTCCTTAAGCGCACCATTAACAGGTGTTGATGGCCCCATTACTTGCCGCATTGTCCATTGCGATAGCATGAATCGCTGTTCAGCTAGCCATTGTCTGTTGAATTCCCCCTTTGGGTTTGACTGCATGCTGGGGCATGTCCAATTGCCCTTGTCTGCCTAGAGAACTCTGTGTCGCGTTAACAATGTTGACTCCCTGGTCGTTTGCCGCATTTGAGCCAAGTTTTATGCCATAAATCATTCTAGTCTCTTCCTCCCCTGAGATAATTGTCTGGGCTATCATAGCTGCCACTTCCAAGGTCAAGTTTTTGGTCTCCATCAGTTTCCTGAAAACCCCAGCGTACCCGATGCCCTCAATAAAAAAAAGTCTTGCAGCATCTCCGCTCTGCATGCATCTGGGAACTTACATAGGCTCACCAGTCGCCTGAGATCTGCCACGAAGTCTGGAACGCTTTGCCCTTCTTGCCGCCGGTGCGTGTAAAACCAGTGTCTCGCCATGTGCATGCTGCTCGCCGGTTTAAGGTGTTCCCCGATCAACTTACTGAGCTCTTCGAACGTCTTGCCCGCTGGCTTCTCTGGCGCTAGAAGGTCCTTCATCAGGGAGTACATTCTGGATCCACAAATCGTCAGGAGATGAGCCCTGCGTTTGTCGGCCAAATCCTGTCCCAGCCATTCCTTAGCGACAAAACTTTGCTGTAGTCTCTCAATAAAGTCGTCCCAATCATCACCAATACAGTACCTCTCTTCTGTGCTGCTAGTGGCCATGCTCGCGTGGTTTAAATCCCAGTTTCTCATCGCCAATAATATGTCCTTACTATACAGTATAAATGCACACGAGGCCCATACTTGAGAAAAGATCACTCTGTGACCAATTACCTTTATTACCAAAACCTCAAGAGGCAGATGGTGGGTGGAGCTTCCCCTTTTATACCGGAAAGACCAGGTTAGGAGTGTCTCCCACAAGTTCGCCCCCTGTGGTCAGTGTTCTCAAGGTATACAACTTAGGTCAGCTTATACATGGGTTACAATGTAAGATCAAGGCATCGCCGACAACAATGATTTTACACATTGCAAACAGCGAAGGATAGTAAAGAGAAACAATCAGTGCCTGCGGGGTTGTTTGCTGGCATAACTGAAAATGACCGTGTGTAATTTGCTGTGGCCTGTGTTTGTGGTTTAAAGTTGTATTACAAGGTTGAGAGACCTTGTAAATCTTCACCTAACTACATACAGTACGTGACAATCGGATGTACCAGTTCCTGGAAAACTGATGTGATCTGATGCCAGACGTAAGGAAATTATTACAAATAGACTTTGATTGCTTTCAGATATTAGCTTTACTTTGTGTGGTATAAGGAAAAGTTGGACAGGTTGCTCCTTCTACCCAGATTTTTTGTTGATCCAAAGTGCTTTTGCAGATCTTTTACCCCTTTTTAAAAAAAAAACATTGTCACAATTTGGTCACGGTTGTTAAATGATCAATAGCAATGACTAAACTTTGCTCTTGCTGAAAACGGTGGCAGTCACTCTCCCTCCTGGGATGAGAGCTTCTAAGTCACAACTTTGTTAAATCTAAAATGAGCAGTTATGATTCAGATGTAGTGCCATGGCAGGAAAAGAGCTTGACAAAAATCATCAAATTGAAAGTTTGGAGTTTCAGTTTCGCTGCCAGAATCAAGAGCTTCAGTGGTAATGGTGACGCCTCTCTGCAGTGTCTGTGCACCAGTTATAGAATACTGTAGAAGTGAAAGTCAGTAACCAGTTGCTTATGAGCTGAATCGTCAAGATGCTCACTTTTATCAGAGGTGCCTGTTAAAGGGGCTGATGCTTGCCCGTTAGTTGACTTGATCAGGCGTTGAAGTTTTCAAGATTATGAAGAGGGTTGTAAAGGCTGCTTGTCCGACATCCAGTACTGGATGAGCAGAAATTTTCTGCAATTAAACATAGAAACATAGAAAATAGATGAGGGGTAGGCCATTCGGCCCTTTGAGCCTGCACTACCATTTAATAAGATCAAGGCTGAACATTTACCTCAGAACCCCTTTCCTGCTTTCTCTCCATACCCCTTGATCCCTTTAGCCATAAGGGCCATATCTAACTCCCTTTTGAATATATCGAACGAACTGGCCTCAACAACTTTCTGTGGTAGAGAATTCCACAGGTTAACAATTCTCTGAGTGAAGAAGTTTCTCCTCATCTCGGTCCTAAATGGCTTACCCCTTATCCTTAGACTGTGACCCCTGGTTCTGGACTTCCCCAGTATCGGGAACATTCTTCCTGCCTCTAATCTGTCCAATCCCGTCAGAATTTTATATGTTTCTATGAGATCCCCTCTCATTAAATATTGGGAAGACCGAAGCCGTTGTCTTTGGTCCCTGCCACAAACTGCGTTCCCTAGCCACCGACTCCATCCCTCGCCCTGGCATCTGTTTGAGGCTGAACCAGACTGTTTTCAACCTAGGTTT
The DNA here is from genome assembly GCF_044704955.1 of Pristiophorus japonicus. NCBI lineage: Eukaryota > Metazoa > Chordata > Chondrichthyes > Pristiophoridae > Pristiophorus > Pristiophorus japonicus. Next base: position 14,671,737 of record NC_091992.1, on the reverse strand, counting down.
CATATTTGACCGTGAAATGAGCTTCCTGCCACATATCCGCAGCATAACTAAAACCGCCTATTTCCACTACGATAGCATTGCCCGCCTCTGCCCCTGCCTCAGCTCATATGCTGCTGAAACCCTCATCCATGCCTTTGTTACCTCTCGACTTGACTACTCCACACACTCCTGGCTGACCTCCTACGTAAACTTGAGGTCGTCCAAAACTCGGCAGCCCGTGTCCTAACTCGCACCAAGTCCCCATCACCCCTGTGCTCGCTGACCTACATTGGCTCCAGGTTAAGCAACGCCTCGATTTCAAAATTCTCATCCTTGTTTACAAATCCCTCCATGGCCTCGCCCCTCACTATCTCTCTCATCTCCTTCAGCCTCACAAACCCCTGAGATATCTGCGCTCCTCAAATTCTGCCCTCTTGAGCATCCCTGATTTTCACTGCTCAACCATTGGTGACCGTGCCTTCAGGTGCCTGGGCCCTAAGCTCTGGAACTCTCTCCCTAAACCTTTCTGCCTCTCTACCTCTCTTTCCTCCTTTAAGACGCTCCTTAAAACATACCTCTTCGACCAAGCTTTTGGGCACCTGCGCTAATTTCTACTTATGTGGCTCGGTGTCAAATTTATTTGTTTTGTCTTGTAATACTCCTGTGAAGTGCCTGGGACGTTTTACTACATTAAAGGTGCTATATAAATACAAGTTGTTGTTGTTGTGCACAAACTTGATTCGGGCAAATTACCTTTTTGGTGAAGGGTTTAAATACAGGTCAAAAAATTAGGAACTTGCATATCACTGGCCCTTCATGTCACTTGATAGAATGAGTATGAGATCTTTCATCCATCTGTTGGTGTATCTTCCTCCTAGTGTCTTACAATAATATTACTATCTTCATCATAACAATTGCCATGGTGGACTCTATGGGCTGACTTTAACAGCACCACTGCCATTGCTAAGTCCCACAATAACATTTCCCAATCAATCACGTTGTGTTTGGGATGATTCAGATTGCAGTACAAAACGACTGCCAGATTTCTGTTAAACAAAAAGCTAAGATTCTGATAATCTGAAAGAAAAACAGCAAAAGCTGGAAACACTCAGCATGCCAGGCAGCATCAATGGAGAGCACACCAACTCCCCTCTCCTTTCCACAGATGCTGCCTGACCTACTGAGTGGTCCAGCACTTTTGCTTTCTGCTCTATATTTCTAAGACAATTCAATCCAAACTCCCTTTCTTTATAGAGTTTACATCTTATTCAATTTCAAGCAAAAGGGTTGGGGGTTTGCAAGTTGGGAATTATATTGGTTGTCTCAAGAAAATAGTGTCTCCAAAAATGTGCATCGTACTCCCTCCATAACTTTAATGGGTAAATTCTAGATATTAATGAGCTGTGCAGAGCAGGCAGACCCTGAATTTCATCCTTGGATCTGTTATATTAGCTGAGCTGAGGAGAAGTGATATAACTGGTGTTAGTGACCCTGTGCTGCGGGATTCCCCCATCACTATCCAGTGACCCCTAATGAAAAGTGAGTGTGTGCAGATGTTGGGCGAGCACTGGATCTAGTTTGGCCATGATGCCCCATTAACAGACTGTAACCTGCCAACACCTGCCATTTGGACTCTCTCACAAAGAGTGGTTACTTATATATCAGGTATCCAAAGGTGGCTGACGCCTGAAGAATCCTATCCCAGCCAGAGTCTGCACAGAAGGAGGATTGCAGATTTGGATATCCTTGTTCTCCTTAGAGTTGCTTGAGCTTTCATTCTCTCTTTCCCCCCCACCTCCATATTTCCTCAACCCACCCTTAAACAAGGAAGGGTGTTGCATCCTACCATAGTACATTGATGAAATCACATTCCTACATTACAACAATGACTACACTTCAAAAAAAAAAAGTACTTCATTGGCTATAAAGCACTTTGGGATGTACGATGGTCGTGAAAAGTGCTTTATAAATGCAAGTCTTTTTCTTTCTTTTCTTTCCTTCCGCCCATCCATATTCCAGCTGTGGCCTAACCAGAGTATTGGACAATTTAAGCATAACCTTGCTCTTGTATTCTATGCCTCGGCCAATAAAGGCAAGCATTCCATATGCCTTCTTAACCACCTTATCCACCTGGCCTGCTACTTTCAGGGATCTGTGGACAAGCACTCCAAGGTCCTTTTGTTCATCTACACTTCTAAGTGGCCTACCACTTAATGTGTATACCCTTTCCTTATTAGCCCTCCCAAATTAAATGCCATTTGCCACTGCTCCGCCCACTTGATATCCTCCTACAGTCCATGACTTTCCTCTTCATTATCAACCACACAGCAAATTTTAGTATCATCTGCAAACTTCTTAATCATACTCCCTATATTCAAATCTAGATCATTGATGTATACCACAAAAAGCAAGGGACCCAGTACTGAGCCCTGCGGAACCCCACTGGAAACATCCTTCCAGTCACAAAAATATCCATCAACCATTACCCTTTGCTTCCTACCTCTAAGCCAATTTTGGATCCAGCTAGCCACTTTGCCCTGGATCACATGGGCTTTAACCTTCGTGACCAGTCTACCATGTGGGACCTTATCAAAAGCTTTGCGAAAGTCCATATACACTACATCTTACATACTACTCTCATCGACCCTCTTGGTTACCTCCTCAAAAAATTCAATCAGGTTAGTCAAACACGATCTTCCCTGAACAAATCTGTGCTGACTGTCCTTAATTAATCCTTGCCTTTCCAAATGTAGAGTTATCCTGTCTTTCAGGATTTTTTCCAATCATTTTCCCACCACTGAGGTATTGAAGGGCTAATTCTAGTTGTGTGTCACGGTCCCCTGTAAACTGGGGACCACAGAATGCTGTCATGCCTCTCTGCTGCAAGTGAAGAGGTTACTGTTTGCCATGTAAAGCAGCAGGTGTGCTCATCACGTACATCACACTTCTGTCGTTCAGACTTCTCCGCCTTCAGCCTTTTTGCAGTGGAATGGCGGATAATTGAGTTGGGTAGGTTTTCAAGGGACTCTAAGTATGGTTGTCACAAATCAGATGAGAATTTTGGCAAAGTAGCTGTGAGGGCCAGGCACAGGAACTCTCGCCTATGGAATTCTCTCCAGAGAGTGTCATTGTCTGGAACTCTGCACCTGGCACTCAAAAATTCAACACCAGAGTCAGCCATCACTGTGCAAGTGACTTGGTGTAGTGTGACAAACATGATAAATCCTGTTCATTTGTACACTATAATTGCATAAAAGGTGCCGGATGAAAATACCAGTATCTAAGACCAGTGGCCATTGTTATATCTTCAGTACCACTCACAAACACACACAAGCCTAAAGGTGGCAGAACACTCTGGAACTCTAGTCAGGTGACCTGTTCCCTCTTTATTTGTACACTGCACTGGCTGCAGTGCCACAGTAGTCCACAGGTGGAGCTATATATATTACAATTATAAAATGGTTTTCTAACAGGGATCACCTTCATTTCCTTCCTGCTTCCTCACATCCAAGCCGGTTTGCTCAAAAAATCTTCACAGTACGATGCTACTTGCCCTAAGCTTCACAGATTTAACCAGGAGTGTGCATTAGTCAGGCTGGAAATCTGATATTTCCTGGTGCCGCACTATGATTTCTGTAATATAGCATATTCATATTGAGAAACATTTTAAGAAGAAATATTTTTATTTACCTCTATGGTTGGACTGAGCTACTCAGCTCGCCTGTGGCCCCTAAAATGGTGGTTTCCACCTCCATTGGCAATGTTTATATTTACTTCCAGGGGTGATGCTGCTTCTGGAGGTCCCAGCAAAAGATTGTGTCTTAACCGGAGTCTCCGAACCTTTTGGCGGCAGCAGGGATGCTTAATTTATTTTAACAAGTTGCCCATGAACTTTGGCTCTTGGCCAGTTGAGGAGGGAGAAATGAAGAGGAATGTACAGGTGGAAACTAAAAATTGTGGAGCACGGTGTAAAAATTGGAGTATAACTTGAGTTGCTGTGCAATTTTCATGGCTGGTAATTGTGAAATCCAGTCCGAGTGCAAGTATAACCGGCACGAACCTTCGAAAATGGGTTTGACACAGATGATTCACGGTAGGAATGTAATTAACACTAGTTCGGCAGGGATGCTTTTAGCATCAAAAATACGTTGGCCAAGCTCCTAAAGTATCCTGTACTTGATGCTTTATTCTGAATTCAGTGTTTCAAGTTTGGGAATTTTTCTCTCAATTGTTGGAACAGTTAATGAGGCATATTTTAGGTTTGACAATGCATATCATTGACTCTAATTTACACCTTGGTGCAATAAATCATTACCATAGATTTTCAAACCAGAATCCCTGAACCCTAGGAAGTGTTGCAAGATCATCACTTGTTGACTGATTGGCACGTCTCTGTTCCTGTATAATATTTTCTGAAATGATGGTGCTGTTTTCTTTTGCGTAGCTGATGCTGTTTTCAGAAATTATGCAGTTGGTCACCAGGAGTGTGCCAATATTTGCAGGAGGTTCCCAGGAGAGTGCCAATATTTTCAGGGGTCCTCTGGAGTATGCCAATATTTGCAGGGGGTCCTCAGGAATGTGCCAGTATTTTCAGCGGGCCCCCAGGACTATGTCAGTATTTGCAGGAGGTTAACAGGAGTGTGCCAGTATTTGCAGAGGGACCCCAGGAATACTCCAGTATTTGCACGGGGTCCACGGGAATACTCCAGTATTTGCACAGGGTCCACGGGAATACTCCAGTATTTGCAGGGGATCCCCAGGAATACTCCAGTATTTGCAGGGGATCCCCAGGAATACTCCAGTATTTGCAGGAGGTCCCCATTTTCTCGTGCATTCATCTCCAAAGTTAGCCCAAGGCGAGATCAGCTACCTGCACAGTCTGCGGATTGAATCTGTACACCTTCGCTACTCACTGTTGGTGAAATTGGTCTTTGGTGAAAACGCAAAATAGACGATAGAGAATTGGCAGCCCAATTTTCTTTACCATTGATTTTGGGTATGCTGTAAAACTAGCTGCCAATCATCTGTCGCCTGTTTCGCACTTTCACCGCAGACCAATTTAACCCCCACTGAAGCCATTGGGGGAATTTCTGAAAAGGGTTTTTATTGAAACTCTTCAATTCTGCTTTAAGTTGTACCTCTAGATTTAAAGGACATATAAACGTGTACTTGAAGAGGCTGCCATTCGTATCCTGATTACACTGCACCATGGGAAAATGGAGTGGCTCTGAAGGTCTGTACTTTGCACACAGCCTAACCACAGCACACTTTTGTCAAACTGGTTAAAACTAATACTGGTGAAACCAACACTGTGTGCTGGTTCCTTTTTGATTTGCTTTTGAAGCCAGCTACACTACAATGCCAAACTGGTTTTGGTTACAGAGTGCGTCACACTAGCATGTGATTTGATGTTCCTGCATTTAGAATAGGATTTGGACCAGTTGCACATTTGGGCATACAGTGAAATTTGACTCTGATAAATGTCAAATATTGCATATTGGTCAAAAGAATGTGCATCACAGTTACAAAATGATTGGCATGGAATTGGTTGAGGGTGTCTTAAAAAGGGCCCAGAGACTTCCAATATGGTACCGGCCAATTTGGCAGTGCAATTGGAAAAACAAGTTGAATGCAGGACACAAGTCTCTAGAAGTTATGTCGGGGGGTTTTTACAATGCACTGGCCAGAGCACATTTGGAGTAGTGTGTTCAGTTCTAATCAGCAAAGCACACAAGTGTATCTCAGCACTGGAGATGGTACAAGGAAGAACATAAGAACATAACAAATAGGAGCAGGAGTAGGCCTTTTGGCCCCTCGAGTCTGCTCCGCCATTTAATAAGATCATGGCTGATCTGATCTTGGGCTCAGTTCCACTTCCCTGCCCACTCCCCATAACCCTTCACTCCCTTATTGTTCAAAAATCTGTCTATCTCCACCTTAAATATATTCAATGACCCAACCTCCACGGCTCTCTGGGGCAGAGAATTCCAAAGATTTAAAACCCTCTGGGAGAAGAAATTCCTCCTCAGTTTTAAATGTGCGACCCCTTATTCTAAAACTATGCCCCCTACTTCTAGATTCCCCCACGAGGGGAAACATCCTCTTTGCATCTATTTTGTCGAGCCCCTTCAGTATCTTATATGTTTCAATAAGATCATCTTTCATTCTTCGAAACTCCATTGAGTACAGGCTCAACCTACTCAAACGTTCTTCATAAGTCAACCCCTTCATCTCGTGAATCAATCGAGTGAACCTTCTCTGAACTGCCTCCAGTGCAAGTATATCCCTCCCAATAAGGAGACCAAAACTGTATGCAGTGCACTAGGTGTGGCCTCAGTAACGCCCTGTACCGTTGTAGCAGGACTTCTCTGCTTTTATAGAGCAACAAGCCTGATCCCAAATGTAAAAGGCATGATCTATGTGGAAAGAATAGCAAAGCTCAGGCTCTACAGATCGATAAAGCGGAGCCTCATCAAGTCAATTTCCCGTGTTGTTGCACATGGTTATTCAAGACCAAGTGTAATCTTCAGGTGAAGGTGGGGGGTAGGGGCAGGGGGGGTTATAGAGTAGAGGAAATTGGCTCAGGGTAGGCAAACGTAATTCAGTCTCCATTTGCAACTCATATATTCCACTCTTTTATTATATACTTCAGTTATAAATTCTTATGCCTACCTTTAGCAATTACACCCTCCTGTGAGTGCTACAGTGCCCCCACTGGTGGGAGGGTGTCATTTCAGTGTGACCAGTTTACATGGGCAGTTTCCATTATAAAAGCGAACATGGGAATTTATAAGGGAAAGGTTAACAAGTGCACACGGATATTACATTTTTTAATATATTATCAATATTATTAATATATTCTAAGGATAAGGGGTAAGCCATTTAGGACCGAGATGAGGAGAATCTTCTTCACCCAGAGTGGTGAACCTGTGGAATTCTCTACCACAGAAAGTTGTTGAGGCCAATTCAGTAAATATATTCAAAAAGGAGTTAGATGTAGTCCTTACTACTAGGGGGATCAAGGGGTATGGCGAGAAAGCAGGAATGGGGTACTGAAGCTGCATGTTCAGCCATGAACTCATTGAATGGCGGTGCAGGCTCGAAGGGCCGAATGGCCTACTCCTGCACCTATTTTCTATGTTTCTATGTCTAATAGATTAAATGGCACAGATAAGGTGAACCAAAATATTGCTTCAAATTAAGCCAAGAAAGCAGGATCAGAGGACATGGGTTTAAATTGGTGAGAGGTAAATTGAAAACAGATACCAAGAAGAACTACTTTACTTTGTCCAAAGAGTGGTGAGCATGTGGAACAAACAAGGAGCAGTTGAGGCGAATAACATAGATCCATTTAAGGGGAAACTTGATACGCACGTGATGGAGAAAGGAATAAAAGAATATGCTAATAAGGTTCGATGAAGAAGGGTGGGAGGAGATTTGTGTGGCATTGAGCAGTTGGGCCGCATAGCCTGTTTCTATGCTGTACAGTCTATCAGGTAACTGCATGTAATTTGATGGTGATCAACATTTTGGATGTTTTATTTTTGGTGGGTTGTCTGCCTGACATGTGGAAACTCATCAACATGTGGAAACTCATCACCATCTCCAAACTATCAAGGTGAAAGCTACATACGCAGGGTTTCCATTCGATGTGTTGTGTGCATTCTCTGCCATTGAAGCACATTCCACTTAAGCAAACCAGAGAATTTAGTTGTGTTTGGCAAGAGCCATGGCTCGGGAATTCCAAAGTGTGCACACAACACTAATAACCTTTCACCCAGTTGGGAGTTGCAGGATTATCTGGAGCTGAGTGGGATGACTCCCGGCCTGCAATGGCAGCTTTCCTATTCTAGGTCCGATCAGTAAGTCGGGCTGCCAGTAAATCATTCGGGTTGCATTGGAATACTGTGGAGCTGCATTGCTCAGGTATCCAATTACTGAGTGTACCATAGAAACCTGACTTGATTCGAGACTCCAGTCACCAGTCTTAATAATCTTGAATCAAACTTGACCACAGAGAGATCCACTTGCCCATCCCCTCCCCCCGCAGCCCTCAGGAGGAGGTTTGGAATAATTAGCCAGATATTGGGGATGGTCAAAATGTGGGGACATTCAAAAAGCAACTGGATGCTATTAAGAGAGAGCGATACTCGCAGGATGAGTTTTGAGGGGCTAAATGTACTGCTTTGTCCTTAAATGTCATTGTCTTGGGACAATTTACTATGGTAAAAGGCGCTATATAAATACAAGTTGTTGTTATCTCACACCATCATGAGATAGTGATCATGGGTGGTGCAATGATAGGAGTAATACAACTGGCCTTGTTGTCATCGGGTTAGGGAGTGGAAAATCAACCAGGGTTCCAGCTCCTGGTCGCTATCTATTCAGCCTGCTGGAACTGTTCTATGTGTAGAGGTCAGATGAAAAGTGGAACAGACTGTGATGTCCCTCGTGATCACATAGCCTGCCTTTCTCCGATTGTCAAGGCTCGGGCTTACACATGAATGAACGATGGTCACTTGTGCAAGGTACCTGAGGGTGCCCATGCAGTTACTCCTCAATAAGGCACCCGTGGGTGCTGATAGAATGTTCCCAACAGGGTACCAGTTGGTGGTGATGAAATGTTCCCAAATAGGGTGTCTGCGGGCATCCATGTTCACTAAGACTTGGTGGGATTTTTAAAAAATTGACCTAAGTCATGATGGGATCATATGCAACTAGGAAGAACGAATGCCATTCCTAATGAGTGAGACTGGGCAGATCTTCATATTGTGAATTTTGTTCAAAAAAAATTACGACCAAAACAAAAGCCACGGCAAGATATTTGCTGGTACTGAGAGACCAAACCTAAGGAAAGTTTTCTCTGTTCATTCTCACTTCTTAACAGCCAGTTGCATTATGCCATTGCCAGAGACTTGGTCGTAGGTCCCCTGTCTACCATCTTCACTGGGGAATGATACACGGGAGACCTCGAGGAGGTGACGAGAAAAAAATAATAACTGTGAGGAGAGATATAATTTAGTACCAAACGAGAACTCTGCATTGTGAATGTAGTTCAGATTGCACATTGCAAGGATATTTGCGTGCCATGGAAATAAGAATTCCCTATTTTGATAAAAGCACATCTGTTTTTTTGTGCAAGTTGAGTTCTGTGCCCACAGCAGGACAAAGTGATCAGACTTTTTATTGCACTATAATTAACCTTAGAACTGGGAAGATCAGATAAGCTCAGACAGACGCATTTCTGAAGAGAATAAAATGTTTTGAGACAATGACTCAGAATTCTGTCTTTACGTGCAGCCTGGCTTAGAATGCACTTCAAAAGCATCTGTTTACTGAGTAGCAGCAGCACTCTCTGCAGTTGAACCAGTGTTCAGGAATGCAAGATAAAAACAGAAAATGCACGGAGGGTCGATCACCAAGGAGAAAAATGGCTTCATGGGTTGATCCGTTGCCTTTCCTATATCTGGAATGAAAGCTGGACTATCTGAAAGCGCTCTGTAGCAGTGAACATCTGGTAATGCATTGCGTTGGAAGTGTCCCATTTGGGAACTGGGTTCTTTTCTATGCTAAAGACGGGCAGATTAACCACGGGGCGGATGGGGCTGCTGCCCCAGGCCCACCAAATAAATATAGGAAAAAAAATGTAAGGCCTCCCAAATAGGCTGAATAGAATAGACAATAAGGGCCCAAGTTTCCACATGATTTGCGCCTGATTTTTAGGAGCAACTGGTGGAGAACGGACTATCTTAGAAATCGCAATTCTCCACATTTTTCTTTCTGCAGTTCTAGTCAGGTAGAACAGTTCTACTTTGGAACAGAATTTGTTCTTCAAAAGGGGGCGTGTCCGGCCACTGACGCCTGATTTCAAAGTTTCCACAGTGAAAATGTACTCCAAACTAAAGTAGAATGGAGCAAGTGAAGATTTTTGTAGAACTGAAAAAACCTTGTCTACACATTAAAAAATCAGGCGCAGGTTACAAATTAGGTGTCCAGAACGAGGTAGGGGGGAGGGGGGGGGGGGAAGGGAACTCATTAAATTCTACAATAAATCCTTATTTATACTTCTACAAATATTATACAAATAAATCCAACCTGAATAAACATTTATAAGCAAAGAAAAGATTAAATAAACCATCTTCCTACCTGTGTGAAAGTGCTTCAGGCACAGAGAATTCTGCAGTCAGCCTGAGGCGCCCGTTCTTCCCGCGGGGGGGGGGGGAGGAGGAGACAGTGAGAAGGCTGCAAGTGCTGATGTGCTGATGGCAATGTGCTTTTATTAAAAAAATGTTCAAAAATTAAACAGCTACAAAGAACTACAAAAACGGCCGAGTGCCAATGTTTTTTTCACACTGAGCATGCGCAAACGCTCCAACGCGCACGCGCAGCAGGAAAAAAACTAATTTAAATAGTACCTGCCCCCTCCCACTTACAAAATCGGCGTGGGTGTAGGCTCCGCCCCCCTGGGCGCCACGCCAGGCAGACAAAGAGCTGCAGAACGCTCCAGAATCGCGATTTTTTTTTTTTAGGCGCCGTTTTAGGCACGAAAAACGGGCGCCCAGCTCGGAGGGGCGCCCGTTTTTTATCGTGTGGAAACTTGGGTCCTAAGAGAGGAAAAGCAAGACCGAGGAAAATAGATTCACTTGTTTATAGCTATATACAGAAGTACCTATATACACTAATGTACCTTTTGTGGCCCCGACCTGCGGGAGAACACCAGCGGCAGGTCGGGGCCATAAAAGGAGCGGCGAGCAGCAGCCTGGGAGCAGCGTGGAGGCATTCCACTGCAAGGTACAGCGCAAGTTGGTGCAGGAGGGGTACGGCATCGAAGAGGGATGTCCTCAAGGTCCAGTTCGGTGATTGAAGCGTGGGCAGGTACATCAGGAGCGGCAAGGTCGGGGCGAAGGAGCCGCGAGTGATTGTGGAGTGATGTGATCGGGGCCCAGGGCAGGCGTGAGTTCGGGGCTAGGGGCAGCACGGGCCAGCCCACACTGCGATATGTGTGCGCACTAGGTCTGTGCAGCAGAGCTGGTCTCCAGTCGTCTTGGTTAATCCTTGCCACTGGACCAAGACCTAGCTCTGTCAAGCCCGTGTGGTGGCTGGTATGCAATGGGCACCACACGTTTAAAAAAAAAAACCCACGCACAGGCATCTTCCACCCTTCAGGATGTAGTTCAGCACCTGGAATTTTAGGTCCTTCATTGGAACACCAGTGAACTTATACTTTTTTGGCGTGGAAGCAGTTACCTCGGTACGAGGGACTGCTTATGATGATGATATATGCAGAACAGAATATGTACTAGCCTGTTTTATTTCACATGTTATTGAGATAAATTTGCATATATGTATAGGAATTTAGTATTGCAATGTTATCAGAACCAGAATGTATACCTACTTGATGCAGAATATATGCTTTCATTGTTGAATATACTGGCCTATGTTTTCATAATCAGAATCATATCCGTAATGTAATGAACATGAACAAACATAACTATCAGCCCATTTGGATTATTTGCCCCAGGCCCTGGCTAGAGACACAAGGTGAAATAAAGTTGGGAGGCAATTCTCCCATCCTATAATATGAATCTAGCTATCTCGTCTCATTGAAAGTGCACTTCTTGTGTCAATTTGTGTTTCCCTTTTGTACTCTGGTACTGATCTGAAATGTGTAGGATTCACTCCACTATGAGGTCATGAGACCAGCCATCCACTGTTGCTTGTAAATGGGCACAAAAGACAGTTGTCAGTCTTGCACAAGAGCAGCATTTATGCAGTGCAGACGCTTGAGTCATGCCAATGTGAAACTTCTGACTGGAGGTCAGAATTGTCAACATTACAAAGTCCACTTGAGTGGAAACTCCCAAACAATCATAGAAATTTATAGCATGGAAGGAGGACATTTTGGCCCATTGTGTCCGTGCCGATGGTGGAAGAAAGCCCCACGGAGGCCTAGAAGTTTGGGTATCTTTGTGTTCTGTTTGCTAGCTTGAGGGAATAAGAGTAAAATACACAGCTGAGCAAATCATTGGGTGCTTGCTTTTACCTAATTCTTTATGCAAACTATTGAAGAGACATAGGCGTGGCAGCTTCTAGGCTGTGAGTCATAGATTGTCATGCTGTTGAACTGAACAAAACCTTGAATGACTGGGAGTAGGCAAAGTGCAAATAATTACACAAATTGGGCAGCTGCTAAGAGCTTAGTTGGCTGTTAAACGTGGCTTGAAATTCCTGCTTAGCTGGTGAAAAGAGCTTTCACTTCTTGATTTTTGGATCGGCTTTTTTATATTGCTTTGATGCAGATGGACTTCTGACGTGTGAATCTCCCACAGCCAAATGCAC